>NW_026854960.1:0-505000 GCF_026571515.1 Ruditapes philippinarum
CTGAAAAGGAGAAGATAAACAAACTTTATTCAATAAAGTTTGTTCAAAAACAAAAGAAAATAGTTATATTTCTTACTGAAGGGAGATAACCATGTATTGGCTACTTGTGAATGTTGGACTTTTTCAAGCACTATGCAATGTTGAAGATGCATTACAGGTAACAAGTTGAGTATCAGGACACATCCACAGTGTAAGGCAATGTATGGTTCTGTTCAGTATCATCAGACTATCATTTACATGCATATATTTCATAAAATGAATTTGCCTTTCTGTGCACTGTATTTTTTTTTTCTGGGCTTTATATTGCACCAATACAGAAAAGGTCAATTGACGAATTCCAATTTTACTAGTGGAGGAAGACCTTAGTTGCCCCTCTGTGCATTATTTTAGGCATGAGTGGGTTCCTGAGTAGAACCATTGTTCTATAAGCTAGCTGGAAAGATTCCTCACATAAAAGAATCCTAAGTCCCTGGCAGGATTCAAACACAATACCGTAAGTCCCTGGCAGGACCCGAACCCATTGTGGTGAGGGGCAAGTTGTTTGAAGTCAACGACCTTAACCAGATGGCCACGGATGGCCAATTGTGTACTGTAAAAAGGGAATCAGTATTAACTTTCAATTTGCTGAATTTGTATAAATAACTAGTGACACAGTGCAGACCATGTGTGCCAGCTCCTCTTTGTCGGCACTGATCACATAGGTATAATCTTTAATATATATTCTTGATAACAATTATACACTTAACTTTAAACCATTATAAAACACCATACCTTGCTGGACACACCAGATAAGTTGCTGGTAAAGCTCATCCAATAATAATGTATGTAGAACATCATAATATTGTGTAAACACATCTATGATGGCATATAGTGCGTGGTTACATGTTGTCGTCATCCATTCAGATTTCTGTAAAATAAAGGAAAAGTATTTAATTTATAGTCTATATGGCTTCATTAACAATATGATAAAGAAGTTAATAAACCTACATTCACTAAAAACACAGCCATTTTTAACTATAGTGTCCAAAAAATCAGAAATACCATTCAACCATGAAATGTTTATCCTGTCATTTGTGTTCTTTTAATTAAATTCATAGAAAAGTGCTGAGTCATGGTTTGCGGTTAGAAATTACAGAAAATATAAAGTTTTATAGCATTTTTATTGTTTGCGTTCAAAATAACCAAATTAAATGCACCATCTGCTTTATATGTAACTATAATCAAAATTTTTGTAAACATGTATTCATAACAAGAGCTGCCGGTCAGACAGTGTGCTTGACTATTTCTAGTGTTTGACAGTAAAACAAGTGCCTGGATAATGAAGAATTTTCTAAGTTCAAAAAGGGCCATAAATTTTTGAAAATTTACAATTGTGTTATAGGCCATGAATAGTGACCTCCTTATATGTTTTCAAATAGGTTTGCCAAGTTTCAACTCATTCCCTTTAGTATTTTTGAAAATACCAACTTGCATGCAAAAATTTAGCCAAAGTGTGATGCTGACGCCACACCTATAATAGACCTCCCTATTCTTCCAAAAGTCAAGCTAAAAATAAAATTACAGGATTACAGCTTATGTCTGAAAAAAGTAACAAAAAGAAGAAAATAAAAAACACATAGAAATTGTTTTTTAAACACAGATGCCCCTACATTACACTGTTTTGTCAGTCTCCGAACATACAGCAGGACACTGTGACGAAGGACAAAGTAAATCTATATACCCAACTCCCTACACCCCCCTTCAATTAGTGGGGGCATAACAATGAAATATTTTATGTTGTACATAATTATACACTGTATTTAAAACTATACACTTATAAAAGTGTGATTACAGCATTATTTGCATTCTAGTGTTATAAGTCTACTGTTTGCATACAATATGCTACAAATAGTTCTTAATTATAGCAAGGCATTATTCTAGTGCTTAGTGTTAGCATATAACTGATTACAATCTTATACATACATATGTACTTGAATTAGTGTCACTATTTGAATATATTATACCTTGAATAAATAATATTATGCACCTTCTTTAACTATTTTAGTGTAACAAGCCTTTAATAATATAATTTTCAAGGTGATGCCAGAGGTCAAAAAGAAATATAATGTGACCATCTGAGCAGCTCACAGTATCTTTTTATCAGTGCGAGAAAATTTAATGGTGTATAACCGCATTTTTTTTTTTCAAATTGCAAATTATACAAGTTAAAAGCTGATTTTTTTTAGAACATTTTACTTAAAATTTTAGTGTATATGCTTTATAACTTCTTTTTCATACTGTTCTAAGAAATAGTATACAGTACTTCGAACCTAATAGTATTAAAAAGATTTGCTAGTTACTTTAGTTATTAGCAAGTTATTTTTCACATATCAGTATTCATATTTAGCTTTTATATATTGTGCTTGCATAGTGATGCCTTATCATATAAGCAAATCAATGTTGGACATGTAGATGGAGAGAAGAAAAAAACAAGAGCACCGCATGCAGTGTTAATGCTCGTCCGTTAAAATAATCACTTTTGACAAAAAATCTGAGTTAAAAAGGGGCATAACTCTAAAAATATAGCTATCAATATTTTCAGAATTATGCTCCTTGTCTAACCACTGATTCTTGTAAAGATAAGCAATTATTCCAAGTTTCATGTTGATAACTTTTGAACTGTGTTTGAATAATAGGCTACATCAAAGTTTTTGCATGGCAACACAGATGAGGCAGCTATCAAAATAGCTCAACATTTTCTTTGAGATGAGCTACAAATTAAAGTTTTCACCACATCCTTAATGTGTGAAATATGATTGTTTAAAATACATCATAAGACATGCTCATAGTGCTTGTAAAATTTTTTAACAGTAGATAATCACAAATTTTACACCATATTGTGTATGAAAAGTTCTGCTTTACACTAAGCAGAAAGACTTTGTTCCTACAATATCTATTATTTTTACTCATTCAGTTAAAGAAAATAAATTAACGAATACCATTTCTATAAAAATTTCAAAAATAAACATTTTAATATCATGGTCTACCTTAAATCTTTACATCTCTTTTTAACAAACATGACTGACCTATAACCTGCTTTAGTTCATATATGGACTAGTTCCGCTTCCATGTAAAGGAACAATCCATTTTCATTTGTGGGGATATCAGGATGTAAATTTGAAGCCCGTCATCCGACAGTATCGAGCTTGGTAAGACTACACAGATGTGCAGGCTTGCGTGGCTCTATACTAGTGGTAAAGGGCTAATCACTTTTGACTTCAACAGGTCAAGAGTTAAAAATATCCCATCGTAAAAATCACTTGTTCCAACACTATATATATGTATGTAACTATATATAGGTGTACTAATACAATTCTACTCTAATAATGATGACACAAGTCAAAATATACTGTTTATATACACTTCTATTGTGATACAATTTCAGCTTTTCTGGTTATAATGTTTTATCTATTTATACATAATGTTATATCCAAGTATATATTTGTTTGAACTATCTCCTATTTTCTTGCATATCAGACAGGATTATCTACCGTTTACACCAGTGCTAGAAAACCCTGTCTTACATCCCCCATGTAAGACAAGTTGCGTGCTTTAAATGACGTCATTGCCGCCTGCATTTTATGAATGAATGACGTCACTTAACCGTTATGAATGAAGTTGTAAGTTCATAAGCTATTATAAGAAAAAAGTGCTTAATGAGAATATCAGTTTTCGTAGTTTCTGTTCTGGAAATAATTGATATCTAATATGCAAGAAAAAGAATCAGGAATCAAGTATCTAGCTCTCGGGTAACTGTTAAGAGGTAACTCGGCAGAGCCTCGTTACCACCTTAAACAGTCACCCTCGAGCTAGATATTCGGGTCTGTACCGGCAGCCGGTATAAGATTCTTAAAATCTAGTTAGAAAGTAAGATCACTGAGGCAGTAGATCGGTACAATATTTCAACTTAAACTTGATATTTGATGGGTTCTTATTGGAATTTATTAACACAAGCTTATCACTGAAATTCACAAATCAGATTCTGTTAAAAAAATTCTTGTAAAACAAATACAATTGGCAAGTGTTATTAAAGCATGTGTCTTGCAATACATGTATATATATATATCACTCATTCACTTCAACTTTATTTCAATGAACAAATTTCATTAGAAGTTAATACATTTACTTAATGTTGGACTTATAATTCATTTTTGGTGTTACATTCCAAATTATAGTTGTAACAAAAAGAAAACTAAAAAAAAGTATTTCAAAAAAGTGTAATAACGAAAAAAATGTATTTTGGTTAATAAAGTCAAAAACTTTTCAAAAAAGATATATTAACATAATACATATTGTTCTAATGCAATTTCTATTAAACCATGTAAGAATATAGCCTACATTCCCCTACATACATTCTATGAAAACTAGTTAATACAAACTCATGCACTATCTTATTTTGTTCTCAGAAGTTCCATCTTTTCAAACTTAGAATTCTAACTCAATATTTGAACAGTTACAAATTGTATAATATAAAGTCTCCAAGCAGATTAATTGCGTTTAAAAAGATGTTGTTTTATTTAACACAACGTTTCTTTTTGCAATACTCTATGAGCTTCATTTCAAGCTGTTTTCTGTGAGTAATTTACAGGCAAATTAAATATTGTTAAGTATGCAATAATTGAATTGTACATGTTGTTCGAAAATTTTTTATATTTCATATATTTGTTATCTAGCATAAAGATACAAAAGAAACAGAAAGAGAGAGAGCTAATGAGTGAAAAAGTAGCAGAAAGTGTGTTATGATGTTAGATCACCAGAGTAACTTACCCAGCTGATTTGTTGACTCGGGGTCATTTCATACTGAGAGCAACAATAAGTTTACAATAGTTTCTGTTATTTCATACATATTATATTAAATAATACATGTGCTGCAGAGATGTTTACTATATTGTGAACAAGAATGTTATGAAGGTCACTATGTCGCTCACCTTTTTCATTTTTTACATTGTTTAAAATCAAACTGTATCTATATGAATAAATTCCAGTTGTACTGATCAAGACAGATGCTGGGTGCCTTATTTGTACATTTTTAAGACATTATTTCAGGAATATAAAAGACATTTGTATTATAAACACCAGCCTTTCCCCACCCTGATATTTGTCTTTATATATGGACTCCAACCCCTTGCTTCAAAGTCAGCCATCTTTGTATGATCTACTCAAATTACTATGTACAATGATACACTGACTTCCCTTACTGTTGATGAGCAGTATTTTCATCCATGAGAGTTTGTTAATATAATGTCAAAAGGACACATAAAAAATGTGCTACACTAAATGCCAACATAAAAACTTAGTTCTTATATATTTGCAAAGGTGAGTTTTAATCTTTAGTATTGTAAACATGTGCCTATTCATACTTTATTTTTTTTTAGTTTCTAGAAATAACTATAAAACATGTGCTGTTAAAACAATGATAAAACATTCTTTCTCTTAAGTTTGCTTTTAAAATGTGGCCACAAGATTTTTTTCTTATCTTTTTTTTTCCAGAAACATTCATTGTGCATATAAGAATAAAATCAAAGAATATTTTATCATTGTTATACAGCAAGTATTGTGCAATATACTATATTTGTATTTTCATACAGCCAAAATACTAAAAAATAAGTATCACACTATTAAAAAGCAAGAAAAACTTAGAGTTAAATAGAGGGTAGCCAAACCATGTGAAATTTTGGTATACCTGCACACTCTGTTAAAACACTCGGGTAACATTTAAACCGATGTTTTACTTATTTATAGATTAATAACTCCAACAATAGATAAAACTAGAACTATCACTAAATGTGATTAATACCCCCACAAGTCTGCTTCGGAAATGAGGATGTTACTAGTAACAAAATACCTTGTTTTATTATAGAATTGAAACATAGAGTTATGGTTGAGGGCAATTAAAGATAATTGTGGTTCATGTATGTTGCATTTCCTTTCAATTGAATTACTCTGTAATAAGTCCAGAAAGACAAAGAAAAAGAACAAAGGGCAATAACTCTATAAATACTGAAGATAGAGTTATAGTTCTTGTGCACTGCACTTCCTTTAAATGTCCTTGACAACTGTATGAAGTTGTACTGAATTCCAAACAGTAGTTTTCAAGTTAAGCTCCGGACAAGGAAAAGTAACAAAGGGCAATAACTCTGTAATTAGTCAAGATGGAGTTATGGTTCTTGTGCACTGCACTTCCTCTTATTGTGATTGACCATTGTATGAAGTTGTTTTGAATTCCAACCAGTAGTTTTCAAGTCATGCTCTGGACAAGGAAAAGTAACAAAGGGCAGTAACTCTGTAATTAGTCAAGATGGAGTTATGGTTCTTATGCAGTGCACTTCCTCTCAATGTGCTTGACCATTGTATGAAGTTATAATGAATTCCAACAATAAGTCTTCAAGTTATGGTCCGGACAAAAGAAAGTAATGGAAAAGTAATAAAGGGCAATAACTCTGTAATTAGTCAAGATGGAGTTATGGTTCTTGTGCACTGCACTTCCCCTTATTGTGCTTGGCCATTGTATGAAGTTGTTTTGAATTCCAACCAGTAGTTTTAAAGTCATGCTCTGGACAAGGAAAATAAACAAAGGGCAGTAACTCTGTAATAAGTCAAAATGGAGTTATGGTTCTTGTTCACTGCACTTCCTCTCAATGTGCTGGACCATTGTATGAAGTTATAATGAATTGCAACAATTAGTCTTCAAGTTATGGTCCGGACAAAAGAAGTAATGGAAAAGTAATAAAGGGCAATAACTCTGTAATTACTTTAGATAGAGTTATGGTTCTTATGCACTGCACTTCCTCTCAATGTGCTTGACCATTGTATGTAGTTATATTGAATTCCAACCATTAGTCTTCAAGTTATGGTCCGGACAAAAAAAAGAAGGCAATGGAAAAGCAACAAAGGGCAATAACTCTGTAATTACTTTAGATAGAGTTATGGTTCTTGTGCACTGCACTTCCCCTTATTGTGTTTGACAATTGTATGAAGTTGTTTTGAATTCCAACCAGTAGTTTTCAAGTTATGCCACGGACAAGGAAAAGTAACAAAGGGCAATAACTCTGTAATTAGTCAAGATAGAGTTATGTTTCTTACGCACTGCACTACCTCTCAATGTGCTTGACCATTGTATGTAGTTATATTGAATTCCAACCATTAGTCTTCAAGTTATGCTCCGGACAAGGAAAATACAACGGACAAAAAAAAAAGCAATGGAAAAGCAACAAAGGGTAATAACTCTGTAATTACTTTAGATAGAGTTATGGTTCTTGTGCACTGCACTTCCCCTTATTGTGTTTGACAATTGTATGAAGTTGTTTTGAATTCCAACCAGTAGTTTTCAAGTTATGCCCCGGACAAGGAAAAGTAACAAAGGGCAATAACTCTGTAATTAGTCAAGATAGAGTTATGGTTCTTGTGCACTGCACTTCCTCTCAATGTGCTTGACCATTGTATGTAGTTATATTGAATTCCAACCATTAGTTTTCAAGTTATGCTCCGGACAAGGAAAATGCAACGGACGTCTGGACCGACCGACCGACCGACCGACCGACCAACCGACCGACCACCGGGTGACTCCTATATACCCCCCCAAACTTCGTTTTTGGGGGTATAATAATAAGCACACTAGTGTGTTGAAGAATATAATGAATACAGCTTAGTATTTCAAAGCTATCTTAAGATGTGGAATTCCCAATCTGTTATCTTCTTCTTTACTTTTTCTTTACAAATTTACAAATTACTTTCAAGAAAAAAACATTTATAAAAATATTCTATTTCCTTTTATTAAAATGAGACAACAGATTGACCCTGTAAGTACTGCAAAGATATCAAAACATCACAAAAGTTCACCTCCCTGTCTTGTACAAGTCCAGAAAATAAAAACAAAAATGCTTCAAAGTGTCAGTCAAAAACATACAAACAAACAGATATACAGAATATACAAGCGATTAGATTCAAAATCAAAACACTACATGTATAAATCAGTGAAAAAAGTCAAACAGAAAAGAAAGTTACACTCAATCATGGGATGATAAAACAGTGAAAGTTGGTGTGGAATAAAAAGGAAAAACATTCCTGGCAAAGAGTAACAGTTCTGAGGACAAAGGAAATCAAAAGATATAAGATATTCACTCCAATGCCTAAAACATGCGATAGAAGATGATGTAAAGTGATTTTTGTTCTTCATAATGAATGAATAAACAAGAGCACCGCTAGGCGGAGCATTATATGCCCGAAAGTGTTTTTTTTTTTAGTAAAGATGAAGCATTTGTAAGACATGGGACTAAAATAAAGTATTACCTCCTTCAAATAACAATCCTCCTTTGAAGTTTCAATATTGTGGTCCAAATGGAACTTTAAGTTATGTCCCAGAAACTGTTTTCAATTCTAAGGTAAAAGTGACCTTGACCTTTGACCTTGTGACCCCAAAATCATTAGGGGTCTTTTACCCAATATGGACAATCATACTATGAAGTTTAAACACAGTAGGCCAAATGATACTAAAGTTATATTCCGAAAACTCTTTTCAGTTTTAAGGTAATAGTGACCTTGACCTTGTGACCCAAAAATCAATAGGGGTCTTCTACGCAATATGGACAATCATCCTATGAAGTTTGAATATTGTGGGCTAAATGGAACTAAAGTTATGCTCAAGAAACTGTTTTCAATTTCTAAGTAATAGTGACCTTGACCTTTGACCTTGTGACCCCAAAATCAATAGGGGTCTTCTACCCAATATGGACAATCATCCTATGAAGTTTGAACACTGTGGGCCAAATAGAACTTAAGTTATTCTCCAGAAACTGTTTTCAGTTCTAAGGTAATAGTGACCTTGACCTTTGACCTCAAAATCAATAGGGGTCTTCTACCCAATATCGTCAATCATCCTACAGGGTGTCCGTTTGACCCTTGAAATGACTCTTTGACCCTTCAAATTTCCAAAAGGCCTGATTTGATCCTCAGGATTTTAACTGGAGGGTCAAATTTTGTTAAAATCATGGGGATTTGGCCTTTTAGTCGGTAAACTTAATCAAAATGACCCTCAGGATTTTATGGCTATTGAACACCCTGATCCTATGAAGTTTGAACACTGTGTGCCAAATGGAACTTAAGTTATGCTCCGGAAACTGTTTTCAGTTTTAAGGTCATAGTGACCTTGACCTTTGACCTGTGACCCCAAAATCTAAAGGGGTCTTCTACCCAATATGGACAATCATACTATGAAGTTTGAACACTGTAGGACAAATGGAACTTAAGTTATGCTCCGGAAACTGTTTTCAGTTTTAAGGTAATAGTGACCTTGACCTTTGGCCTTGTGACCCTGAAATAAATAGGGGTCTTCTACTCAATATGAACAATCATCCTATGAAGTTTGAACACTATGGGCCAAATGGAACTTAAGTTATGCTCCGGAAACTGTTTTCAGTCTTAAGGTCATAGTGACCTTGACCTTTGACCTTATGACCCCAAAATCAATAGGGGACTTCTACCCAACATGGACAATCATCCTATGAAGTTTGAATATTGTGGGCCAAATGGAACTTAAGTTATGCTCCGGAAACCAAATTGCTAACGTTTTCAGTTTTAAGGTCATAGTGACCTTGACCTTTGACCTTATGACCCCAAAATCAATAGGGGTCTTCTACCCAATATGGACAATCATCCTATGAAGTTTGAATATTGTGGGTGAAATGGAACTAAAGTTATGCTCCGGAAACCAAATTGCTAACGGACGGACAGACGGACGGACGCCAGGGGGTATAACATAATATGTCCGAAATTCTTTCGGGCATATAAAAATAGATCTCCCAAAATATACAATAGGAAAAATAAACAAGATAAACATATCATTCCTCTATAATTTTTTAGACATTTGTTTTCAACTTTCATCATAAAATCTGATATTGTAATTGTAACTATCTAGTCAGTGGTTTCTCTCCTTTAACTGGCAAAAGGACTTAACCTCTTGATTTTGGGAAAAACATCACTAAAATCGCTAATTTAGGAAGTAAAAAAGCTGGTGTAAAATTAAGATTTTTTGGGAAAACTGCATATTTTAAAGATTGCTGTCTATGCTATGACAATATTGAATACTTTTAACTGTTGACATTCAAAATAATTCATAATTTCGACTAACTAGAACTTTAAATTGACACATCAATTTATTAAGTTTTCTCTTTCAGTCCATCTGACCATTACTGATATTTTTTTACAGATTTCCAAACTTTCACTGTTTTACATCTCTGACAGGGTTAAAGTATTATACTAAAATAAGCAAATTAGTTACCTGAACATAATAATCATCCTAGACAGAAAATATATCGTGTAAAATAATCACATTAATTATAGCATTGAGTAAGAGTCACATATTGTGTATAATAATCACATATTGTGTAAAAATAGTCACATGTTGTGTAAAAAAATTGGACATATTGTGTACAATACTGACATATTGTGTACAATATTCACATATTGTGTAAAGAGCCTCATATTATGTAAAAACAGTCACATGTTGTATACAAAAGTCACATGTTGTATACAAAAGTCACATGTTGTATACAACAGTCATATATTTTACAGAAATAGTCACATATTGTATACAAAAGTCACATGTTGTATACGACATAAAGTATAACTGAAATGAGGATAGATACACAACATCACACAATATTGTGACAATATGTGACAATTGCATTGATCTTAAAAATGTAATATTCCTTTCATTATAATGTGATGCATCCTTAAACTAAACTAAATCTGAACTGTCCTTCAACTCAATCTGGAATTTCTTTCAACAATAACCTGACTCTGTATAGCAACTAAGTCAAGGAGAGAGTTTCTAAAAAAGCTTCTAGCTTTCTACTCAATCCTTTTTGCATTTTATTGTAATATATTTAGTATATATATTTGACTGAAATAAAATATTGTTTACACCAACCTGACTCTCTTTAAACCATAGTTTGAAATTTCAGTACTTTAAATTTCACTCCACTTTATCTCATCATTTATATAAGCAGACTCTCTTGTTTTCATCTAATTTAAAACGTACAATTTTTTTTTTGAAACTATTTTTTTGACATTACATGTTAAACAGTTAAATGTTAAACAAGATTTAAGTCAATTGTTAAAATGCACTCAAACCCCATTCAAAATTATAAAAGAAACATTCCAATTAAAAAATCTTGCTGGTGTTAAAAAAGGGTCATTCCAAGAGAAAAAAGCAACAAAAATACGTGATTCATAGTAAAATACAATGGATGAACAACTTTCAAAAATTCCATACCAGTTTCATACCATTTGCTAAATTAAGCCTTATTACACAATGATAAAACAAATATAATAACTTACTTCATTTTGCGCTTCTGGCAATTTCATGTTATCAAAGATTCTAAAAACAATTCGGAACAAGTCTCGCCACCAATGGGGCTCGAATGATTCACCGTAGGTCTTCATTATCTCAAACATCACTGTTAGACCCCTGAAAATAATATACAATTTTTATTTTACATTTAAATCCTTTTTTCCCTCTTTTTTTTCAAACTTGAATATAAAATGAGATTTGTAAACATGGAGGTAATATTTCAAAGATGTTTTTACGATACCTATCCACACTGATAATAAATGATTCACAATCAGTTGAGGATAATCAGGTGCTATCCAATGGTGAACAGAACAAAGGGTCAAACTTTATTCTGTTTTATTGCCTGATATTAAAACCACTAGAAAATAACAAAAGAAATGGCAATTTCCACCTCCCCCACCGTCTCAAAAATTGACCGTTTGTGGTATTGTGAGACTGATAGAAAACAACCCTTGTCGAAACTGAAAACTGTAAAGACTTCCCGTCAAAATGGAGCCAGGACAGCCTGAACAGCCGTGTAGTCTTACCAGACTATATACTGAACTAACTTCCAAATATTTATGTTGATCCATAAAATTTAAAAAAGGACTTTTACAAAATGGAATCTTGACATGTTCATTAAAAAATTTCAACAAGTTAAGAATTGATGATGTCTTGAAAAATTTAAAACAAAACATAAAGCGTTGTTAAAAAAGTTGCTAAATATCTTTGCCATTTGTAATAAGTATGTGTTTATTTTAAAAGTTTATTATTACCAGCACCAGATATTGAGAGTGGTGGTGTAATAAATCTACAACATTTTCTACATAAAACAGTCCCCATACACGTGTATTGTACAACCAGTCCGGTTAAACTTTGCCGATATTTCGACTCAATTAGTAAGTAACTATTAGATTACACCTACCTTGTTCTTACATCAAGTTTACACCTATTTATCACACAAGATAACTCAAACAATACAGGGAACCAGCCCTTCACCCAGACACGATCAGATTCTGGTACGTTCAGATCATCCCCAGTGTGCTCTTTGAACATCTGAAACAAAAACAAAATCCATAAAATTTCATAGAGATCTAGAGTGTAAGACTGTAACTTGTTGAATACATGTATATAAATTTCGAAAACTGTACGTGACATTGTTTTCACATTGTTACGGTCAATACTCAAGTTTTTACAAAGTGTGTTTCTTTTATTTAATGAACATGTAAATCATATTTATTTAGTAAGTTTTAGTAGGACAAACACGGTTAAGGTCATATGGCAACTTTGGCAATTTACTGGTGGAGAAAGACATTTTGTTCCCCTTCATGAATTGTTTTAGACACAAGGTTACACTAGAGAAGAACCAATGAGGTTCCATAAGCTACCTGGATACCTTCCTTAATGGACATTCTTAGTTTTTGATATAATAAAATGTTCGGTAATTCATGTAAAGTTTAGTATTGATCCCTTAAGTAAGGGGGAAAATATAAATAAAAGAGTTCTGTTTCTTGTCTCCAAACTCCAAAACTGGATGTAGGTATGTATGAATTCCTTTTACTACATGTAATATGTATTATATAATTTTGTAAATTATCATATTTTGAAAAGGCAGGCAGTCTATAGTTGGCAGTTAGATAAGAGGGTCAGTTAGAAACCCTGTATCAGAACTACTTTTTTCAGCCTTATCTTCCTGTTGACATGCTAGATAGCTTATTCTTTCTTTTTTTCACATATTTTTTCACATATTTTTTGTCACCTTAGTTAAGTATGTATACATAACAAACCCTAATTTCACCAAAGAATACCAAATAAAGTCACAACAATAAAAACCATATATTAAGAATGCTTCTCAAAGAGTGTTAAGGCTAAAATACACAACACAGCAAAGAATAGAGTAAGAAAAAATGTTTGAAGGTATGTAAGTATGCAATCAATAGGCCCATTAATCTACAAGTGATATCACTTCATAACAATAATCAATCAAAAGTACAAGAGGGCCATGGTGGCTCTTTATCGCTAACCAGAGTTTATAGATAAGTAAAGTTCTCTCTATAAATATAATAGGAAATGCAACCCCATAATTATGATAACATTGGTAGTCAGTCACATAATGAATTATTCCTGCTTAATTATTTAGAAATCTGACCAAATGATTTTACCACTTTATCATTCACATACATAAGAGTGATCCCATCCCATTGTAGCCATGTTTAAACTTATCATTTTTTTTAACAAAATTGGAAGATGGTCATCATTATTTATATGAGATAATATCAAATTGAAACTAAGTAATTTAAAAGATCACTTTCAAAGTTGTCCGTACATAGTTTTTTTGAGTGGACATATTGTGCTTTAAAGTTTTACCTTTTGGTTGCCAAGTCAACAAAATGAAATTTCTTGCACAACTTTGAAAAGGGATCACCCAAGGGATGGACGGACTAAAGTTGCTCATCTGAGCACACTATGCTCTAGTGAGGTAAAAATTGAGTCTGATGGTCAGATATTTGTAAAAATAACGTAAGAGAAAAACAAAGCAATTGATAAAAATATTAGGCATTCTACAAGTTAAAGTAAACAATCTATAAGAAAGGCTACACATCACTCAAGATTTATCCTTTATCAATTCCAATATGTTTAACTTCTTAACCTTTTGATCACCAGTTAGTAACTGACAAAGAACCAAAGAAGTTGGCAATCATCATGCAGTTCCACAATAATTTACACTTTCAGCAGCACAATTATACCATTCTTTATCATGAAAATCTTAAATATATCAAATATCAAATTCAAGAAGCACGGCAATGCATTGCAATTTTCAAAAAAGTCAATAGTGCAGTGAAAAGATTTAAGCAATCTGATTGGTTAATTTTAGATATAAAAAATGTTATTTTGTCGGGTGCGCAAAGTCCTAGGGATTGTGTACAGCATATTGGAATTATATGGATTTTATTTCATCTAATTAAGAGTTTATCTTATGTATAAATCCATGCCTTGTAATGCACATATGTGTAACAAATACGGCAGCATTTCTGTAGGCTATTAATCCATTATATGTGCATTTACTCAGGCAATATTTATACGAGAATAAAACAGTAGTTTAATATGGAATTAGAGCCACCACATTCTGTAAAAATTTACCAGAGCATAATCCATATCCTTTGTATTGGCTTCAATTTCTAAATGTATAAATCTCTGAAAAAATACCATTTTTATCGACAAGATGGTTGACATGTCAAGAACACTATTATTTATTCATTCTTTATATTAAGTGAATTAAAAATTGTAACAAGAGATGACCATAAGCGCACTCGACTATTTTCAGTGCTCAGTGCCTAACAATAAGAAAAGGGGCATAACTCTTCAAAAAGGTAATTCAGAGTTACAGGACCTGTGCCCATCATGTAATATAATGACAGAGAACAAGTGTGTAAAGGTCAAACCCACAGTCCTCTGTAGTTTTGGAGATAACAACTTGCACCCTAAAACTTGAACGAAGTGTGACGCCAGGGTGAGTACAATAAATCTACCTATAGTCAAGCTAAAAATTATTATTTACTACATAGATTATTTATATACAGTATTGCACACATATACTATACAAGTCAAAAAAGTGCAAGCCAGATAGCATAACAAACTATGAATATATGTACGTAAAAATTATAAAACTGCCACGTTGACCTTGAGAATACATTATCAAATCTAACCTTGACTCCTTAATCAATTGACCTTATAACTTTAATATGGTAACAACCCTTTATAAAAACATAACATTCAACACAATTTTTACAACGGACATGCAAATACATTTATCAACACACAAAAGGTAACTTACATGGGGTTTTTCTGCCACATATTTTGCACAGTTACGGATCAGTCGTATAGCCTCCATGCTGGTGTCTGGGAATGCAGCGTTACACGCAAACTCTGATAGACACTTGACAGCATCTTGGAATGAATCCATTACAGCCGCAAAATGTTTGTCAAAAACAGATGCTAAAAAAACAATGCAAAATTCATATATATCATAGTTGGTTTTTCTTTTCACAAATTTTAAATGAAAATAACTTCTTTTAAATAAGCATTGAATACTTCCTATTGATTTGACTTGATTCATATATACACATTCATAAAACTTTAATTCTTTTATGGCTTTTTCTTTTCATGCAAATACTAGTTTGTTGTGCTTTAGCCTAGAATACTAGATGCTCAGTCACTCTGGCATGCTTCTGTATTATCATAATCTTACAATGTCATTGCTAGGAAATAATCCAAATATGTAAATATAAATTTTAAGCAATACAGGATATTCAAGTTTTTCTATAAATCCTTTATATTTATAGAAATAAAAAAGCTTGAATTTTCTGTTTATCATATAAAGTTTTATCTTTTTGACATTACAATCTTAAAGACTTTCACTTAAATTTCGTAGACTGGCAGATTAAAAAAGAAAGTCATCTGGCAAGACACCAGTGAAAATACGAAACAAATAAATTTTTACAGTGAAAATATAGAAAAAGAAAACACGCTTTTTTTTTTTTATCAATATTTCTCAATATTTCATTTATAAGTATATAATAAACACATTTTATTAAACATATTGAACATACATATAATTTTGCCGGTAGTTTGGAATGCAAGTTCTACAATGCCCTCATCCTGATCGGAGGCCGCCAGATGAAACACGCTGAATATATTCTTCCAGCCAGATTTTATATTGGCTGCCTGCGAGTTCACCATCTGAGCCACACATCTCACAACCATGTCACGTATAGTTGGTGACCTTGAAATAAAATCAGGAATCAATTATTAATAGCTTATTTCTTGACTTTAAAGTAAATGTGAACATGTAAAGATGTATTTTTTTATACATTTACAAATTGCTTATTTATTTTATCAAAACTAAATTTTAAATATAAACTTCGAAGGCGAAAGCAGTAATGACACAGGAATATTGGTATAAGTGGGAGGAAATAATCTGTCGTATTTAGCAAATTTAAAATGATTATATTTAAACTTGGTAAGCCTTTATGCACAGCCTCAACTGTTTTTACTTCTTTTTAAAACTAGCATCATTCCTTGTGTACTAGTGACGAATATTGAGAGTCAAAGCAATCTGAAAGAGTCATACTGTCTGGAGTGTACATTCCTTGAAGGCTACTGGCCGCTAGTCTTTGTAGTCAGATCCCCACCTTTCTTATACATAAAATATAATCTTTATTTAAATTAAGTTCCGACATGGGAGAATGACAAATCTGAACAAAGTCCTTTACTTAAATTTATAATATCTACAATTTACACTTCACTTACCTATTTCTTTTCATGATATGTTCAAAGGGCCTGAGAAAATCTTTCTGGAACCTGAAGTTGGCAAATTCACCTTTCTCGATAAACTTCATAGATAACTGCCGCAAGGAATCAATTGCGAAGAAGGCAATATCTTCATTCTGGTTACATCCCACCTGAAAATTGGTTTCATATATATATAGATAACTGCACATTGTATGATGCTTAATGTACATTCCAGACTTTTCCTACTTTTAATTATTTGAAACTGTTAATATTAAAGCTTTGGGTATGATTTGCCACTATCACCTGCATAAAGTCAGGCTGCAAAGTCATTAAATCTAACCATACCTTAAACAAGAGCTGTCAGTAGGACAGCACACTCGACTATTCCAAGTGCTTGATAGTAAAAGAGCCTTGATAATGTTAAATTTTTTAAGTTCACAAAAGGGCTAATTTTTTTTTATGAATTCATGTTATAGGCCTTAGAGAGAGTCTAATTATAAAGTATTGGCTTGACTATTCGGAAGGTAATGTCACAAGGGTGTTTTATTGAGTATAATAATACTAATTACCTATGAATACATAAATTTGACAGAAAAGGTACAAAGGCTTGTTATTAAGATGTTTTATCAAGTAAATCATTGCTTTATTATTATGAATGCATAAAATTGTCCCAAAAAAGGCACAAACCCTTCAGTAGTTATTGAGATAACAGCTTACAAGCAAAACTTTACCATGAATTTCTAAGTTGAAAAAGGGGAGAAAAATCAGCCTAAATGCAAGACAGAATTATGGATCTTTGTCAGTGACCTACATATATGACCCTAAATGCATATGTGAAATTCTAAATAAATATCTTTAATAGTTATTGAGATATGTAAAACTTGCATGTAAACATTAACCAGGAGACTAAGTAGAAAAGGGGATATGAATCAGCCTTAATGCAAGATAGAGTTATGGAACTTGGTCAGTGACATACAATTATGACCCTAAGTGCATGTGTAAAGTTTCAAGTAAATATCTTTGAAGACCTTTAACCTTTAACCAAAATTTCTAAGTTTCAAAGGGGCAAATAATTCTGCAAATATTGCAGGCAGAGTTATGCAATTTTGCAAACTGATGTACATTGTTACTATAAAAAAGTATTTTAAATTTCAATTGAATATCTCAAGCAATAATTGAGATATTTGACTTTACAAAAAAACTAACCAAAATTTCTAAGTTCCAAAGGGGCAAATAATTCTGTCAATATTGTAGGCAGAGTTATCCAACTTGTCAATCTGATGTACCTTGATACTATTAATAAGTATTGTAAGTTTCAATTGAATATCTCAAGCAATAATTGAGATATTTGACTTTACAAAAAACTTTAACCAAAATTTCTAAGTTAAAAAGGGGCATAATTCTGTCAATATTATAGGCAGAGTTATCCAACTTGTCAATCTGATGTACCTTGTTACTATAAATAAGAATTGTAAGTTTCAATTGAATATCTCAAGCAATAATTGAGATATTTGACTTTACAAAAAACTTTAACCAAAATTTCTAAGTTAAAAAGGGGCATAATTCTGTCAATATTGTAGGCAGAGTTATCCAACTTGTCAATCTGATGTACCTTGTTACTATAAATAAGTATTGTAAGTTTCAATTGAATATCTCAAGTAATAATTGAGATATTTGACTTTACAAAAAACTTTAACCAACACAGACGCCGACGCGGACGCCGACGCCAGGGCGACTACAATAGCTCTCACATTCTTCGAAAAAAACTATTGGCTTAATTTTAGCCTTTTGATATTGTTTAAATAACAATGCACAGTTCAAAACATGGCAAGTCCATTGCCAGACTTTAGCAGGATAAAGTTCACTCAATTTTGCTGAACAATAAAAACAAGAGCTGTCGGTAGGACAGCAACGCTCGACTATTCTTAGTGCTTGATAGTAAAAACAAAATGCTTGATACAGTTACCTCCTCCAATTTACAGGTTGGGGTGATGATGGTGAACAAGTGTGCAAAGTTTCAAAGCCATATGTCCATGGACTTTGAAAATATTTGAGGTATTACAGAAACTTTAAGGTAAATTCTAAGTCGAAAAAGGGGCATAATTCTGTCAAAGTGCTTAATAGAGTTACCTCCTCCTGTCTACAGGTTGGGGTCATGATGGTGAACAAGTGTGCAAAATTTCAAAGCCATATATCAATGGTTTTTGAAAATATTTGAGGTATTACAAAAACTTTAACGTAAATTCTAAGTCGAAAAAGGGGCATAATTCTGTCAAAATGCTTGATAGAGTTACCTCCTCCTGTCTACAGGTTGGGGTCATGATCGTGAACAAGTGTGCAAAGTTTCAAAGCCATATGTCAATGGACTTTGAAAATATTTGAACTATTACAAAAACTTTAACATAAGTGGTTACGCCGACGCCGACGCTCGGGTGACTACAATAGCTCTACTTATTCTTATCAAATAGTCGAGCTAAAAAGTAGCTACAACACTAGAGAAGAATATAAGAACTACTTTTAAGTGATATTAATTTTACATACATATACTTAAAAAAAGGTTTTTCTTACACAAGCTTTTCTGTGAATTTAAAAATGATCCGCATCTGCAAGGATCAAATTGTTGAATGAATCCTTGATATTTAAATATTTATTTTTTGTATTCACTTCAGTAATTTGTTAAAATCATAGAGTCATGATATTTACCTTATTGAAATGGTCGCCAAGATACTGCCATATACGGGACCACTGTAGCCTGATACGTCCCATGTTGTAGTAGGATATCTCGACAATCTTCGTAAGACTGAACATTCTAGGTCGGCTATGGTTGGCTAATTCCTCTACTGACACCTGACACAGCGCCTTCACAAACTCAACTAAAAAGATGACAGTAAAATATTAACAGATTGGAATCAGGCAAAAGTTAGTTTTTATACAAGTGGATATTTCCGTGTGTCGAAAATTTAGCGAATTTACAATTTCAGACATTTCGCATGAGGAAATATAAGCGAATTATGCAAGTGTAGAATTCAATAGCATAAATTAGCATTCTTAGTAATAAATTGTTTCCAGAGTAGTTTCTAATATTAGTAAATAATGATATATTTGACATACCTATAGCATCTCCATCAAGTTTCACTGATCCTGTAAAGATTCTATCAACAGCTACCACGACACTTTGTGAACTTGTTTCACCCATAGTCTCCTGGAAGTTGGCCAGCGTCTTAGAGCCAAAACCTCCTTTAGCAATGGCTACAAAAAAATTTGGTCAGAAATTTATAAAACATTCAATAGATTCCTTACTCCAAATTCATATTATAAGACATGAAAATTTAGAATTCTTAATATAAAACAGATTTCTAAATAAATATGCTGAAACTTTTACTTGCTCAAAATGGATGAATTTTTTTTTCATTTTCCTCGGGATAAAAAATTTGAGTAAATACACAAAAATAACAAGTGTCATATTCCCATACTGCACATGTCCTACTCTATACCATTGTGTTAAAACAATAAAGGATGGAAATGTGATATTCATTGTTACTAATAAATATTGCTCATAGTTTTCTTATTTACTATCAGAATTAAGTTGATACATCATATTTATATTTCTACAATCTTTACGACAGGTCAAGGTCAAGTCATCCTATTTACCAGGGATAACTTGTTGACCTGGTGTGATTAACTCTGGAGGGTGTGTTTCTACAGAGGCTTGCTTTGCTAGAAAGAAATGCCTTAGATGCAACTGTCAATGCATCCTTCAACATCTCCATTACTTTCTGTTACTTAATCACATGTCATTAAATTCATTAAAAAAGATTAAAAGATATTTCTATTGCATTATATCAAAATATTTATTGAAGGTGACGGAAAAAAATCAATAAAGCAACAAATGATGAAATAGTATAAAATGACAGCATAAGAAGTCACCACTAATGAGGGTTTAAACACCGGACCAACAAGTGCGCAGATATTCTTGTCCTAACGATTAATTCTATTCAACAGCATAAATGAAATAACTATAACAAAAGAAATGTAACTTACCTTCAGGATCAAAAGCCTCTATATGATAGGCTGTACCACCATTAGATTTCTCTCGTTTATGTGACGGGATATATTTGGTTTTGACTGATGTCCCAATTAACTGAGCCAGCTCTAGCTGGGATATACACTTTAATACCTGTAAAATAAACATTGCATTGTGGGTAAAGTTAAATAATAATACAAGCATCACTTTAATATTTGCTTTATTTTCTAATTTCTATATGAAAAAACATATAAATAGAAAGAATAACTTTAATTTTTTTAAGTAAAAAATTTAAAAATTTGTTTTTCTTCTATCATAAAAAAGATTAATTTCATTTATTGTCAGTGTAAAAATACCATTTACAAGTTTATGAATTCTTTTTTAATACAATGAAAAATACTAAAATATATAAAACTCAATCTTGGTGTACCAAACTTTTCTTAAATGTGAATGCAATCATTAAGTGCAAGACATAGAATTCATGACAGTTTTATTGCAAAATATTCAATTAATGATAACTTACTCAGTATTAAACAATAAATAGAAATACTATCATAATAATAATTATACATCCTGTTTGACTTGTTCAAAAATTACTGAAGAAAGACAACTCTCATATTTAAGTTTCTTAAAAAAACTAGTAATATCTTAAAGAAAAGTCACTGAGGTCTTATCAGTAATTTAACAGTTATCTCTAATAAGGAGAAATATTGTAAGTGGAAGCATTTTCTGAAATATTTATTTCAATCAGCATATAAGTACAGCATAATCACCAATTTAGTATAACATGTCATGCCTTGTTAGTAAATAGAATAATTAAATATCTGATATTCTTTTTAACAATAACAGACCTGTCTGTTTTAGTTCATGAAAGAAAACTCATGTCTACATGTATATCAGTGAGATATGGGCTAAATCACACTGTATATCACTTACTTATTGAACTCATTCTATATCATTCACCATAATATTTCACAGTATATCATTCACCATATATCTTTCACAGTATATGATTTACCATATATCTTTCACAGTATATTATTCACCATATATCTTTCACAGTATATCATTTACCATATATCTTTCACAGTATATCATTTACCATATATCTTTCACAGTATATCATTCACCATATATCTTTCACAGTATATCACCCACTGTATCTCACAGAATATCATTCACTGTATCTCACAGAATATCATTCACTGTATCTCACAGAATATCATTCATTGGATATCAGAGTATATCATTTACTGTATCTCACAGAATATCATTCACTGTATCTCACAGAATATCATTCATTGGATATCACTAACTGTATAAAATTCACTTAGTATCAGTCAGTGTATACAACCCATTTTGTTTCACTCACAGTTATTCACATGTTATATATAACTCACTGTACATAACTGCGAAAATGTTAGTTTCTTAATAAAATAACATGAAATATAGTGTATTTGTTTTTCTTGATCTGGAGTATATTTTACTTTGAAGTGAAATTCACTGATATATTTCTATTTATCACTTACGTATTTGAAATATTTCACTTCTTAAAGAAAATATAACCCATATGTAATCAAAATAAACAATTTTCTTTATGTAACTACATGCATACATATATCTATAATTACCTCTAACCACGATTTGCCCAGATAATTCCCATCAGTATGTGCAACAGAGATTAGAGTTTTGATTGTGTCTATATTTTTAGTTTTCATCTCGGTTATCGGAGAAGCTGCGGTCAGCAGTGTGAATCGTGCGAGTGCTTGAACATATGCGTCCCGTTCCAACTGTAAACATACGTCACCAAACCATCATGATTATTGTTATGTTAAATTTTATTACAAAACCAACATAAGCTTCTGATGCAATAAAGCAAATAATTTTCTAAAAATGCTTTGGCATTTTTAAAAATATTTTTAGGGGTGGAAAAAATGTTTTTGTCAGTCATTAGAAAATTTTATTTTGGCTGTAAGTCTGATTTATCATTAAGAGAAAAGGGGGATAAAGACTGTTTTCATTTTCCGCACCAAAATACAGTACCACCAAAATAAATGTAAGGTCAAGCTGACTATTCATTTTATCAAATTATTTATGTAATGAATTAAAGTGTAATTTTACATGTATTGAACTGACAGTAAAATTTAGTCAGACATTTATTTTATTGGTCTAAGATGTTTAACAACAGAAGCTTATGTACATGTTTAAAGTCTATTACAAACCCCAGTACATGTATATTGTCTACAATTACCTACACAACCATATTACATAATTCCCAACAATTATATATCATATATTCAGACATATAAAAAGGTAATTTACTTGATAAAATTCTGATGAAATCTGTAAATCAATATTTTTATACATATATAATTACACCATAATTAAAATTAAACAAAATTTAGGTTCTTGTCCTATCTTTTCTTTTCATGTTTAAGAAAAGTTTTGAAAGTGTAAAAATACCTTTGACCTATTTAACAGCATAATTAAATACAAATAACGCATCAGTACAGTGTAATTACATGGTAAGAAGATGTATCTAAAGTTGTAATTCTTTATATTTCTGAATTATCAAACTATAAATTGCTTAAGAGAAGCAGTTTTATGACTGTTGTACAATAGTGGACCGCAATTAAAATCGTAAACTTTAAAACTCATTTCACTTATAAGAAAAGGCAAATCCTATCTAAGCAAAAAGTACTTAACAGTTGACACGGTGCTTGTAACATGTTAAGATAAAGGGAGACAATTTAAAGGAATCATTGGCTTACAGTTATCTTATCTTGACAAGTGAAGAAAATTTATATCACATACAGAAATAAGATTATATTTTGATTAACAACGTGAAGCAACATAGAAAGATTGTGTCTCACTGATGAACTCTGAAAATTTAAAAGGGAGAAAATTTCAAATTTTATTTAAATAACGAAACATGGAAGAGTTATCTTACCTCCATATGGAATATACATGAAATACGTATGGCACATCGGATACCATCTAGACAAAGAGAGGCAATTTGTGAATTATCACAGTCCTGTAAACCGATACTAAATGCTGCCAGAAATGGTGTCCACGCCATCTGTAAAATATACAATAATAATTTTCACACTGACACAAAAAATCTCCTTTATCTCTTCAACTTTGGAACTAATGGAAGAGTTCTACCCAGATACAGACTGTAGAAAATGGGTCAAAGAAAGAAAAGGCCGGTTTGCATTTGTATACCAAATATCATGAGGCTTTGATGTTACAAAAAATGTTGAATTTTACGAAGCTCACACACCATTTTGGTCACAACAAGAGTGACTTCAAGCATTACCAGTGAACAAAGACCTGAATTACTTGTCTATGAGTTACTTCTATCACGAAAGGACAGTAAACTTTATATCATGGACTTTTGTCCAGCAAGGTGGGCAGTTTTTAAACATTGAACATATTCAACAGTCAGTATTGTATATCAAATCAGGATTCAAGTTAACAACAATGAATGGCAACCAACTGAAGTAATGCAACTTTAACAACATTATAGTTCTTTGTAACAGTGTTGTTCGTGGGAAATTTATAATAATAATAATATTCAAGTAGACAGCCAAAACTGAATACAGTATCATTAAACACTTTAAAAAATCACAATATATCTTCATTTTTAAAATTTTTCCTTTATTCCATATTTTCATATTTCAATGTATTTTAATTTTAGATAATACAATACTGTTCTGTTTTTATGTATTTCGCAGATGTACAGACAAACACAGTAAAAAGTTTACCTTAAACATAGGTCTGACATGTTCCTGGTGTTTTGCACTCATGAAGTTAGATTCAACATGGCTGACACTCTCCATGAGAACCTTGGCAGCCATTGCCATGTGTTCCATCTCTGTGTTATACAACATACGTCTATGTTTGTCACTGGTGATATCCCCTGTAATCATACAGTCAAATCATTAACTGAATGTTAATAACTATGACCTGAACTATGAACTAAAAATAACTTGAGAGGACTATGAACTATATACAGCTAACCATGAGAGATACATGGCTTAACATGAATGTTTGAAGCTTTATTTTGTTTTATGGTGCACCAACACAATTTAGGTTATATGGCACCGAAACAAGAAAGGTGATTTTGGCTTACCTCAGGTGTTATAAACTTTAAAGAACACCGGAATTCAAAACCACCCCACTTGCTGGAGCCAAGAGATGCATAGACTCCAGTAATTCAAACCCATTTTATTGCCTCTAACTATCATGCAGGGATAAAAGGTGGCTGCAATTCTGATGCCTTAACACTTAACGGCAACCCATCAGCCACAAGAGGGAAAGAATTGAAGCTATGAACATTTTCATTATTAACAAACCCACGGTTCAAGTTTTTAGTAACATGGCAATGCCCCAGCTTTCAGTGGAGCAGAAACAAACCCAATGTGTTATACCAAACGCAAGCAGACAACTGACACTACTGAAGTAAATGGTATCTTTCCAGTTCATTTCTTGTTGAGATGGACCTTGTGATACAACTAAGTGATTACTTTTTAAGAACAAGCTGGGACCTCAGAAGAACCACTATTCTTCCATACGAGAAAACTGAGGACTTAACAACACTACACACTGAGGACATACACACTTACTGTGAGAAAAAGAGGACCTCTGTACACCTATGGCTTTCATTTTGATTTCGTTAGATGCAATTTCATCATAGATGGCAGAGAGATATTCCTCCGGTAAATCTTTACTATCATTTATCCCTCTGTTCATCTTTATATACTGTTCTTTTGTCATCTTGTTCTTGTCCTTAATCTGTAAATAGCATATATAAATAACACATCAGAGAAGAAAGTTCTTAAAAGAGATGACATGGGAACAGGTAATCTTATTGGATAAGTGCTTTCCATGTTATTTTGTGAAAAATAAAATGCAGTATAGGAACATGGTCAGTACTGAATGCTGGTACTTAAATTTTGAGAAAAATGAACCATTATCGTTCAACTTGGAAAATAAAATGATGACTTTGAAAAAAAAAAGTTTTTCTTATAAATCTCTGTTAGTCTCTATAATGTTAATATAATGGTAATATCTCTAAACTCTTAGAAATAATAGAGGCAGTTGTTACAGAAAATCATCAAGCTTGCAAAATCAGAAACATTTGAAAAACTGAATATTTGAAGCACAGTTTTTTGTAGATCTGGTTAACAAGATAAAGATGAGACTGTAATAAAATAATCTACGAAAACACGTATCTTTTGTTTTAGAAATCACATGTTGAATCTTTTTTTTTTACTAGCCGACTTTCTTTCAGACTACATTTTACTATCTAGCTTATATATGTGAGTTTCAAAAAAAGTTACTTAACATATAGAGACTTATTTTAAAAGTGATTCAATCCAACCTTGGCTGTAACTATTTTATAGAAGTAATTCAGGACATGTGAACAAAACAACATAGGTGTGATAAAGTAAAACACGAGGAAGACAAGAGCTGTCAGTGGCATAGCGTGCGGGACTATTCTTAGTGCATGTTAGTTAAATAAAGCCTGGTAATGTAGATTTTTTAAGTTCGAAAGGTGCCATTAATCCATTATATGTTGGGTTTGAAATTTAACCCAATTCCCTTTTAAGTTTTTTGGTTTGTGTTAAAAATGTATGGGGGGTGAACCCGTTTAAAAACCTGGGTGAGTACAAAGTTTCCCTTTTTCTTCAGTAGTCAAACTTTAAAAGCTTTAGAATCTATCATTTTGTAATCTGTGTACATTTAATGACCCAAAGTAAACCCTAGTGATTTTGCTTTTATGTTTTTTTTACAGATATGTGATAAATTATGCATCAAATTTTAATAGTTAATTTTTTCTTTGAAAATTCTTGTACAGAAAGCTTGAAAACTAAAAACTTAATTTTTTGTTATTTTATTTAAAAAATATTATCATTCTGTAACTTATAAAAAATTTGGGTAAAAATTCTCCCTTTATTCAATTAGTAATATTTAGGAAA
Organism: Ruditapes philippinarum; assembly: GCF_026571515.1. Taxonomy (NCBI): domain Eukaryota; kingdom Metazoa; phylum Mollusca; class Bivalvia; order Venerida; family Veneridae; genus Ruditapes; species Ruditapes philippinarum. The sequence continues at coordinate 26,669 of NW_026854960.1, forward strand.
AAAAATGCAATTTAAAAGTTTTTGGGAAATTTTTTATATGGAGTATTTAAAATTTTTACAGCCCAGAATACTAATATTATTGATAAAATGCCAAACATTCACTAAAGTATGGTGAACATGACACTAAATTGTTCCATAAATTAGTGGCATATATTGCATGACAAAATACTACATAGAGAAGTAAGTACCTCATAATACTTGATATGGTTTAAAACTAAATTTATGCAAAAAAAGTCATATTCAAGAAATCTTTAGTCAATTACACCAGAATGGTTAACGTGTCAGACTAGTAATCTAATGATTGCTGACCACATGGGTTCAAACCCTGTCAGGGGCAAGCCCTTGTTTCCTTGAGCAAGAAACTTTTTACATTTATTGCTGTAGTACTAGTGGTTACAGGAAAGATTTGAGAGTGTTTCAATAAGCTTATAGCTTCCAACACAATCAAAAAATAAATAAATGTGTATAAACTAATTAAACCCTGTGTCAATCCATAAAATACAGTGTCATTCATACCAGATTAAACTAGTGTAAATTCTTGTCATTCTAATTCATGTAATATATATACATGTCCATTCCAAACCTCTTTATAAACCTTATAAATAAATATTTCCCACTCCAAATCTAACAATTATAAATATTTTCCATTTAACTTTGCAAACTATTAGCATATTGAAATGTATGCAGTAAGAATAAGAAATGTGACTACGGATGTACAAACAAAGGAAGACAGGCACATCAAAGGAGAGAATCTACCTATGAAGTATGTATGCAGGTAGAAAGCACACTTAAGCCGAGAAAACTGTTACCAAGCAGAAAGTTTTTCATCTACTAGCATATACTAGGCAGATAAATTCTTGATTTTACCAAATATTTGAATTTTAAGTCCAAATTTTATCTAATATTTGAAGCTAAGGGATTTCAAAAATATTTTTTGTAGATAGTGTATTACTGTCATAATGCTTTTTTTGAACTGGTTCAGTTTATGACAGAAATTTATTGATATACCATCTGCATGATAAATGTTACTCCATTTTCGTACCAATACTAACTTGTTCATTAGCAAATAACTGCCAATTTCTTCATATAAATTCATTTAAATGAGGGGAAAAATCAGAAGATAAAAAGTAATTAACGATTAATTTTCGCTCTTCCAGGGGTCAATTTTGTGAATCTTAGGTCAGTTAATCTAGCTTTTCCGCTTATCAAGCTATTGTTATTAACAAAGCCATGGCATACAGGTCATTTTATCATGCACCATAGTCTTCATAGACATACCGTAAGTCAAACCCATTTTTTTTCAAAAAGAGATCAATGGAACATAAAATTTTCGATAACTTTCAAAGGAAAAGATGTGATACTTGCAATAAAAAGAATATACCACTCCAGACTTTTCAAAATGAATTTATGTCACCAATTAAATACAAAAGATAAAACACTTCCCCAAATTTTGAAATTGAATTGTACATGTATTATAAATTCATTTTGAAAATGACTCTGAAGTTCTGAAGTTATATTCTTAATATATATATATACACATTAGTACAAGATTTTCTTGACTAGCAAAGCAGCATCCCTCTAGCTGGCAACAGAAATATACCTGCTGACTATGCTTATCAGTTGTCAGTATAATGATGGAGTATGCCAACACGTAGGCCGTATCAGCACTAGCAAAAATACCATTCCTGTAAAAACAATGAAAGCTAACAGCAACTGAAACCAAAATTCAAGATAAAAAAACAAAACAAATAAAAAACTAAAAAACATCGCCCACAAAAAGGCTCGGATCTAATACCTGACTACTGTGTAAGTCTGTCGTTAACATGATAACAGAGTACGCCAAGACATAGGCTGCGTCAGCACTTGCAAATATTTCACTACTGAAAAAAGTTAACATAATACTTAAACCTGAAATTTTTCAAAATTTTTATTTAAAGATAAACGTTCCATTTACACATGAATATCTTTTCTGTAATTCTTTAACTTTTGCTTGAAGTTAGAAAAAAATCACAGAATCTAGACTAAGTCAAAGTATAGCTATGTAGCTGAAAATAAAATGGTAATTGACACCAATTATCATCTGGTTATCAATTATTATCATTACTGACAACAAATATTGGGAATGAACTAAAATATACATGTTTATTATATACTTATCAATGAAATATTGATGAAATAAAATGCCTTTTTTAATTTTCACTGTAAAACTTGTATGTAATTTTTCTTTTGAAACTAAAAACAGCAATTCATACATACTTTTTTGTGTTAATTTTGGTCCATTGGAACATTAGAATTACATGTTTTTCATCCTATTTATACCTTCTAATGAAAGTATTTCTAAACTATAGGATATTGACATTTACAAAAGCTCATTTCAATTAATATCACACTACACTTAAATAAGATACAGTGCAAAATCATTAAATTTCGTGGGGCACTAATTTTCATAGTTTTGTGGATAGTCCACAACTTTAAAAACGCATGAAAAATTTTTTTTGTGACAAAAACCCTAAAAATTTCCCCGTCACAAATTAAAAATTACAGTTTTGGGAAATCTCCCAAATTTTTTTTGGGGAAACCTCAAAAAAATAAACAAAACTTAAAACTTACTTGGTGTTACACTCGCAATATCTAGATGCAAACTTTTCCATCAATCGATCAATTTTCTGTGCCTCACCAGGTAATCTAAAACCCTCGAGAAATCTTCTCAATGCTGATACAAAATCCATCTCAGCAAAGTTTAACTGATCAACATATGCATACATCACCTCCTTGTTAAATCTGTACATTAAAATGCCAGCTATTTTATACACAATTCTTACAGTAACTATAACAAGAACTGTCGGAGGACAGTATTGGCTTGACTATTCAAAAAGTTGTCACAAGGGTGTTTTATTGAGTATAATAATGCTAATTACCTATGAATACATAAAATTGACCGAAAAGGTACAAAGGCTTGTTATTAAGATGTTTTATAAAGTAAATCACTGCTTTATTATTATGAATGCATAAAAATGTCCCAAAAAAGGCACAAACTCTTCAGTAGTTATTGAGATAACAGCTTACAAGCAAAACTTTACCATGAATTTCTAAGTTGAAAAAGGGGAGAAAAATCAGCCTAAATGCAAGATAGAATTATGGATCTTGGTCAGGGACCTACAATTATGATTCTAAATGCAAATGTGAAGTTTTAAATAAATATCTTTAATAGTTATTGAGATATGTAAAACTTGCATGTAAACATTAACCAAGAGACTAGGTAGAAAAGGGGAGATGAATCAGCCTAAATGTGAGAAGAGTTATGGAACTTGGTCAGTGACATACAATTAAATTGTCTGGGCTGATTGCATGCAAGCCCAATTTTCTACTGGTTGCATAGGTTTGACATTCACTTTACTTAATCCAAAAAATTGGTATCTTAAAGTTCTATAAATAAATACTCAAATTCTTTCATGTTCATTCCTTCAAATTATGATACACATTAAAATAATACATAGTTTATCATGATATAAAGCATTGTCTATTTATATAAAATAATGGGTAATAATTTGATACCAAAAATATACTTACTTCTCGTTTTCTCCTAGGTAGTCTCCAACTATAGTCTATGACAAATGAAATAAAAAATCTAAATTAAGAATGTGTGTTAAATCAAAACAATACTGTACAGAAAATACTGGGCTCTTTCCAGATTTTCTGGATGAGGGGACGTCAAATACTCCTTGCATCAGCTGGGACCATAGTAGAACCATTGAACTTACATAAACTAGCTGGATAGCTTCCAACATGAATAAATTTAGAAGACTTAAACCAATATCAGCTAGGGACAAGTGATTTGAAGTCAATGACTCAAACCCCTGAGCCACAGAGGCAACACATCATGTAATTACTATACTGGAGAAGAACACATAACTTAAGTAAATGTCAATTGCTTGAAAATATATGAACATAGGTCATTTAGCCTGAAAGAATGGAAAAACTTAACAAATCATGAATGAATGAATGGAAAATCTTTACAAATTAAAACTTAATTACAAACTAAGACCGAATGCATTGAAAAATACAAATTATGATTGAATAAATGGAAAAACTTTACAAATTAGAACAAAGCTAAATAGACAAGAGCTGTCCGTAAGACAGCGCGCTCGACTTTTTTAGTGCTTGCCTATAATACAAAACATTGACAGTTAAGGGCCATAATTCAAATAAAATCTTTGACAGAATTACCTTCTCCTGGACATGTTTGGGAATCATGATTGTAAACAAGTATTCCAACTTTCAAATTAATATCTCAAACAGTTCAGTCAAAAAGTGGACTGGTACTAAAAACTTAACCAAGATTCTAAGTCGATAAAAGGCCTTAATTTTTAAAAACAAATCCTTGACAGAGTTACCTTCTCTTGCGTACAGATGGGGTAATGATGTGAAATAGCATTAAAAGTTTCAAAGCAATATCTCAAAGGGTTAAGGCAATAAGTGGATTTTACCCATATTCAATGTATTTTCTAAGTCAAAAAGGGGCATAATTCTGTCAAAAACCTTGACAGAGTTATGTCCTCTTGTCTGTTGATGAAGGTCGTGATGGTAAACAAGTATGGTCAGTTTCAAAGCAATACCTCCAATGGTTTTGAAATAAAGTGAGGTGGTACAAAAAACTTAACCAAGATTCTAAGTCGATAAAAGGCCTTAATTTTTAAAACAAATCCTTGACAGAGTTACCTTCTCTTGCGTACAGATGGGGGTAATGATGTGAAATAGCATTAAAAGTTTCAAAGCAATATCTCAAAGGGTTAAGGCAATAAGTGGATTTTACCCATATTCAATGTATTTTCTAAGTCAAAAAGGGGCATAATTCTGTCAAAAACCTTGACAGAGTTATGTCCTCTTGTCTGTTGATGAAGGTCGTGATGGTAAACAAGTATGGTCAGTTTCAAAGCAATACCTCCAATGGTTTTGAAATAAAGTGAGGTGGTACAAAAAACTTAACCAAGCTCAATACACTTTCTAAGTCAAAAAAGGGCCATAATTCTGTCAAAAACCTTGACAGAGTTATGTACTCTTGTCTGTAGATGGAGGTTATGATGGTGAACAAGTATGGTAAGTTTCAAAGCCATACTTGTAATACTTCTGAAATAAAGTGGGGTGGTACGAAAAACTTAACCAAGGTGTGACGCCAACGCTAACGCTAACGCTAACGCTAACGCCGACGCCGACGCCGGGGCGAGTAGGATAGCTCCCCTTTTCATAGAAAAGTCGAGCTAAAAATCTATGAAAAAGTAGATGACATTATCTTATCAATTTTCATTTTAATAAGTATCTTGAAAATAAAAAAAAAATGTTATCATAAGCAACTGTCATTGTCTGACTGAAAGACATTACCTTATCAAGTCTGTCATCGCTGTGAAAGAGCTCGGCAATATCATCTGGTGATGTGCCTAGTAAACCCTGATCTTGTAAATACTGCACACCTTTCTTTGCTTTCTTGTTAAATCTAAAAAAATTTAAATACAGTCAACTATCGTTATCTCGACATCGCTTTTCTCGATGTTTCGTTATCTCGATGAAATTTTGAAAGTCCCGATTTTCGTCCTTCTTTATCTATTTTGGAAATTTTTGTTTATCTCGATATTTTTATTTCGATATTTTCAGTATCTCGATGTAAAATTTCAGCCCCAAACAGTTATTTTCACACTATTATCCTTTGTTTATCTCGACTAATAGTTTTCTTTTATCTGTTCCCTTCAGACGTGTGAAAAACACAAACTACACGATAATTGCTCCATAGCGCGTGTCATAATGATGATTATGTTTGTAACAAGTTTAGCTGTTTTTATAAAGTTAATCTATTTAGCGTTTTGATTGACTTATTTCCAAAATGAGTGAATTTTGCGTTCTTTTTTTTAATATGCGAACACTGTATCAATTCATTATGACTTTAAATGTGAATGAAATAGTGAAAGAATAGAAATGCTATCGTTGCAATATTGTTTCACAACATCACCACCAAATCAATCAGCGGTCGAACAATCTGGAGAAAGACCCGATAAATAACCCGGGAGGATATCCGGATCAACCACCCTGAAAAATGTTTTCACTATATTGGTGTATTACTGAGTAAACCTCACTATGTGTTATTTTCACAGACACCCGTATTTCCGCTGGTAAACATCCGCTAATGTTACTTTGTTAAATATTGACTAGGCCTATGAAAACAAGTCATGGGGATATCATAGTTTATTTGACATAAGGTATGCACATGTATTTTGTAAAAATCAGTTTCTGCCTTATTCAAACCCTAATATGTTTATCTCGACATTTCGTTATCTCGATATTTTTTGGACGGTCCCAATGACTTCGAGATAACGAGAGTTGACTGTATGAGTATTTTGACAGACAATTGTAAATAAAGAGACTAAAATATAAACGTACAGCCTGAACATCTAGCACATTTTGTTTGTTTGTTTATTTAGGTTTAATGCCAACACTGACACATTACTGGTTACACTGCGCCATACTCTATAATAAGAAGGTCTAAAATGAGAATATAATTTAGCAAATCATGTAGTCTGAAGCATATTGCCCCGAATATAAGAGTTTGAATCATGAGCATATTTAATGTTTTTCCTTGAATATTTGGATGGGAACAAGATATTCAATACCATACAAACCATATTAATATTTATTTCAATTGGTAGTTTCTTTCAGAAGAACAGAAAACTAGATCAACTGTCAGGTGAATATTATTAAACTAGAGCTAAACCCAAGCAAACAAATAAATGAAACACACCATCACCCTATTTTCATGGTTATTTTTATGGTAAATAGCATATTTCAGAAACTTACAGTTCTATACCATGTTCCATGATCTCCTTCTGTTGTTTCAGCACCTCATACTGTTCCGGACTGTCATGGACCACTGCAGACGTGTTTAAAGAGCTGCCATTAGACTCGAGAGAGTTGGTACTATCATAACTGTTCAACGTGCCTTTACCGGAGTCCGAATCTGACTCCGGAGATGGTTTACTGTCCTGACCTGGAAATAATCATCAAACTAATGTTGAACTGTCTTTGCCTTTATAACAAAACTACAAAACTTATTACTGACCATGTATGGTATTATCTGCAGAAACTCTTTTATAGTAACATAGAGGTCAAATGCAGAATGCCTCCAGATTCATGTTTATTTTCGAGAAAATTTTGAAAATGTATTGAAAAGAAAAATATTGCAAAGTGAACAAAGAACATGATTTTCACATTCCAAACAGCACTTACAGCCCATGTAAATAACCAAAAAGAGGTCAAAACATGCAAAAATATCCCTTACTGCTTAAGTAACGCCGTAGAAATTTGGTAAAAAATAATGGAAAATTGGTCATCAATCCCACATAACATGGAAGTTATTACTTTTATCGTGAGTCTTCTTACTTTTCTTAAAATTTCAGTATTTTTTCTCCAGTTTGATTTTCTTGAAACATTTTGGCTTTAAGACCACAAGTCGAGTACAGATTCCCCCTCTTTACAAAACATATAACTTACCAGAATTTAAAAAAGCTAAATTTGAAAAGAAATGAAAATCTGGGTCCTTCCTAGAGAAATGAAGTTAGGTTAGTTTGTCTATAATATGCAATATCTTTTAAGGTGCCAAATTGAAATGCTTTGATATTGGCAAATATTAAGTTTAGTTGGAAAACTATACACAGACCTGTCTTTGTCTGATATATGTAAAGAGATATTTACCTAGGTTGGACTGGAAGTGTGGATTTACATATAAATCTTTACTCCATTCCACCATACACTTCAGTATAGAAACAAGACACTCAAGTCCCTTGAGGCGCATACTCTGTTCTTGTGTTGGTGTCACACCTGAAAAGTAAATAACAACATTCTATAGAACTTTCCCCAAGACATTTTCTCTTGATATTGTACATTAAATTTAACAACACAAATTATAAATTCCCCTTGAAAGAGTTTATTTTCTGTTTCAATGGCATAATGCTAAATAGCTATTGAATAAAGCAATGGTTCGTCAAAGACAACATAATTTTCATTTCACTTGTTTTGTTGTTCAAATACTCACAAACAAGGTCATATTAACTGTCTCAAAGTTCACTGGTGTAAGAAAACATAAGTAAGTGATCAAATAATTTTTAAGCATTGATGGACACTTGGATACAAATTAACAACCTTCCTTAGACTAGTTTTATAAAAAAAAAATTTTTCCAAAAAAATGTTAGCAATTCAAATTCAGTGTCCACAAAGATTCCTATGCCCTATGGTAATCAGTTAAGGCAGATAAATAACATGTTTTCAAGCAAATTGTTGTGGATACTGGAACTATGTTAAGATTTTGTTTCCTTTATTATTTCCCATTTTTTTCTTTGGTTTGATTTTACATCGCACAAACACAGTATAGGTCAATATGGTGCATTTCATTCTTTACTGGTGGAGGAAAACATTAGATATTAAGGTTTTAATCAACAATCTAAAAAATTTTGTTCAATACCACTGCAATAAAGTCATTTCTTATTTTATTAGTAAAACTATGTGCAACTGATCATTTCTGTTCAAATTTTATGGCTCCTTTTTGATGTGATAAAGGGAAGTAATTTACTTACCAACTGCAAGAGATTGTCTCCCTTGTGCAATTTTGGAAAGATCATTCACCAAACGTTCAAATATATTAGCAAGGGATAAATCACAGTCATAGTTTACATAGATGTCAACAACACATTGGGCATCTGTAAATATAATATAAATATCAACATGATAGAAGACCAATGTTATGAAAATATGTTAAAAGGTACTAATTCTACTAGAATGGCAGAAACAAATACTTGCCAACAAAATGTAAAATACTGCATGGGTGACATAGGCTTCTGAGCAATTTCTGTGTACATGAATGTTTACAATAAAACAAAAGAACCTAAATGATAGAAGCAATATATATATTCTTGTTTATGTCTTCAAAATATCCATACAGTCTGGTCAGGCTTTACACACATGGCTGCTTAATTTTATTATTTTGAAGTTATAATCCCTGAAATTAACATTTCAAAGGAAACCAAGTCCATTTCCTAAAATGAGCAAAGTTAGGGCCAATGCACCTACAGTTCTAAAGCCATATGAACAATTTTGAAAGAATATGCTATACTTGACTATTTGTGGTTGAATTTAGTAGAAACAGTATGACCTATATTATACAGCAAGGAGTTTGCATGATTTACATACCTGCACATATTCTTGTCAAAGCCTGAATTACCATCCATTTATGGTCAAAGGAGCTGCTAGGAGTCTCCAAAATATACAAAAATATTTCCTTGAAAAATACCTGGAATTATACACAAAATTATCTGAAAATGTAGTACAACAGTTTACAATGTATAATACATAGAATTATAAGTTAAATGTTTTACCCCAGTATTTTGTAAGAATCCAACAAAAAAAAGACCAGAAGGCATAATGAAGTCACTCATCAGTTTATGTGACGTATTATAAGCTTGTTTAGTGAGATAGAAATATTATCTTATAGACCATTTACCACTCTAAATTACAATTAACTAAAATTCTGGTTATTATGTAGTTACATTAACATGGGTGCAAGTTGAAAATTTGGAAAAACCTGAAAACTTTTATTCATAATCATTTTCCTACATAATCTTATAGTAAAACATGATGAAATTTGTCATAACAAGTGCAACGCTATATGCTCCCCACTTTGTGGGGGCATAAAAAAACCCCTGAGCTTCCGGCATATGCCTGAAAACTTGCACCCATGCATTAAAAACAAAAATATATGGCAAGTTTTAAACCTGCAAGTAATTTTAAGCCAGCAACCTTCAATATTCAACCATAGAGGTCTCTTGCATATGACATGACTGTCATGATAAACCAAGCAGAAATAAACATATCTAACCATTTAGACTTGAAGTGTCATCAGTAACAGACTTTTGAGACAAATACAATTAGTCTTACCCATCCGACCAACCTTCTATTTGCTGCCTTTTCAGATTACATATTTTTACAAAAAATGAAATCCCTAAAACTTGTAATGGACTGCTCTAAAAGCAAATTAGGACAAGTCCATTATGCAAATTCCGCAGGTTAAGGGTGCAACTGAAGATGAATGAAATATTACCTCTATCTGCATTTTAAGATGTTGTTTAAAGTTGGCAAGCAGGGTCAGGAATATAGCCAATGAAAGCTCAAACACTTCAATAACAGAGCTGACCCCATTCTTGGACAGTGCCACACACAGGTACTGCTTGATGGCGTTAATGAACATGTCATTGGTGCGGAAAACTGGGCCAGCATTTTGTAGAATTGACAGTAAAAGTTCTAGTGATAAGACCTTTGACCTCAACTCATGTGACCTGTAAAATAAATTAGAGGATTGCTGATAGTTAAATTCGCATATATATATTAATAGTTATAATACCGTGAAGTAATAATTTTTTTTTGCAAAAACATTTCTTAATTTTGGCCAATAAGAAAACAAACTTTCCAAGAAAAAAAAAAATCTTATAATTCTTATCATAAGAAAAGGGAGACCACAGATGAACAAACTTTTTTAACAAATGTAAATACGTGTGTCTCAAACAGTGATTTAGAGATTTCTGTCACTTGTTTTAACAGAAAATATCAAAGTCATGAAATGTTATGGAAAAAACGTCATTCCTTATGATTATATAATAAATATTTTACAATAAATGAAACATACTTTGGATCAGGTGGGCCATCTCCCAGTGGTTTCATGGAAAGTTTACACAAACTTCGGAACACAAGGAATGCATCTTTTTGCAGGATATGACTGAAAGCACCGTGTCCAACTTCACCACCATCCGCGCCCTCCTCTCCCTCATCTACTAGACGGTTTACAGCTGAAAATATATGTCAAATTTTAGAGATGAAAATATATGTCATGTTTAGAGATTTGTTGACAAGGTCATATGATGTCTTCGGTGTAATAAAAATCAGGATTTCGGTCACTACAGTGTTGAACCTCTAGATGCTTGCAAAAATAATGATCACAATTAGGAAAATATAGCTTTTTTTTGCTGATTCTTACATTTATTATTCATGATCGTATATAAATTGGTGTGAAGAGATGAGTGAGACATCTTTAGAGTGCATTTCTGTGTGAAAAGGCGAGATTTGAACATTTAATCATTCAAGCGTCTTGTCCGGTGTATACCAGAATACGGTATTTGGCGAGGTGCTCCAACACTTTTTTTATTCTCACTCAAAAAAAAATTCACAGCTAAAAATTTAAGTGTTACTGTTACAAGAATTTAAAGCAGAAAGACTTTCTCAAAGTTAAGGAATGTACACAAATAATATTCATTGGTCAATCACATAGGTATATATAACATAGGAATGTTTAGATAATAGTAACAATAGTTCTTTTCACTGAAGTACAGATTTTACTTTGTGAAATGAAAAATTAATGAAACTTCAATACATTTCACAAAAATGAAATAGAAATGCCAAAACGACTTTCCTACATAACTTCTTAATTCTGTCTCTGAAAATAATATTTTCACTATAAACATCACCTTACCAAGTGAACTTCCAGTTTTACTAGAATTAGATTGGCTAGGCATATCTCCACTCTCTCCCGTGCCGGCCCTCTCCCTTGGTGCAGTTACCTCTATACCTGGGGGATCACTTCCACCAGTAGCAGTTTCTGGGGGACCATCAGCTTGTCCCACATCTATAGCAAATTAAAAAATAAATAACTAAAATCCCCCAAAACACCAAAACAAAATTAAAGCAAAGCAAAAAAGCCAATTCCAATATGATTCAATCCAAATCTGCACTCAAGTATTGTTCTTTAAAATTATCATTGTCCAAGTTGAATTCTTTCTCTAAACAAGTTCTGTGGATTCACTTAATTTCATGAAATTTTGTGCTTATGTAATAAAAAAAATGTTTGTGGGTTCTTAAATTCACAAATTATCTCTTCTTTTCAAAAAGTGAAATGTTAATAATGCAATGCAAAATAATGTTAAAGAAGACGAAATGAAATTTTGTTGGTTCTTAGATTTGTAGATTAACCTATCAATGAAACCCATGGCAATCAGTGCCCCACAAATAATAAGGTTTGTGCGGTATAAATTAGATATGATGGTTTCTTTTAAAATCTATCTGGTGGTTACGTTTACAAGTACAAAGATACTATCAATAAATAAAGTAATAAAGCAATCAAAATATGAACTGGTTTAAGAACAAGTTTGTAATATGTCCAAATATTGCAATGATTTTATAATACTAATTAGTTACAGTGTAATCACTACACTGTCTATATGGTGTGCCCAAAATGAAAGAACGAAACAGTCCCTCAGTCATTGCGTATGTAACTTTTTCCTGACCTCAAAACATTGCTAGACTGTCAAACTACTCTCCCTACATTTTATGCTAGCCCGAACAGAATTTTACTAGACTGGGGCTCAGGCTTAGCTTATTTTTCGCAGACTGCGAAATAAATGAAAAATCATGCCTATTAAAGCATACTGGTGTGTAAAATAAAAGAAGAAAAGACACCAAAAACAACCCAATTCAAATATAAATACATAGTTTATAAGGGACCTTTCCAGTGTTTACAGTTTTACGCCAATTAGCAGACTGGTTATCCAATTGCTTTAATGGGATAATATATAGTAGCTGATTGACCATGTTTACGCAAATGCACACAAAATTTTGTTGTGATATTGTTTATTAGCAGTTGACCTAGAAATGAACAGAAAGGACGGGGCTTATTTGTCACAGCCAAAAACTAGAAAGGTCCATTATATCCAAGTATCACATTATCCTGAATTATCAGTACATCAATAAATTACCTCCCGTGACTTGACATATAATTCCATCTAAAACTTGCTTTGCAATACTCTCCGGGGTTTCATCATCTTCTATAGGCAGAAAAAGAAAACAAGTAATAATAATTAGTACATCTTACTATCTTTTTTTATATCTGGTTGGGTTAACCCATAACTTGAATGAACCAAATTTATTTGCTTTTGTCAATGTAAAGAGCCAATCAAGGCTGAACACCTCTATACAGTTTATATAATACTAAGTTTAAAATTTTCATCTTGATATCCCCAAAATGAATAATGGAAATTTCCACAAATGGTAGCTTTAGGAAATTCAGCAGGTTAAGGGTTAAAGATCCTGTAACTCTATTTTTTTTATGGCTTTATATCATAAATATATAATGCTCAAATGAAGATTTATCAATACTGCAAGTTCCAAAAAGCATTATTTGTAAAGATATTACCAAGTTACATTTCATGTTAATAAAGGGAGATAATTAGACATTTATTTTCTATAAAGTCTATGTCAAATTTTTCAAAAAGAAATGAAAGTACATACATGTATTTTAATGATTACATATAATGGGGGCAAATATTTGCAGCACATATTTTACATATTCTTAGATGTTTGAAAATTGTTTTAGAGGCATAATTATATACATGTACATACAATGTATATAAAATTTCACTTAAGTGTGGTCACAACCTGAATTACAACATAGTTACATACAGGATCTTTAATGTCATATTATTAATTATAAAGTTTCAGCTTTACTACAACTAAACCTTCACGGAAGTCTTGCAACTGTATAGCTAGCTTTAAAGTACATTGTTACAACTAGCAACTAGCAGGTTTAAAAACTACCTGCATCAGCTCTTATCATCAATAACGACACTATGTATCACATTTACACATACAGTACTTCTATATTAAATCAGATATAGCCACATTTTATTTGTTCACTGACAAAAATGAAACACAATATTGCCTACCATGCAAACATGTGGTTGAAACTGATTTACATAGGTTATCAAATTTTACCACTCTGTAGGTGAATATAAAGAAAGTTTAAAATGTAAACGTACTGAATGCCTTAAGCAAATGCATCAAGCTTCACATTTCTCTGTGTTAAAAGTTTTAAAGGTAGACATAAAATAACACTTATATCATCTCATATTTAACTTCAAATATACAAAACTTCCTTGTTTATCTACAAAGGATACATTTAGAGATTTTATGAGAATTAAGTTTATTCAAATTTAATACCAGTGCAATGAAATAAACTATTTCTCATTCAGATAACATATAGAATATAGCATACTCCAAAAACAAGAGGGCCATGATGGCCCTGGATCGCTCACCTGACACAACCGCATCCAAGCAATGTCTTAAACAAGCATCATGGCCAAGTTTGATGACAACTGAGTCAAACATGTGACCTCTAGTGTGTTATAATGATTTTTCCATATTTGGGCAATGTGACCTAATTTTTGACCGGACACGACCCATATTCAAACTTGACCTAGAAATCATCAAAACAACCTTCCTGACCAATTTCCAGGAAATTTGGATCAAAACTGCAGCCACTAGAGTGTTAAAAAGATTTTTCTATTTTTAGCTCCTGTGACCTAGTTTTTGACCGGACATGACCAATCTTAGCACTTGACCCAAAAATCATCAAAACAACCTTCCTGACAAATTTCCAGAATGTTTGGATGAAAACTGCAGCCACTAGAGTGTTAACAAGCTTTTTCTATTTTTAGCTCCTGTGACCTAGTTTTTGACCGAAGATGACCCATCTTCGAACTTGACTTAGAAATCATCAAAACAACTTTTCTGACAAATTTCCAGAATATTTGGATGAAAACTGCAGCCACCAGAGTGTTAACAGGCTTTTTCTATTTTTAGCTCCTGTGACCTAGTTTTTGACCGGAGATGACCCATCTTCGAACTTGACCTAGATATCATCAAAACAACCTTCCTGACAAATTTCCAGAATATTTGGATGAAAACTGCAGCCTCTAGAGTGTTAACAAGCTTTTTCTATTTTTAGCTCCTTTGACCTAGTTTTTGACCCGAGATAACCCATCTTCGAACTCGATCTGTATTTCATTGAGACAAACATTCTGACAAAGTTTGATGATGATCCAATCAAAACTGTGACTGCTAGACTGTTAACAACCCAATTGTTAGAGTGTTAACAAGCTTTTTCTATTTTTAGCTCCTGTGACCTAGTTTTTGACCGGAAATGACCCATCTTCGAACTTGACCTATATATCATCAAAACAACCTTCCTGACAAATTTCCAGAATATTTGGATGAAAACTGCAGCCTCTAGAGTGTTAACAAGCTTTTTCTATTTTTAGCTCCTGTGACCTAGTTTTTGACCGGGGATGAGCCATCTTTGCACTTGACCTAGATATCATCAAAACAACCTTCCTGACAAATTTCCAGAATATTTGGATGAAAACTGCAGCCACTAGAGTGTTAACAAGCTTTTTCTATTTTTAGCTCTTGTGACCTAGATTTTGACCATAGATGACCCATCTTCAAACTTGACCTAGATATCATCAAAACAACCTTCCTGACAAATTTCCAGAATATTTGGATGAAAACTGCAGCCACTAAAGTGTTAACAAGCTTTTTCTATTTTTAGCTCCTGTGACCTAGTTTTTGACCTAAGATGACCCATCTTCGAACTTGACCTAGATGTTATTAAAACAACCTTCCTGACAAATTTCCAGAATATTTGGATGAAAACTGCAGCCTCTAGAGTGTTAACAAGCTTTTTCTATTTTTAGCTCCTGTGACCTAGTTTTTGACCTGAGATAACCCATCTTCGAACTCGATCTGTATTTCATTGAGACAAACATTCTGACAAAGTTTGATGATGATCCAATCAAAACTGTGACTGCTAGACTGTTAACAACCCAATTGTTAGAGTGTTAACAAGCTTTTTCTATTTTTAGCTCCTGTGACCTAGTTTTTGACCGGAGATGACCCATCTTCGAACTTGACCTAGATATCATCAAAACAACCTTCCTGACAAATTTCCAGAATATTTGGATGAAAACTGCAGCCACTAGAGTGTTAACAAGCTTTTTCTATTTTTAGCTCCTGTGACCTAGTTTTTGACCCGAGATGACCCATCTTCGAACTTGACCTAGATATCATCAAAACAACCTTCCTGACAAATTTCCAGAATATTTGGATGAAAACTGCAGCCTCTAGAGTGTTAACAAGCTTTTTCTATTTTTAGCTCCTGTGACCTAGTTTTTGACCCGAGATAACCCATCTTCGAACTCGATCTGTATTTCATTGAGACAAACATTCTGACAAAGTTTGATGATGATCCAATCAAAACTGTGACTGCTAGACTGTTAACAACCCAATTGTTAGAGTGTTAACAAGCTTTTTCTATTTTTAGCTCCTGTGACCTAGTTTTTGACCGGAGATGACCCATCTTCGAACTTGACCTAGATATTATCAAAACAACCTTCCTGACAAATTTCCAGAATATTTGGATGAAAACTGCAGCCTCTAGAGTGTTAACAAGCTTTTTCTATTTTTAGCTCCTGTGACCTAGTTTTTGACCCGAGATAACCCATCTTCGAACTCGATCTGTATTTCATTGAGACAAACATTCTGACAAAGTTTGATGATGATCCAATCAAAACTGTGACTGCTAGACTGTTAACAACCCAATTGTTGACGACGAACGACGCACAACGCACGACGACGGACGCCGGACATAGCCCCATCACTATACCTCACCATGACCACTTCGTGGTCAGGTGAGCTAAAAAGGCTATTGAAAAAAATGATTTTCAGTTTTCTGAACATATATAGGAAGAAATTGGACATGTACAATTTTTGGCCTTAACTGAAGAAAATTGTTCTTCAGTTAAACAGTAAATGAAAGCATATGATATCAAAGAAATCTAAAAATGCTTGACAAAGGAGTAAAATGTTTTCCAAAAGGCCTGACAAAGGAGTAAAATTTTTTTCAAAAGGCTGGACAAAGGAGTTAAATGTTTTCCAAAAGGCCTGACAAAGGAGTAGAATGTTTTCAAAAAGGCCTGACAAAGGAGTAAAATGTTTTCCAAAAGGCCTGACAAAGGAGTAAAATGTTTTCCAAAAGGCCTGACATAAGGAGTAATATGTTTTCCAAAAGGCCTGACAAAGGAGTAAAATGTTTTCCAAAAGGCCTGACAAAGGAGTAAAATGTTTTCCAAATGGCCTGACAAAGGAGAAATATGTTTTCCAAAAGGCCTGACTTAAGGTGTAAAATGTTTTCGAAAAGACCTGACAAAGGAGTAATATGTTTTCCAAAAGGCCGGACTTAAGGAGTAAAAGGTTTTCCAAAAGGCCTGACAAAGGAGTAAAATGTTTTCCAAAAGGCCCTACAAAGGAGTAAAATGTTTGCCAAAAGGCCCTACAAAGGGGTAAAATGTTTTCCAAAAGGCCTGACAAAGGAGTAAAATGTTTTCCAAAAGGCCCAACAAAGAAGTATGTTTTCCAAAAGGCCTGACAAAGAAGTAAAATGTTTTCCTAAAGGCCTGACAAAGGAGCAATATGTTTTCCTTAAGGCCTGACAAAGGAGTAAAATGTTTTTCAAAAGGCCTGACAAAGGAGTTTGTTTTCCAAAAGGCCTGATAAAGGAGTAAAATGTTTAAAGATTTTGTGTTAGTCATGTTGGTTTCCAATGAACATCATGGTTTTTTTTATATATAATGACATTGCACTTACTTTTAAAATAACCTTTTGTAAATCACATAAAAAAATGTTTCACTCAAAATTGGGAGTAAATTATAAAAGCTTTTTTTATCAAAGATAATAAATATTACTTAGGTTGGTTTACAAAATGATTATATGAGAACTGTGTTAAAATAAAGAATAAGTACCTGTTATAGTGACATTAGACTGGTTTTCACTGGAAGAATCTGCCTCAGATATAACAGACTGGTTATGTTCTCCTTCTTCACCATCACATACAGATCTCGGTGCCTGTAACATTATTACAAATACAATAAATATATACCTTTACTTAATTGGTTATTCATTGGCAGAATTATGACAAGTAAAAAATATATACCTGTACTTGATTAGTAAATAATTCACAGAATCATAACAAGAAAAGAAACAAGAGCTGTCTGTAGGACAGCAACGCTCGACTATTCTTAGTGCTTGATAGTAAAAAAAAATGCTTGATAAAGTTACCACCTCCTGTTTACAGGTTGGGGTCATGATGGTGAACAAGTGTGCAAAGTTTCAAAGCCATATGTCAATGGACTTTGAAAATATTTGAACTATTACAAAAACTTTAACGTAAATTCTAAGTCCAAAAAGGGGCATAATTCTGTCAAAATGCTTGATAGAGTTACCTCCTCCTGTCTACAGGTTGGGGTCATGATGGTGAATAAGTGTGCAAAGTTTCAAAGCCATATGTCAATGGACTTTGAAAATATTTGAACTATTACAAAAACTTAAACGTAAATTCTAAGTCCAAAAAGGGGCATAATTCTGTCAAAATGCTTGATAGAGTTACCTCCTCCTGTCTACAGGTTGGGGTCATGATGGTGGATTGTGTGCAAAGTTTCAAAGCCATATGTCAATGGACTTTGAAAATATTTGAACTATTACAAAAACTTTAACGTAAATTCTAAGTCCAAAAAGGGGCATAATTCTGTCAAAATGCTTGATAGAGTTACCTCCTCCTGTCTACAGGTTGGGGTCATGATGGTGAACAAGTGTGCAAAGTTTCAAAGCCATATGTCAATGGACTTTGAAAATATTTGAACTATCACAAAAACTTTAACATAAGTGGTTAAGCCGACGCCGACGCTCGGGGTACTACAATAGCTCTACTTATTCTTATCGAATAGTCGAGCTAACAACACATCTACAAAAGTATAGCACAGAGTTGTCTTTAAAAAATTTCTGAGACAGTCCATTTTGAATTTAATTCAGACATTTTTGGTTTGATCACATACAATAAAGATTTTAAGAGTGCTGCCCCACAAAACATTTGAGAGTCATTTTGGCCTCCAACCACCTCTTAATGAAAACCCTGTTAGCATGGCTTATACAGTAAACTCCGCTTATAACAAACTCATTGGGACATTCAAAATCTGTTCCTTATATCCGGAGTTCCTTGTAAGCATATAGCGAATTAGTTCCTTGTATCAGGAGTTTTTAAAGCGAACAGATTTACATATAACGAACTGATTGTTAAACATCGTTCTCCATTTTTAAGAGCATTTGATTAAGAATAATTAGTCATTTATTTCTTTTTTAGACACAATACCCGAGAGCGTACATTTTGGAATTTGAAAATCCTTTGCTATTTCTGTTTTAGTTTTACTCCCTTTCTCAATTTTTCATAAAATATCATATTTTGTTTCTTAACTCAGTGCTGTTCGTTTTCTTTCAATGAATAAGAATAAACAAGATTTTCCATTTTTCTTCCTTTTATATTGAATATCTTCTATTATATTTTAAGGGTGACTTTTCTTATGAAATATATAGATTTCTTTTCATTTCAATCAAGCATACTTTGTAGTTTTCTATGGATTATGTTTGCAAGCATGCGTGATTATGTTGAAAACCGATTTTTATTTTACTCGAGCAAAACTATTAAAGAAAAGAAATTATAGAATAAAAGGAATTACCGTTTTATCTTTGTGACAAGAACTCTTGCTAAAAAAGCCTAAATAGAAAACTATTACATACTTCTATATAAATTCATTTTCATAGATATATTGAATTACATACAACAATAAACGGTATATTCCGCGAGTTTTATTCCGTGCCAATGAAAACGAAAGTTGAAAATGCTGGATATATTTATGAAAAGCCGATATTTGAAGTTTGTTATAAAAGTGTAATTTTCTGCACTTTTAACTAGATTGGGACAAAGAAATGAGTTCCTTATAAGCGATAATTCCTTATAACCGTGTTCGCTATAACCGTATATTTTATATTAAATAAAGAAGGATAAAATTCGGGCCAAAATAAATTGTTCTTTATAACCGGAAGTTCGCTATAACCGTGTTCGCTATAAGTGAAGTTTACTGTATATTGTTTATCAAAAGTATGACATGTTTTCATTTTAATCAATCAATTATCAAAATAAAGTACAGGAATGTTTTCGCCAAATCAATTAAAACAAAAGATTGAATTCAAAATAATTTAAAATATTCATTTCATTATATATAATTTTATTGTATTTGTTTTTTTTTCTTTAAATTGGAGTTACAACTTTCATGACAAGATGAAGATTTTCCATAGAAGTGTAAATAACCAGCCATTTATATATAAATGTGATTATGTTTTAACTCACATCATCACAGTTAAGGTAAATACATATGGTAACTTTACACCTTTCCTGGCACACACAGAGTAACCTCAATGCCTCAGTGATCTATTTTTATACCCCAGCAGAACCTCAAGGCAGTCAATGACCATTCATATGTTAATGGAATATATCTTGAACAGGTAACTGTGAGGAATAAGTAATCTTCAATACTGGTGGCCAAAATTTGTTTGCACTTGATTTTGTTGTCAACTTTGTTGTATTTGTAAAGAAAATTCATTGACAAATATAATAGGTAGACATTGGTAAAAAAGCTTACCTCTGGTGTGCCGGAAATCTCGCCCTCTGTACTATGAGACATTTGACTTTCTGATCTTTCCCTCTCTTTAATTACATCCTCCTACAAACATTAACTTTACACAATAAATAGTCTATCTCTCGAATGGCAAATTATAAAAGTCAAGCCTTGAATTTATTGTGTCCACTGTTCAAATATTACATCATTGGTGACAAAACTCAAAAGCAAAATTTGAGCAGCAGATAAACTCAGGCTGGCTGATAAATCATGATATTTTTCTCATATAAATCACAAAAGAATGTTTTAAGTGTTATATTTTCATAACTTATTCTTTAAATCCATTTATTTAAATCAAAGTTAATCCCTCACTTTTACAAATGCATTATACTTATCATCATAATGCCTGAAACTTTCACAACTATCAATTCTATTTCTATACCAAGACACCAGTGTTACACAATGTAATGTTTCCTAAAATTGTGTGGAAAACATTCTTCAGCAAATTAATACTCTGTAATTTAACGAATACATACCGCTTGGTTTTCCATCCTTGTAAATATAACATTCAGCATCTGTGTCAGCGTGGCCTTCGCTGTGGTCTGATTTACAAGGTTTTTACTGGCTAAGTAAATATTGTAACATGTGCGGACAGTCAGTAAAACTGTTCCTTCGTGTATTTCACATGTGTTGGAGGTAACTATTGTTAGTAATGCCTGAAATTATATAAAATACAACACATAAATATGTATACTTTTTGTATCTCTTTTTCTTTCATACATCTTACATAAGTTGGAGGTGACTATAGTAAATAGTGCCTGAAATAAAAGAAATACATCAGTAACACATTATTGTGTTTACTCAGTGAATATGGTATACCCTATGTATAACACTTTAAACTTGCATATATTTACCACCAAAAAATTGATAAATCAACATATAAATTTAAAACATGTATAATGTTGGAAAGTAAATATAAATGCTAAATAATTCATCATCTTTTCCCTAAGTATAAACAAAACACTGTATATGTATATTAATTCAAAATTTATCCCTTTTTTTAAGTATAAAAAGTGACATACCCTGGACATAACATAATAATAATATACATATTTATTAAAATGTAATTAATCTGTATTTCAATCTTGACTAAAAAGCAATTTTAACTGATTTTCTGCTCTCAAACAATTAGAAGTATTGATATTTTTGTTTATTAGTATTGATTGTTTATGTCCAAGGTACAAAACTTTTGACAAATATAAATTTCTTTTGCCAATAGTATACAAGGAACCTGAGATATTCTATAGAAGGACAAGCAACTAATGACTAGGTTGCATAATTATTGGTCCATTTTTGTGTGTCTTATTCTATAAGTGTACTGTTTAAAAGCCACTATGATACCAAATAAGTGTCAAAATTAATTTAGAGTCTGTATACCAAAATTTTTTAAAAAGTAATTGAGCTTTTTTTACGCATATACCAATAATTTTGTGTTTCCATGAAAAACTAATTTAAAATAGATTTACTCAACATATAACACGTTATATTTTAACAAAAATGTATACCACCTTTTTAATTTTTTTTTTCACAGATTATAAAAAGGGACATTGACAATTTTCATTTCATCATGTTAAGGCAATTTTATTACGAAAGGATTGTTAAAAGCTGATACCAGTTGGCTTATATTTCTCTTATTCACATTTTTTTACTGACAAACAGTCAGATACCTTTTTATAATTTTAACGATGATTGTCCAGACAAAATTGTGTTGTGTGTGCTTGACTGGACAAGAAACATTATGTGGCACTAATCACTAGTTGCTTGTCCTTGGACATTATATCCTAGTAAAATTCAAGTTAATAAATTAACAGAAAAGCATGCAAGTCTACCCAACACTGTTTGATCCAAACATTGTAATACAAGATTTTACTTCAATATACACATATTATAACAAAACAGTTTCTACCAGTAAAATTCCTATGATGCCATAGGATGATAATTTAAAATGTATTTATATAATTTTGCCACTATTACTGAACATGTACAAAAAATATACTGTAACAGTAGAACTTCTATGAGTAAAACTTTGATTAGTCGATTTTCTCAATGTGTCAAAGTAAAATGAAAGTCCCTTCTTTTTCCCCTATATATCCTTTTAAAAACATATACATGAGTTGAAATTTTATGTGTCAAATTTTTAGATGTGTCGAAGTTTTCTAGTGGTCCGTATAGAATAAATTGAGTACAATTTACCATAAATAAGTGGAAGTACTTCGATTATTTTGACACTTTCGATCTCGAGACACCTTTTCTAGTTGCGAAGATGATTTCTTAACTACATGTACATGTTGAACAGGTGTTAATTACACAGCTACGTGTTCTAACAGCATTTGTATGCATTCACACATGTGATAAAATGCTTTAATTGTTATTATTCAAAATGCCGTAGTTGCATTTAAAAATAAACAGTACAAATTAGTTTTGTTTGCAAGGTATTGTGACCCGGTGGTGGGTGATAATCACACAGGATGTATTTGCTATGAGCTGTTTAAGTCATAGCCCTTTCCTTTTGTTACGCCTTTTGTAACTCACTTGTAAACGTCAAATGCTCGAAATGTTGACATTAAATTGAGACTGATTCACGAGTCAAAGTCCCAATGTCTCAAAGTTTTACAAAAGTCCCTTCAACTTTGACTCACTGAAGTTCTACTGTATTTAATATGAATTAATATGAAAATGGCTGTTGGTTTATTTATAGTGTATCAAACAGTTCTTTGTTGTTAAAATAAGAATTCCTGAAAAGTCCATGATGCCTTACCCAAAGCTGATAATTTTTACTTGTAGCAAACAAAACGCAAAGCAGCTGAAAATAACCACCAACAAAGTAAAGACAAGATGAAAATTGTATAATGAACCAAAATGGTACACCATGTACCAGTATGTGAAAGTGTATTCCACATCAAAATAGATAGGAGTGTCTATTGACAAAATAATAGCAGCAGGAAGATTTGCCTCTTATATATCTGCCAATTTCTACACATATAAAATGAGCTGCGTCATAACAAAACCAACGTTATGTGTTTGCGACCAGCATGGATCCAGACCAGCCTGCGCATCCGCGCAGTCTGATCAGGATCCATGCTGTTCGCTTACAAACCCTATTAAAAGTAGAGAAACTGATAGCAAACAGCATGGATCCTGATCAGACTGTGCGGAGGCGCAGGCTGGTCTGGATCCATGCTGGTCGCAAACCCACTATGTTGGTTTTGTCGTGACACGGCTCAAATAATAATTATGTTTCCTGTTCCGTAAAGATTATGAACCTTGAACTTGAACCTTTTGACCAGGATTCAATACATTGAAATAAGACTTTTAATTTCTTCATAAGAAACACCTTTCTGACTGAAGAAAAGAAGCTCTCATATGACCCCCCCTATACTTTTAACACTAGGTGTGAGATGAAAAAAAACAGACATTTTTTATCAAATTTTATTAAAGAAGAAATCTTTTAGCCAAAGTAATTTTTCTTTGTGGTAAAAAAAAAAACCTTCAGAGCTCTAATTAACTTCTGAAAGTAAAAAAGAAATTAAAAATGACTATCTTTAAAGATCCTGTATCTGATGATCAAAGTGGTTAACCAAACTGAGTGAAATTATATATATGTACATACGTATGCAAAATAAAACAATTTTCAAACATTGAAGAATATGTAAAATATGTACTGCAAATATTTGTGCATATTATATGTAATCATTAAAATATGTGCCTTCCTTTCTTCTTGTAAAATTTGACTTTAACTTTTTTAAAAAATTTTATTACCTCCCTTTATTTACATGAAATGTTAAATTCGGTAATATCTTTATAAATAATGCTTTTTGGAACCTAAAATATTGATAAATCTTAATTTGAGCATCATATTTATGATTTAAAACCATAAAAAAAATGTGTTACAGGATCTTACAGGATCTTTAAACTAGTAGTTTTTCTCTGTAAAAATTAGCTTTATCAATAATAAAAATAAATAAAATCAACATTACCCAAATGTTGGCCTTTATGGACTGTGTGAGATTTTTGTTTGAAGGTTGCTTTTGGCATGCACTGTATAAAAATAAAAACTTTGCAGTGATAAATGTGCAACATGAAATGACGAATATTCCAACTTTAGTCTTTAACCATTTGAACATACCTTTATGATTTGTAATTGCACACCCTCGTCTGTTTGTGGTCCATGAAAACATCCACATATTGTCTCCACAATACGATCTATAAGTCTCTTATTTGGTGTTGTACTATCCGGCGTATTTCCTGTCATGTGACCATATGCTATCAATTTCTATAAAATCATAAGAAATGAAATTTATTATTTTAATGAAATTTCAATGGATATATAAAGAGCCCTAAAAGAAAACAATATACATTAAAGTCACATAATGCTTCAGAAATTCTTTTTTCATAAATTCTTTAGAAATGTCAAACATGTGTTTAATAATGTTCTTATAATGGATTAAGATAATTCATGTTTATGGCAAATGAGTACAGTATATATCTTTCGGAAACTGTATCAATGATACCAAAAAATAAAAAGTTTTTGAAAAATAAAATATCATTAATGGGCAAAATGGGCCTTTAAAGAAAGTTTGTTTCAACCCAGCTTTTTCCATAACAATATCAGTAAATTTGGTTAACTTACTTAGGGAATAATATGCTCTTATTATGTGTTGCAATGCATGGGTTGATAATATTAAGTTTTATTCCACAACAATGTGAATACAACTAAATGCAGGGTTCGACATTAACGGGATCCCGGGATTCCGAGGATCCCAAAAAGTCGGGAGGAATCTCTGTGATTCCTAGCTGGGGATTCCGTTGGGATCCTTGAAAAATTGCTGTGTAAATTTTTTTAATTGTCTGAATTAATATCATTGAATCACTTAATATTCAAGAAAAGTGTTAAAAAAGACTGGCACAACTGCAAGGTTCAAGAAAGAAAAGAAAAATCCCGCCGGTAAAATCTACGCTCTTGTATCATGTACGCCAGTTTTCCTTTGTGCAGTGACTGCTATCAACTCATTTGCGATATATAATGAAAAATATTTTGGCTGAAGAAACATTCTTGAATAATTTTATATCATGCATTGACTTCATAGTATTAAGTTGTGAAAATTCAAAAAAGAAATGCAATTATCGTATAATTATTACACCAGCGGTGTGTACTTCAAATATGTGCTGATCGGCGTTGCCGGCGATAGCTACAAAGTCAACAAGTGTTTGTTGTTGTTTATTTTGTGCCAAAATTCGGTATTTGTGATCATTGTAAATTTTCGTAAAAGATAGTGAAAAAAAAAAAAGATTACTGATGTATTTTTTTTCTCCCTGCAGTACAGCAAAAGTATGATTAATAAACAGAATACAAATAATCCATACTTTTCAGTTTAAAATCCTTTTTGAAACTCTACAGCCTTTAAAATGCTAAAAAATATTGTCTAACTAAAGTCTGAAGTGTTCTAAGGTCAATCAAGGTCACGCATAATTTACCGACAAAAAATAGAAAAATCCTTAGGTGAAACATACACCAAATGACGTATATTTCATCTGACAGTTCTTTCAGCCAATCAGTGTTCTGAACTACTGTAGTCTAGATGACTGCTGTATGCGGTGAGTGCCTTTGATGTGACAGATGTCAAAACTTAAAAAAAAATCAATACACACAGAGAAGAAAAGAATCGGACATTTCAGTGTAAAAATTGGAAACAATAAATTTGGATATTACACATCCTGTCATGGACTTGGAGCAACTTTTTATTTTTAAAAATGAAATCATTTGAAGGTAGATCTACCCTACTTGTAATGCATACAAAACGTAACAAAATATTTAATTTACAACAATCTATGGGATATTTCCTTTTAAACAAAAAAAGTGTACAGTAAGCTGAAAATCACTTATTTTTTTAAAGTGATCATAATTAAACATTTCTTTTAAATGACACGATAGTAGTAATCCATACCAGAACTTACTGGAATATGGAGCCTAATCATTATCTGTAATTTTTTAAAGATCTACAGATCATAAGTGGGCTCTATTTCAGTGAACCCTAGGCTATCTGGGAAAATGTTTCCCCAGTTCATACTTAACTTCAAAAGTTCAAACCCTAAGTCCCATTGCCCAGTCACTTGCATTATACCTTCATTTACAGAAACTGGTTCACAATTATCAACAGGATTTAGCAAAATTTATATTTTCAAATCGAACTCTTGTTCAGTGAGCTTAATATTATTCTGTTTCCGTGCATGTAAAAATGTATTAATTTATCTTAGCGGTCCAATTATATATATATATACTACTACTAGTAAACACTTTGAAACACTTTTAAAACTTTAAACAGCAATATTTCCAGAGGGCTTTTAAACTACATTTTCTGCATCTGAAACAAGGAAATATATATCCTGTATGTGGTCTTAAAAAAAAGAATTTGAATTGGGATTGCTGCACTCCCTTGTTATTCTTCGCCTTCATATTTTACTATTTTGATCTGAGGAATCCCTGACATTTAGGAGGAATCCCTGAATTAAATCTTAGGGATTCCTATGGGATCCCTTGTAAAAACAGTTAGTGTCGAACCCTGCTAAATGCAATCAATGATAAAGAAATTAGGAATTATTTCATCTTTAGAATTAATAGGTGAATGAATATAATGTTGATACATATTCATGACAAACAAAATTTGAATTTGTGAAAATAGAAAAATATACAGAAAAACTGACCTGTATGAATGTATTTATTCACTTGATGGGGATTATTAAAATGTTAATAGTGAAAAACAGAATCCTTTGCTTTTACCATTCTAAGTTCTAAGTGTATTGTGAACATTTATTTTAAAGCATCTATATAACACATGTATATAGATTTTTTAGTTTGAATATTCGGAAATTAATTTAGTAATTATGGAGGCATACCACTTTATTTCGACTAGAAATGTGCAAGGTTTCTTTTTTTTTTCTAATTCATAATCATATCACCTGACACTTTTAAGCCAAAGATGAAATTCACTTAAGTTGTTATCTAATTGGCTGTATTTTTTGTTGTTTTTTATAATATAGTCTTAATATGTTATCATTCATCATATGCTAATTAAGTACTTCTGGGCAAAACATTTACATATCATATCTTAAAGGTGATTTGATTGAAAACATTAAACTTTTTTTCTTTCCTTTAGCAAAATTGTATAATCCATTAAGAACTAAAACACCATTCTATTACTTTATAATATTAGATCACAATCTTGAGGATGAGAAAGATTTTTTAGACACTATACCTGCAGGAAATCTAAGGTAATGTTGACAATCCTTGGTGATTTAGACTGACAAGCCAGCTCAAACGGTGTGAAATACTTGTCAGCATCCACAAAACCAGCTTGTTTAGGCATTGGCAAGGCTGAGGATTGGTCATTGGCAGAACTGAAAAGTGAAAAGTACACAACTTCAACTAAACCATTTATGCATTTTAACAAATTTAGCAACGTTTTGGCTTCCTTAATCAAAATCAAATAAATATCATAATTCATATACACCCAATTTCTTCACATTTCAACTTTTTCCTCACTCAGTCACTGACACTTATTACCATATTATAAGAGATTTTACTTGAACCACATATCAAAGGCTCACCTGGTCAAGTGGAAAAGGTCACTGATTTTGATAACTTGTATCACTGGGTTTAAATCAAACCAAGACCTTTGAACCTGTTTTTATGCCAGGAAGCAAGCCTTTGAGCTTACTGAGTACCAAGATTCTGACCAGTAACCCACAGACAATGCATGTTCATTTGTTGGGTCTTACTCAACCAGTAGAATCTAGAGAGTTGTCATATTAATGTAACAGTATGTGACTGTGCCAATAAGTAACTTAACATGGAAGTCTGAATTTTAACTATTTATTTTTAATTTACTTAAGTCTCAATAATATATATGTATATATCGATCAATATAAAATACAAGATAAAAACAAATGGCATGCATATATGAAACCAACCAAATATTTGATTTACTAGAGATTATATCAAAATACTATACATTTTCACACTAAAACATAAAACACTATCACATCTTTTCATGACTATTCACATACTATTCACATATACAGAAACTGTAATTAAAATACATCTGAGTTTGTTCTTAATCGTAACTTTGACAAGTCAAAGATCTCTACCTATAATTCTAGTCAATACTAGTGTGTTTTGTATAACTTACAAAACTGAATTATCATTAGTGAAAATTATAATTTGACTTACCCAGCTTTACTCTGACCATCATTCTTGATTTTTTCTGAAAAACAGAATTAGTTTTTAACATCAAAACCTACAAAAATGGATAATTTCAAACCATTGTGTTGAAGCCAGTCATTTAATCTGAGATGCATTATTAAAGGGACTCCACTGAGGTTTTCTGACATGATGGGACTGAAAATATCTTTTTCCAGATAAATGTACTACCATTTGATGTAGGTTTAGACCACTTATCTTTGTGCAAAATTTCAGATCATTCGCACACTTTGTTTAACAGAATAATTATTCAAGTTGTAAGAAAAAATACCCAAAATGAAAAGCATTTAAATGCTTTTCACTCAAATTGGGCTAAGAAAAGCATAAACATATGATTTTTAATTTATTTCAGTGTATTTCTTAACTATCTTGCATATATATTTCTGTTTAAAGTGCCCCAGCTCATTTATGTAAGAAATTCAAATGTTATGTTTTTAGGCTTTTATACCTCAGTGAAGTCCCTTTAAAATCAATAATTATCAGCAATTTTATGACTTTTACCCGTGTGTGTGATCATATGCCATTTGTTTACAGTGTCATTTGGTCACCACTTATATAAGGTATTTTCTTATCTTTTCGTTACATGTTTCAATATACAATATGTAAATAATTAACATGCACTATGTTCCAGACATATATTTTCTAACTCCAATGGTTCATATTCAATCTGATGTAGCTCTAGTACTTTTCCAAATATTCGTACAGAAATTGTGACACATTGTTACAATGTACATAATGTCATAAAAATGATATATATATAAAAATTAACTATGTGTCATTAATTTTATACAGAGAAAAAATATTATTTTATTTTATACAATTAAATAATATTTTTTCTCTGTAATATCTATTTCTTTTTTGGCAATGAACAATGCATATATTTAAAAAAAAGCTTATATGAAACTCAGATCTATTTTCAAATATGAGCAGTATGGCTGCTTTTCCTTAAGTCGTGGGTTTTCCTTGAGTCGTGGGTGGGTTAAAATCGTAAATGACTAATTGTATGGTTAAAAATATATTTTAGAAGTTAATATTTCTTATAATTTGTTGTTTAAAAGTTGTAAATACTGTAATAATCGAATAATTTGGCCATTTGTAGGGTTTGTTTACATTTTTTGACAACAACAACAACAACCTACTGGTTTCCGGTGTTTGGAACAGGTGCGACTTAATTTCCCGCCAAAATTGGGCCCACAGAAAGTCTCACTGAACTATTAATTGAAACATAAACTAACACTTGGTCATCGGCATCATTATATCTAATATCGATCCCATTATCCATCTTGAATAAAATTTTGAAATCATTTGTTGTATCCACGTCTTTTTGCAATTAGTTATGTTTGTTTATAAAGCAAAATTAACGGAATAGGATACATATGAAAACCATATTGTTTTATTAAAATATCATTTGCAATTGTTGCTACAATTTTGTTAATGTATAAAAGATTTTGAAGGCAGAATGAAAGTTGCCCTGATGTTTTATTTTAGTTTCATTACAAACTTTAAAAGATCTTATTGAGGACTGTTAAGTACCGAATAAATTTATCAAATCTGACTTTAAATCGATAAAGATAGGAGGCTCTAGTCATATAATGATGTTTAATAAATTGGTAAGGTAACTTGAAATAGTTCACTGAGATTTGACCAATGTTTTCTTACACTACTGTTGACATACATGTTAGCCACGACTCAAGGAAAAGCAAAATGCATGTGAATGCAAAATGGTACCTATATAAAATGAGCTAGATAATCGGAAATAAGTCTTAAGAGATGCATTAAAGATCATGACAGTGCAAAATACAAATAGTTCAGCATTTTCTGGTAATTTCCATGCTTGTTCCTGTGACGTCATCATACGTCACTGTTCTATTTTTAGAAATGCCCACGACTCTTGGTAAATAAAGCATATTAACTATTTTACCTTGACACTGGGAACGCAAAAATTCCTTTATTTCAATGCCAATCATGTATAAAATTGTTACTTTTTAAAGAAAAACCTGATAATGTAATGTAGCCAGGATTAAATTTCAGTATTTTTTTTATCTATTTAATGAAACATTATCTTATAATTTGATTTTTGAATGTTGTTGCCAGATCACGGTCAGTAGATAACCTAAACATGTGATTTAACCAAGACCTCTTTTTTCGTAAAATTGGTGCGACTCCAGGCCATTCTATTTAAAGACCCTGCAATTTACAAAAATAAAATAAGTACACTGTAACCAGCAAGAACCACCCTAATGTGCTATAAACAACAGCCCTAAACAACTTCCCTTTTCAGTATATTTTACACCTTCTACTGTAAACACAGTGACCTAGTCAGCAACATGCATGTAATTAAAACAAGCTAATGTAAAATGACACTGTAGAACAAACTATACAGATTGTTATGTTTATTCTATTTCTAGCAGTGATTCAAACTTACCAAGTGCCACCTCACAGGCTTTCTTTAGTTGGGAGTGATGTGCCTTTTTTATTTCCTTGTCACTCAAGATTTTCTCAAGTGCACGTGTTAGAAACATTGTTGATATATACAATTATTGATAAACACAATTTATTTACAATCTAGTAGTCTAGATTTTATGCAAATTCAAAAATTGTTTGAACTTGTTGCTTGCCATCCGGTTGCATGTCATCCACCATATTTGTGTCACGTGACCATACAACCTGTCAAATAGAAATTAAATATTTTTCCTGTAAACTAAGGTGTATCAATGAAAACGTATATTATTAAAGACAATAACTCAATGTTTTACTTAAAACCAGAAATATTGTAGCTAATATAAGATAATACATATTTACAATTAACTCCGTGAAATATATTTACTCCGGGATTTTTTTCGAATTGATAAAACCCGTTTCCAAATACCGGCCAAATTAAAGAAGGTATGAAGACACTAAATTTATTGCAGTTCAGCCTTCGCGATTTTCATGTTTCTAAGGATTGTGTATGGGAGACTCCAGCTTGAAGTTAGTTTGCACTTATCACTACCCATCTGCTCCATTAGCTAATTAGATCAAACCGATTCTGCGTCATTTACAATTTTGGCCGTTTCGGGTGTTCTTTAGGGATTCTTTTTTACCCTATTTTAGATAGTACTACTGTTACGTACAAATAATATATCATTTGTATGTATGTATATAAATACCAGACAATGAGCTATGAATTTAAACTGACACCTCAGTATAATTAGAACCCAGATGTATTTCATGTCAATTTTGTGTATGTGTCATTTCTGATTACTTTACAAGTTGTTAAATGTTTATTATTGTGCAGGACCTCGACCCTATCAACAATATGGAAATACAGTTTTGTAATATAAAGCTCAGCAACACTGAAAATCTTCCAATAAAATGTAAATTATATCGCGTGTCTGCCACAATATAATTTACGTCTTTTTCAGACAAGGGGTTTTCATTTAGATATACAAACATTTAATCGGAATATGACGTGCAAACTGCAGTAATTATATAGTACACACATGCTGTATTGAAGTTTGCAGAAATGAGCTTTGCTGAGTAAACATAGAACTATATGTAGATACACAACGTAAGTCTATGTATGACAGTTTAAAACGATGGCTTTTAATAATTTTTAATATTAATCACTTTTTTCACTCGACTGAAGCCTGTTCTAGAAAGTTCAAAGATATTTGCCTAGTAGGAGCGTACCTTAATCTGTCACTTGCAAAATATATTTAGTCAACATGCAGGTACATGTACGTCGTGTCTAATGTCTCGTATTGCAGATTCGACATTTCATTACTTCTTTAGAAAGTTTAAAAATGAATTCTATATTGTTTTAATAATGGTTTTAGAACATAGTTAGATGCTTCTTACCTTAAGAAAGTAGCGCTAAATGTGAAATAGTTGTTATAAAGTAGCAAAATGTAAACAAAGTATAGTATTTGGACTTCCATGCAAAATACTAGATCATTGCACTAATTGCCAAAACGCAATAGGAGAAAAAAGATGGTTAAGGTTATT
Source organism: Ruditapes philippinarum (assembly GCF_026571515.1). Lineage (NCBI taxonomy): Eukaryota > Metazoa > Mollusca > Bivalvia > Venerida > Veneridae > Ruditapes > Ruditapes philippinarum. The sequence goes on from NW_026854960.1 coordinate 59,393, forward strand.
TGCCAAAGAGTAACTTTTGAAAACTTTAAAAGTACAATGAAAATTAAAGCTTTTGAGAAAAAAACTTTAAAGCATTTCTGGGAAATAATGGAGTTTTGATGACCGTAATCTCTTTGTATGTTTTCATTCTTTCCAAATTTTTACATTACACCTTTCCCTTTGTTATTTAAAGCCGGCTTTGTCTACGGCGCGTAATTATCAAAGTCTTTAGTACGCTTCCGATTTGTGTGTATTTGAGTTAATTTATACTCGCCACCGGTTGCCTCCAGAAGAGTATTAGTCATTTTATATTTTGGAGGATAGTGCAAGATACAGATACAGAAAAATGTTCCGATTCCAGAAGCTTCTTATGGTTCTTTAACGTGCCAAGTGTTTAAGCACTCATACACGGTACCCCGATTTAAAGTCTCATCCGAGAGATTGATCAGTAATTTTAGTTGGCAAGCCTGGGAATCGAACCCACAATGTTGAGATTACAAGTCTCGCGCCCTAAACAAATGAGATGCTGACATCGAGGAATATATATGAACGGGAGTGTAAATGTTGCAAAAATGGTAACCGATCAATACGACAAAATTGAAATTGTTGCAGGTTCTGTTTGTTTGAGAACTTCTTTGATTGAACAAAAGTTAAAGTTAATGCTCCTGCATAAATAAATTTTATGCATACTTCTCTGAGGTTAAAAAGTATGTTGAACAAATAACGAAAACTAAAGCCAACTGGTCCTTCGGGATCATTGATGCCAGCACTATTAAGTGTTGAGAATTGATCGAGTACCGCTCAAGCCGATGCTAGGGGGCGTGAGGGATGTTGCACTTTACATTATCCTTCATGTACAGACTCAATCAAACCGAGTCTGCAGTTCTCTTGTAATTTTGTTGTGATTAATGCTTCCGAGGGATCACTTTGTTTTTATAGATTTTTATTCTTCACGACATCAGGTGTCAAGTGCTGTGTGGCAGCTGTAAAAAGTTGCCCCGTACTTCACTTCGATTTTCAGTGTTATTATATTTTTCTGGTCCTTCCAGCACTATTAAGTGTTGAGAATTGAGTACCGCTCAAGCCGGTGCTAGGGGGCGTGAGGGATGTTGCACTTTACATTATCCCTCATGTACAGACTCGATCAAACCGAGTATGCAGTTATCTTGTAATTTTGTTGTGATTAATTCTTCCGAGGGATCACTTTATTTCCAGATTTTTTTGCCATGTCTAATAATTGCAAAAATCTAAAAAAGGGTGATCCCTCGAAAGCACCAATCACAAAATATAATATGTAAAAAATACATGAAAACTGAAGACTCGGTTTGATTGAGTCTGCACATGAGGGATTATGTAAATGTGCAACATCCTCCACGCCTCTCTTACAACAAAATAATGATGTAACGAACAAATGATAAATGTTCAAACTGTTTTATTTTCAATGTATAATAAATTCATGAAATTTGATATAAAATTATTCAAAAACAGAAACAATCATTTATCTTTGGAATGGACATTTTCCCCAATATTAATTCGTCCGTTTATGTTTATGCTCGTCTAACGTAAACAGAAGTAACATACATTTATGTTCCACAATACGCGCCAATTGCGAAAGTCTGGAGTGTTTTCTAAAATGTAACTCGTCTTGTGTAACTATCCAACCTGAGACGCAGACAGTTATAAAATGTGAGCACTTTGAGACTCAGGTCGCAGTATCAGTGTTTGGACACCCCACCCCTATCTGCCCCTGGACCCCTACTATATATACAACACTCTAAGGCTTACTATATGGTATCAAATACAAAACCACCGATAAAATTATATAAAAAAATGTTTTGCCACTATCAAACTATAATTTTTATAGTGGAATTTTTTTTATATTATTATTTCATCGGTGGTTTTGTATTTGATACCTTATAGTAAGCCTTATTCATATCATATATTAAAGTAAAAACTGGAAATCATTAAATAATTAATTTTACCATATTTACTGTAGACCACACAAACTCTTTTTAGGAAACCTACTTTTACCTGCTTATAACTATTTATCATTCAGTGGTAGAGAGAGAGGGAAGTTTATGAGAGTGTATGCGCCCTTTCTCGCATAAAAACGAGCTGTCACTAAGTTAAATACAGACCAGGGTCATGTCATCATAATGCCCTTTTAAAGTTGATTTTGAAGACTCCTCACAGTGATACAAATCAAGTTTTAGTTTAACGTCTTTATATGATCTTTGATCTCATTATTATTATTAAGAGGTTAATACACGGCAGGAGAGGGCCGGAAGGTGATAATCGGCCCGCAAAATGAATAATGGACCCGAGGGCTTTAGCCCGAGGGCCATTATTCATTCAGGGCCGATTATCACCTTCCGGCCCTACTCTGACGTGTATTAATGTCTTTAATACACTTGGTAGATCTAATAGTAGCATTTTTAAAAAAGAAAAAAAAAAAAAAAACAACAACAACAAATAGAAATCTACTTTGAAGTTCTTTGGTTGAAATTCTTGTGTTCTGTACGGAGATGTTTACTGTTTGTGTGTTCAAAGAAGCAAGTTTTATTTTCATTTTTTTTTCGGATTGAATTTGTTCGTATAATTTCTTCAAATTTCAACAGTAACAAAAATGTGTTTGTACTAAATACGATGTGCTGTCAACCTACTTTCACTTTTACAGTTAACTGTTTCATTACGTAAAATATGACGTCATTGTTTCAGTTTGTGCACGTGCACATGTTCTGCGGGCTGATAACTAGTTCTCGGCCCCGGGCCGCAAACTCATAATAGGTCACGTGACACTCATAATCAGTTGAAATCATAGGCAATTTTGTTACTATATAGTAACAAGTGTATAAATAAGATTTACATGTCATTTTACATGACCCTTGATTGGAAATAAAAGTTATTCTATTCTAGTTCTCCTGTGATAAAGGGGTACGTGATCACTGCGTAGGTTTCAAGGTTTATTTGAATACGTCAGGGCCCATATGGGCATGTGACAACATAAAACAGTACATACATACATACAAAATAATACAAAATGGCAAATAATATGTAAAAACAAAATACTACAAAATGGCAAATTATAAATGGTCATACAACTCCATGATGTAATAAAATCAGTACAGTAATAATTGACTGATATTGGAGGATGAGAGAGAAAAATTCAAGGAGATTACTTCAGTAAGAATTTAGTAGTGGTTTGCCTTGATACTGTTTGCAAAGGGAAGTAATTCAAAATGGATTCCAAAAATGCAATGAAAACTTGGGAAATTAGCAATAATATGGAAAATATAAGCGCTTTAGATGAAATATACCGTTATGACAAGAAACAACAACAAGACATCTTAACAGCTAAGCCATGGGATAAAGAGTAAGATTAAGTCATTCCTTTTTTACATTAATTCGTAAGGACTAGCTTAATTTTCGGACAAAACATATTTTGACTACTTTATTCAAGAAATTAATAGATTCTAAAACGTAGATATACACCGTTTTCCGGTACTTATTGTACAAAGATCTGGGGAATTCACCTAAATGGCATGTAAAAGCAATAAGTATTGTCAAAGTTTGGGAATATTTCCATTAAAAACCTTGATATGAGAATAAAATCTCCTGGTTGTATCGTGGACTAACCAGTTCTCAAACCCCTAAGCATTCAAGAGGTCTTTTAGTGTAAATAAAATATATCTTTATAAAAAATGTTACATATGTACACTTTTTAATCTTTATGTAACTTTTTAATCTTTATGTAACATATCTGTAAAATTTGACTGAATTTCAACAATTTAAAAAGCTCTATTTCCGTTTTGGAAAAGCACAACCCTCTGTTTAAAAACTGACATGACCTCTTAAAATAAAGAACCTAATCTCAAACCCCTTCAAGTATCTCTAAAATTCTACTGTTTAGTTTAGCCAATGAAGTGATTGTTATATGACTATCACATGACAATTAAGTACCCTACATGATGCAGGTACCTGCTTTAAGTTATTTTTGTCTATAATATTCATTTTCACAAATAGTTAATGGTGTATTTATGGGACTTACAAAGGTAATAGCAATTTGTATGAAATTAGGCTAAGTAATAAAATATGTTATGTAAATATTTGTTCCTATGCACTGTTTTCATTTGACATCAGCACATATGTCTGTCAGAAACTAAGCTTTTATGCACACATGTTCAGGACATCATAGTCACTTCCAGTAAAAAAATAACAGCACATGAATGAAGGGTTTGAGAATAGGTTGGGTGTGAGATTAAGTACTTATATGATACTATCTACCGGGAGTGTAAGCCTTATTAGGCCCACCATCATATAATACAAAAAAAATCTTATATAAAATAGTTATTTTCTGTAGGAGGTACCATTTTTTGATGAAAATAACAATCATCCAAAAGAAATTTTAACTATACATCAAAACGATAGTTCTGTTAATAACCTCATATGAGTGGCAACCACTTTTGTTTTTAAGTACTTAATACCAGGAATGACTTTTAAGCAATCAATAAAAAGTTAAAAACATATGAAAATGGTCCATTATTGTTAATGATACTAAAGTTCTATTCAATATTTATCAGTTATCACACAGTAAAAGGGTAATAATTTGATAAGCATTTGCACACACATTCAAAATATCATGATGGGTCCAAATTGTTAGCAATATTACTGGCTTTTATACGTAAAACACATTTATGTGAATAGGGTTATTAAAACTTTGAATTTTCTTCAAAAAATGCTACATTTTGTATGAAATTAATGTGAAAAACACTTGCATATAAAAGAATTTTTTTATGTAAGTATTGTTTGTAATATCTGGACATTCCCGGTACAAAGTACCTCCCGGTATAAAGTACCTTGAGGATCCTGAAATATTCAGTTCTTGATAATCTAACAAATTACAATAATAACTCAAAAAAGACTCACCTTTATTTTTTATACATCTCTGAATCCATAAATAAATTTCTTCGGGCGCTTTTTAGTGAGACCCTATATATTCTTTTAATTGTAAACAATCATTGAAATAAGGAATAAAAAATATTTTCAAAAAATCTAACAACTGTCAAAAATAGGATTTCCAAAATGGCGTCTTTTCTCTGTTTGAAATACAGTTTGTCTGCCTGTGTGTGTGTCCGTCTGTCCGCCCTCATTCGCGCCCATCTAGATATCTTGGACTGTCATGGAAATCAGGTGACTGTCATGTAGGCATCTCTGAGATGATTTATGTCCTGGTGAAAATAAAACCCTGAAATAATTTCATTTGCAAAAAGAACCATAAGATTTTTATAATTAATATTAACTACATGTATTATATAAAGCTGATAATGTAACGATTGTCCCCAGAGAGTATAGCAATACACAGGAAATTATGACACTAATCCGTTGATTGGTAAACCTGTGTGGCCCCTTCCAACTAACCATTATCAGCAATAATGTTAATCAGTAAAAAGATTGTTTATTGTAATGGTAGTAAGTAAATGAGAATAATGATCAGTTTTGTTGAACTTCTGTTACCCAAGGTCTCAGCAACCTGTTTGAAAAATGTGGATAAATATAAAAATCCCATAGCATCTATGTTTTAAAAAATGGACATCAAGAAACTGTATTTAGGGAAAGTCATCATTTAGCATATTGTGACAGTAAATGTGGTGATCAATGACAGTTCATTAGGGGAAAAAAACAACTTGAATGAGCAATAATTTTTGTAATTTCAGTCCCCATTATTTCAAGCATATCAAAGTGTCGGCCCTAGCTCTGCTGAAGATGGTAATGCATGCAAGATCTGGTGGAAATTTAGAAGTTATGGGTCTCTTGCTGGGAAAGGTTGATGGAAACACTATGATTGTTATGGACTGTTTTGCCTTACCAGTGGAGGGTACAGAAACAAGAGTAAATGCCCAAGCTCAAGCATATGAATATATGGCTGCTTACACAGATGCCGCAAAACAGGTGATTGATTTTTGTATCTTTCTAATTTCTGAACTTTTTTTATCTTTCTAATTTCTGAACATTTTGTATCTTTCTAATTTCTTAACATTTTGTATCTTTCTAATTTCTGAACAATACAGAATATCTTTAGATGCTTGATAAAATTTAAATTACTGCATTTATTATCTGCTCATTATGTGCTATGTACATGTTTTTCATTTTGTGTCTTGTAGACCTATAATAAATCATAATATAAAAAATATCTGCAGCTTGAAGAATATATTCATGAATTTCTTAATTATGAAAGTGCATTTGTTTAATATCATTTATTGAGTTAATTATCAATATTTTCCTTCAAATAATAAATAAACAATAAATAGATACATTTAAGTATGGATTTTAATTTATTTTTCTGTTAAAATCTTTCATAATATATTTTGTTTGTGCCAATATAGAACCAGGTTAGCCATCACATATGTGCAGTCTGCCAAGACTTTGTGCTGTTGACTGCATTATTTTAATTGTTGGGTGCATTGTTTTAATATTCTTACATTGAGATTCCCTAAATAATTAATGAACAGTTCCAAAACCCTCAAATGGGACAAGTTTATTATACAAATTCAAGAGGGCTGAATTTTGAGTTCTCACTAGACAGTGAGGCATTCTCCATATTTACCCAAAATGACTTCTTACTTAACTATGAATATATTTGAGCCGTGTAATTACAAAACCACTTTAATGCACATCCACGCAGTCTGATCAGGATCCATGCTGTTCGCTTACCAACTTATTACAAGTAGCAAAATTTATAACGAACAGCATGGATCCTGATCAGACTGCGCGGATGTGCAGGCTGGTCTGGATCCATGCTGGTCGCAAACGCACTATGTTGGTTTTGTTGTGACGCAGCTCATTTTTAATTGGTAGGTGAAGAGATTAGAGAATGCTATTGGTTGGTACCACAGTCATCCAGGATATGGTTGTTGGTTGTCAGGAATTGATGTCAGCACTCAGATGTTAAACCAACAATTCCAGGAACCATTTGTTGCTATTGTGGTAAGTCTATGCTTAGGCATTATATAATTGGACAAGCAAGTGGTGATAAGCTTAGTGTTGTCTTTTCGTTCACTCAGTTGTATGTTGTTTTTTTTTTGTGAAAGAGTAATATTTGTCTATAGTAAACTGTGTAAGAGAAATATAAGCAAATTGGCGTAAGATATTAACAGTCCATAAGTATTAATATGTTATTTACATGATTTTATGAAAATTTATCTATGTAAAATTTGGTAATAACAGTATCAATATATATAATTTTAACTCTATGCTTACTGATTGATTGGCTGTCAATTAGATGCCAGCATATGATAATACCACTTTATATCTAGTAGGTAGCTGCTTGTCGCATTATATTATATCCCAAGTCTGTGTTATCCTTTAGCGGAACTTGTCTTTTAAACTTTACTCAGAATGAGTTTGTAAAGTATACAGACCTTTGATTAACAACATTACATTCTAGGTGTGGCACATTGTTTCCTCAATAATTTGGGTGAGGACTAAAAACTAAACATTGAGAAGAGAATGTGTATTATGTTTCTTAGGAATAAGGTTTTTTTTATTGACAATTACTTTTTGGTGTTTATACTTGCACTAAAATTACATGTACTAAAGCATTTTTGTGCAACTCTTCTGGTGTTTTGTTATTACTGGTAGGTCTTGTTGAAAGTTGATAATTTTTTGAGAAATCCACTATAAAATATAGAACATGATTATTATGATTTTTCATTCAACTTGTCAGTTACTTATTTGAGGGTTATTCCTCACTCTTAAAAACATGTAAATTTGAATTTGGTGTTATGTTAACATTTTACAGATAGATCCAGTTAGAACAATATCAGCAGGTAAAGTTAATATAGGAGCATTCAGGACGTACCCGAAAGGTTACAAAGCTCCTGACGAGGCCCAGTCAGAGTACCAGTCCATTCCACTCAGTAAAATAGAGGACTTTGGTGTTCACTGTAAAAAGTAAGTACATGAATTTTATCTGTTTACAATAATTCCATGGAGGCCCAAATCATTTTTAAGGCAATTTACTGCCATATTTATTTATTAAATTCATTTCAGATGTTTCTTTTATTAGAATTTAAACAATAATTTTTGCAGCAGATATATTAATCCTTTATGATCACTTGTCATGCTATTTTCAATGATTGTAAAGTCCTATATGGTTTATATTTCAGCTACTACTCTCTGGAGATGTCCTATTTTAAATCAGCATTAGACAGAAAGTTGTTAGAATCTCTATGGAATAAATACTGGGTTAATACACTCAGTTCATCAAGCCTTATCACTGTAAGTGTGGTGAAATTTCATTCTTGTTTGTTTACCTGGATAAGTTTACAGGACTTAATTATACAAGCCAGTGCTTGACCTATCTTAATAAAAAATTATTGTATGTTATAATATTAATTGTGGAATTTTTTAGCTGGACTGTTCAAAGAAAAGAGAGGGAGCTATTGTATTCACCCAGGTGAAGGCATGGCCATCTCACTTAAGTTAATTTTTGAGGGCAAGTTGGTATCTCCAAAACTGCAGATGGAAATGGGTTGTAACTTCACACTTATTTGAGAGCATAATTGGGGCTAACTTTCCAAGGCCTATAACATTAACATGGATTTTACAGATTGATGGCCCCATTTTAAACTAAAATAATTCTACATTTTCCAGGCTCCTCAAGTGCCATGTGGAAGCTGTAAAAAGTTGGCCTGTTTGCCATCCCAATGATGTTATATTTTTGTAGTCTTAAGTGATGAGGATTTAATAAGTCTGTGCTTCACTTAGATGTTGCACTTTCCATTAACTCTTTTTTTAATAGACTTAATCAAACTGATTCTAATCAACTGTTCTTCCCTTTCCAGATATTGTTTTCACTCTTAATTTATTACCTCTTATAGAATGCGGACTACACAACTGGTCAAGTGTTTGATCTCTCAGACAAACTGGAGCAGTCCGAGGCCCAGCTTGGTAGAGGTGGATTCATGCTTGGTATGGATACAACTGAGAAAAAAACTGAAGACAAACTTGCTAAATCTACTAAAGATGGGTAGGTCACGAGTTGTTTTCTTTTGATACTTAGGTATATTAACATATATTTTCTGTCTGTTTTACAAATAAAAAAATCTCCAATATGACCAGGAACAAGACCAGAATCACTGAAAATGACTTTTCTATATAAATATAAGATATATGAAAATAAAACTAAGATTTTCCAAAACAATGCATTTAAAGGGATAACTAAATAGATATTTGGTTAAGTGTAAATAAACATATATGTAATGATACAATAGTATTGTTTTAGCCAGGTCTTCAAGAACCCTAAATGTAATTTTAAAATGACAAAACCAGTTTGTTAATTTCAATTTGAGTTCAATTCACTTTAAGCTAAAGTATGATGAAGAAGAAAAGAAAAAATAAACATTAAGTGATCTCATTAGTCAAGAATTGAAATATTTATATATCACTACATTAAATCTGCTTTTTTCTTCTTCCTTTTGTGCAGGTGTAAAACAACAATGGAGGCTATACATGGACTTATGTCACAAGTTATAAAAGATAGACTGTTTAATCAAGTACATTTACCTGCCATGTCCGACTCAACTAAATGATAATATTAACAATTTCATTCTTGTTATATGTGTACAAACAACTTAGAATTGTGTAAACAAGTGCTAATTGGTGATATAAAGTGCTTACATAGTTACATGACTTTTGATTCATATAGAAAAAAAACAACCTGAAAAGGATTTAAAACTACTGTGTCATTTGCTAAACATTTTGCATGTTGATGTTACATCACTTCTTTCACTGCGTGAAAGACTGGTATATTTAACTCATAGTAACACAAGTTAACTTTTTACTGGTCTTTGGAATAAACACAATATGAATCTGATTTATTGACTATTTTTTTTTCCATTTCAATTGTATTTTTGATTTGACTTTAGCAAATGCACCATAATCTGTGTGTACAGCTCTGACTTGCAAAAAGTTATGTTTGATTAATACAGATAAAATATTTCAGTTTTTTATCAAATTTGCATTGATAAGATACTGAATATGAAAGACTAGTTTAAGTTTAATGAAAGTTTTGAATTCTGTATTTATGAAGATATGAAAAGTATGACATTATGAATAAATTTTGTTTGTTTGTTTGTTCCATTTTACGCCTTTTCTCAGTATTTCAGTCATATAGGCGGGTAGTTTCCTAACCATCGTTCCTGGAGAGTTACACCAGTACTAGACTACCTTCCTCTGTGCTAAACTACCAAAGCATCTCCCGGGGATCGAACCCATAATTAAATTGTATTCTGAAATATTTATAATGCTACTTACAGACGTGATGATTACTCTAGATTTATTTTGTACATACCCTACAGATATAGTATTTTAGGAAAACTGATGACATGTGTAATGTAAACATTGATATAGGAATGTACAGTAGTTGTTATTTAGTTAAAGTTGCATTATGCTCATTTTTTCTGCTGTCAAATTCAGCTGATTTGGATATACAAATGTATATTTCTATTATAATGGTCAATGAACAAGACTTGATACTGAAAATGTTAAATATAAAGTATAAATACTGCCTTAAATATAAAAAGACTGTCCAAATGATGGTTACCAATAGATTTACAGTCTATTTCTAGACAATTTTGTAGGTCTTCTTGGTTATTTATTATACATGTGAAGAAGATTATTAAATTGAAAACTATGGCAAAAAGTTATTTTGACTTTTACCTATACACTCACCATTTACACTTAGATGGGCACAATGTCACTTTAAGATTTATATTAGGTGTCCAGGAAAATGTTGATAACTTACAGAATATTATAAGGAAGAGTTTAATGCAAGTCAGTAACATAATTTTTATCACAAATTATTTTTATGCCAGAAAACACTACCTTTTTGACTGAAATTTTTGTTTAATGCTTGTTCTACAATGAAAAACATAATTTATTACTTGGAAATTGATGAATACTTACAGTAACTTACATGTACATGTTTGACCTCTTGTTTCCTCTGAACATTTTCACAGAAGACAATTTTAGACATCAATTTTAAACATTATTCGAGAAACTTTTGTGTCCTTAATTTCTTAAATATATTTAGATCTATCTCTTGCCTCAAACTTTGTAAAGATGTATCTGTTTCAAAATAAGGACTTAAAGGCAAAATTTAAAAAAAAAATTCTCACACAACAGAAAACTTCTTTTTTTTTGTTGGATGTCTTTTGAAAAAGCTTTCCTTTACTTGACTTGAATTTCTCAATATTTCATGCATTAACAATTATTATACTGTTGTTTATCAATATGTGATGAATAAAATAACACAAAAATATATCTTCTCTTTTTATTGCACTGATCCACAATTTGAAATATCATACATAAATTACAGGGCATAACATTAGTTACAGTATTTCTAGCTACACCTGGTTTCAATTCAAATATTTCTGATTAAATCATTTTTTGTTTGTTTGTTCAAGTCTCACCAACACTGCAAATGGTACATTGAGACTTCCAGGAGTACCTTGGGTTCCTCTCGGTGTATTATATCTAGCATGAGTGGGCACCCAAGTAGAACTACTGACCTTCCATAAGTTAGGTATAAATAAATAACCTAACAATGAGCATGAAGGTTATAAACAAAGAGTTTTGAGCAACACTTAAAACATATTTCTTCTCACATACATTTTACCCATATAAATATAAGATATCTTACATGAAAAACAGATATTGTGGCTAAGTCTTTTCATATTGTAATTCTTCAATGGGAAGATACATGGCAGCCTTTCGTAACAGGTTTTCTGTATGTGGTGCCTCATACAAGTTTGACTAACATTGTATTAAAAAGCAAGTCAGATATTCATTTCACCCGGAAACACAATATTCAGAGTTTGTTCATTAAGGAGATCAGATATAAAGATTTGGTTTTAGATTTCAACCTGACCCCTACTTATTGTTGTTTGACAACAGCATGTATTATGGTAAGTCATACTTATTTAACATGTCGTTTGAGGTACAAAGCAACCTTGCCAAATAACTTCAGGATTTCCTGAATGTCCACATTACCAAACCAAGCATACACTCAACTATCTATAAATAAGAAAACAAAGGTGTTCAAAGAACAACTTTGGAAAAAAAACAAAAACACAAAGCAGTCAAAACGATTGTTCAAGTAATCCTATCGTGTAGTTCCAATTAAATGGAAGGGGAACAACTCTGTCAACAAAATACAAGGGAAACAACTTGGTTAACAAAAATAATAAATGCCTGTTTATGAAAAATAAATTTGTACATCACATGGCATTACTAGTCTATTGTCTTCAATATAAGGCTAAAATTTAGTTGGTGCTTCATTAAAGACAAATAATCATATAAGTATATCACAGTTTTCAGAAGTGTTAAAAATCGCAGATTTTATAAAACATTATTTTCGTCCTGTTTTTGCAGACATCTAAGAAGATAGGGCCTCACAGAATCTACCGACACTTCATCTGCTGTATCACATAATATCCCCATACTGGCCTCACCTGATGTACCTTGAAGTATATCGCTGTTACTGGAAATCAATAAAAGTTAATTCGTAAAATATTAATATTTCATGGTACAACTCTATACTGAGCTGTCTGTTATCAGTGGAATATTCTTTTGTATAAATCATACAAAAGTACCTTAATTGAAGCAATTATGTTTATAAATTTTGAATAAAAAGGCAAAATCATAGCTTCCCAAACAGAAAAGTAGCAGTTTGATTTTTTCGTTTGGTTTTCTGTTGTTTTTTTTTTACACCAAAAAGGTCTTATAGCAGTTGAATATTTTGTAAGGACCACTACTAGTATTTCTGTTTAGTTATATAATTCATGTGCTGTAATGAATTTAGATACACTTTTTATTTATGATATAAACCAATAAACACAAGAGCCATGTCAACATGGCCATCCCCCGCCGAATTTTTTTTTTTGCTCATTGGAAGAATGTATATGTAGTAGAGCAGAATAACTCCATTTTAAGGTCTTTTGGTAATGAAAACTGATGGCTATAGTGATTACAGATTTGAAACCTATGTGAATACTGATGGCTGAAAATAACAAAGGGCAATTACTGAAAAATAATGCAGGGTAGGTTATCATTCTTGTGTGCTGCATCCCTCCTCAGTAAAATCTATCCACCTATGAAGTTTCAAGTTGATACCTCAAATACTTTTAAGAAAAAAATTGAATTGAAAAATTAAGTATGAAAAATAACAAAGGGCAATAACTCAAAAATTATAAAAGGTAGAGTTATCATTCTTGTGCACTGCAAACCTCCTGAGTTAGATCTATGCACCTATGAAGTTTTATAATGATATCTCAAAGGCCTTTTGAGTTATGCTCTGGACAAAAATTAATTTTGAAAAATAACAAAGGGCAATAACTAAACAATTATGCAGGGTAGAGTTATCGTTCTTGTGCACTGCACTCCTCCTCAATGAGATCCATCCAGCTATGAAGTTTCAAGTTGATACCTCAAATACTTTTTGAGATAAGCTCCAGACAAAATATTATGAAAAAGAACAAAGAGAAATAACTCAAAAATTGTATAGGGAAGAGTTATCATTCTTGTGCACAGCATTCCTCCTCAATAATATCTATCCACCTATGACATTTCATGTTGACATCTCAAACACTTTTGAGTTATGCTCCACTCGGGTGAAAAATTAGGTATGAAAAATAACAAAGGGCAATAACTCAAAAATTATGAAAGGTAGAGTTATCATTCTTGTGCACTGCACACCTCCTGAGTGAGATCTATGCACCTATGAAGTTTCATGTTGATATCTCAAAGGCTTTTTGAGTTATGCTCTGGACAAAAATTAATTTTGAAAAATAACAAAGGGCAATAACTAAAAAATTATGCAGGGTAGAGTTATCATTCTTGTGCACTGCACTCCTCCTCAATGAGATCCATCCAGCTATGAAGTTTCAAGTTGATACCTCAAATACTTTTTGAGATAAGCTCAGGACAAAATAGCATGAAAAAGAACAAAGGGCAATAACTCAAAAATTGTATAGGGAAGAGTTATCATTCTTGCGCACAGCATTCCTCCTCAATAAGATCTATCCACCTATGACATTTCATGTTGATATCTCAAACACTTTTTGAGTTATGCTCCACTCAGGTGAAAAATTAAGTATGAAAAATAACAAAGGGCAATAACTCAAAAATTATGAAAGGTAGAGTTATCATTCTTGTGCACTGCACACCTCCTGAGTGAGATCTATGTACCTATGAAGTTTCATGTTGATATCTCATAGGCTTTTTGAGTTATGCTCTGGACAAAAATCAATTTTGAAAAATAACAAAGGGCAATAACTCAACAATTATGCAGGGTAGAGTTATCATTCTTGTGCACTGCACTCGTCCTCAATGAGGTCTATCCACCTATGAAGTTTCAAGTTGATAACTCAAATACATTTAGAGATATGCTCCGGACAAAAATGTCGGACGGAAGGACGGACGGACGGACGCTATAACTATATCCCCCGCCGCCTTTTCGGCGGGGGATAAAAAATGTGTTTATACTGGATATATCTTAACCGCTAGATAAATTATAATTTGGAACAATTAAATTTAAACTGAAATCCTAATTAGTCAACACAAAGAAGTTAAAAAACTTTACTATTTTTATTTCTCAAAAAAAATCCCCCTGTACATTAATCTCTTGGAATGTTTGTCTTAATAATGATATTGCTTACCATTTAAATGATGGCATCAGTGAAAATATCTTGTCAGCATACATCGGAAGTACTTTTTTCTGAAAAAAAAATGAATTTACATAAGACAGACACAAATTTTCAAATAAGACTTGTGCAACTTCAACATCTAATAAAACACCCAGCACAATGAAAAGGTTCAGTTTAGAAAAGGTTTGGTGACACAAGTGTATCAACTGATAAGCCAGTAACAAACAATTTTAGCCATTTAATTATAATATCAATAATACTTCTACTCTAATCACCTTAGTGCAGTAATGGGTCAACTCCTTATATAATTTAATAAGAGTTAACCTGTTACTGCACTAAGGTGACAATATTATCTATTTATTTGGTTTGGATACACATATAAGTCACACTGACACTTTAAAGGTCATATCTTCACCTTAATGCAGTAATAGATTTACTCCTATTGAATTTAGTAGGAGTTAACCTGTTACTACGCTAAGGTGACAATATTGTATCATTCCAGCTTTACTAGTGGAGGATGAATTCCTTAAGTTCATAATTTCAGTCACAAAGGGGCACCTTTGTAGAACTACAAATCTTCTGTAACCTAGCTAGATAGCTTCCAATTGAAAGAATCCAAAGTCCACCCATGGGATTTGAACTCACAGCAATGAGGGGCCATTGATTTGAGGTCAGCGTCCTTAATCATTCAGCCACATGACTTTTATTATTGGCATTGTCCAGCTTTACTGGTGAAGGAAGACCTCAGGTGGCCCTTATACATTTGAACAGGCTTCTTTGTAGAACCACTGACCTTCTGTAAGCTAGCTGGATTGCATCCTTTTAAAAGAATCCATGTCCATGTTGGGATTTAAACCCACAGAGAGTCAACCCCTTGAACCACTCAGCCAAATGATAAATTACAAATAAAACTACAAGAGTATTACCTTTGTTATTGCAGCTAAAGTCATCTGATATAAAAGAGAGAACTGAGGGCATCTATCTTTGTATTCCTTTAACAGTTCAATTGTCTCCTCCCACATCTCCGCCCTCAGAAGTAAGTGAAGAGCTTTAGTAAAACACCCCTCTACTTCACTGAAATCATCAAAAAATAAAAGAAAACAATAATATGCCGTAGATAGTCAAATGTGAATTTGATTGTTGTATGCAATTCTTAATTACTTCCTATACATCTTTCTTCGTTGTTGTTGCTGGGTTTTAAGTCACTATGTAAGCGTCATATGGCAACTTTCCAGCATTATTGGTGGAGGAAGACCATTGGTGCCCCTCAATGCATTCTTTCAGTAGAACTTAAAACATTTTTATTGTAAACATGTTTTGACTATAAATGTTTCTTCATCACTGACAATATAAGATATAAAAATGGAAATGATTTATAGAACAACTGAAGGAAGCATATAAATTAGTGTGATGTAAATGTCATCAAACTGTCTTTCACATTTAGGCCCGATAATATGATCTGCAATTTAAAATCCAATATAGGATAAAGACATTAAATTATTAAGCACATTTGTACAGCCTGATCAGGTTCTATACTGTAAATAGCTCAATCTAAGTATTTTGAGATTAAAATCCCTAAAACTTTAAATGGACTGTTCCAAAATTCAATACAGAACAAATCCATTCCACAAATTTAGCAGGTTTAGGTTGAAGAGTAGTTAAACTTACCTGGTAAGAAGTAAATGAACATGTGACAGGATGGCTGTCCTAGGATCAGTGGAATGTTCTGGCTGCGAAATACACTTTAATGCCCTCTCATAGATAAATGGCTAAATAAAATAAAATCAAAATATGTATGTAACTATCATACCACTTCATACGGGACTGAATCATTTAAAGCCACCAGGATAGAAATATATTTAATATTATTTATGTCAGTGCAGCCATTTTTTCATCTAAGTGTTACAATATGACTATATACGTCCTTACTTATTTACCTCCAAATATAACCTTGACCTTGAAACTACAGTTACAGTCGTTAATCTAGCACCATGAAACATACAGAAAATAAATGATCACTTTATCTGATATTTTTTTACTACTAACAGCCAGTCATGATTTAAACAACAATTACCGGTAATAGCCAATCAATTATCAAAAGCTTTAAACCTTCTTGTAAAACTTCCTTAACTCCATCTCAAAACTAAATTATAAATCAAATAATATTTCCCCACCTCAAAAAACTTTATATGTGTCAGATGCCCCAACACTCTATTCTTTCTGACAGCCTGTCAGACCAACAAGGACATATTTAAATGCCTGCCCTTAGTGGGTAAGGCATAAAAACCTTTTTACTTAGATAAAAAAAATAAAACTGAGAAAAAGAAAAATAATCATTAACTTTAACAAAATAAAAGTATAAAAATTTCTAAAGGTTATCAGTTTTGTGTGCCAGTTTTTCTATAGAAATGTTATTTCAGCAAAGACTCACGATCTGCCTTTTCCTGACAAAGGCTGACATTCCTATTTTTTGGTCCCAGACTCTTTGTCCATGGTGAACAAATTGTACCTAAAATAGATATAAAACTATATGAAGTAAGACTTCAACTTTACCCAATTGGAATGTAGACGCCTTATAATATTATTTGTTGATTGTATTCAACTGGTTTTTATACTGACTTTTACAAGAGTGAGGTTAGGGGTTGCAGAGCATTAAACTTCTCTTTAAAAGCAATACATCTAAGTGTATTTCTTATACACTGCAACCCCCATTATAATGCTTATGTTAGCTTAAAAGCTATGCATTTGAGATTGTTATAACAGTTTGCTGCCTGACTGATTGACTGGTAATAGCAGATACAGCATGCTATCAGTATACACATAAAAAATTTTGATCCGTCAAAATACGTTTCTTTTCGGGGGAGAGGGGTGGGGGTGGTGGTTGGGGTGGATCCAAGGCCTATGAGCATTGTACTGAGGTTAGCATTATAACAGGGTTGCAGTGTAGTGTAAAACCTTTTTTCAAAGAGATGGTCTTTAATACAGTATCATATAAGTTATAGCATAAAACCTGATCTCAAAATGCAATCACAATTATCAAAGGCTTGGATACTTCTTTCAACATCATCACACCAGCTTTATGCTAGATTTCTTTTATTATTAAGCCTTTAGTCACCAGTAATCTTTCAATATAAAAAACTGCGGACTTAAATGACAAGACCTACCAGTTTTTCTGGTTTATGTTTATACAAGAGATGGCACATAAGTTCTAGGAGAGGAACAGCTATATCACAGCTCCCTGCAACATTACATGTCTCCTGTGTCAGAGCACAATGCCATTTCTGCTGTTGTGAGGTACTCATTTCTCCTGTAATATAGAGTTAAATGGCTTTTAAATGAAGGAGTACCTGTAAAACTTTAATTCAAATTTGATTCATGAAAAAAAAAATGCATCATTTTAAAGATTTTTTTTTCAGGAGGTAGATCGTGTTTGTTAAACACAAATGCCCCCGGCTCAGATTCTTGTCAGTAACAATATTTCATAAAATATTTACCCATTCACTCAGTTTAGGACGTAAAATAGTCTAAAAAACAAGAGGGCCATGATGGCCCTGAGGTCGCTCTTCTGTATATAGGGCCCCGGAGCGGGGCCAGTTTAAACCCCTGGGCTTTTATTTGAACAAACTTGGAAGACACTCATTAGAAGATGTTTCACAATGTTAAGTTTTTACTACACACATATAATGAAAAACAATGATCTCCCTTCTCCCCCTCCCCCGGCAGGGCCAATTTTCACCTGAGGGCTTTTATTTGAACAAACTTGGTAGACATCCATAAGAAGATATTTCATGCTCAACATCTAAGCTCTAGCTCATTTGGTTATTTAAAAGAAGATTTTTAAGTTTTTAGTATACACATATAGTTAAAAACAATTACACCCCTGGGGCGGGGCCAGTTTTGACCCCAGGGCTTTTATTTGAACAAACTTTGTAGACACTTACTAGAAGATGTTTCATGCTTAATATCTAAACTCTAGCTATTTGGGTTTTTTCAAAGAAGATTTTTTAAGTTTTTACTATATGCATATAGGGAAAATCAATGACCCGCCGGGGCGGGGCCAATTTGACCCCAGGGCTTTTATTTGAACAAACTTTGTAGACACTCACTAGATGATGTTTCATGCTTAATATCTAAACTCTAGCTCTTTGAGTTCTTTAAAAGAAGATTTTTTAAGTTTTTACTATATGCATATAGGGAAAATCAATGACCCCCTGGGGCAGGGCCAATTTTGACCCCAGGGCTTTTATTTGAACAAACTTGGTAGACACTGTTTCACAATCTCCTACACAGTGATCTCCCCTTATCAGTACAGAGATCTCTGCCATCACAAACATTGAAATATCAATATTTGGATATTTATATTTTTTAGCTTTTTAAATTATTTTTCATTATTTTGTATACTTTTGATAATTTTTTGATAAAATATAACGGACGTAGGTACAAAAAGTTAAAAATAAAACAAAAAGAGAAAAATGACGTTAGATTTTCTATGTAACGGTCGATATTTACATTTGAATTTCGACGTTACGTCATGTGACTTTCATCATGTGACGTTTGTGAAGGCAGTGATTACAATTATGCCAAGGGAGGTAATCAGTGTGAGGAGTTTGACTGTTTCATGCTGAATATCTTAGCTCTAGCTCTTTGGGTTCTTTAAAAGAAGATATTTAAAGTTTTTTCTTACGGTTGCCATGGCAACCAGAGTTCTGCATGGAATGGAATTCTTTGAACAACTTTGTTAAGGCTTCACACAAGGAACATCCCTGTGAAGTTTCATTATGATCTGCCTCATGGTTTCAGAGGAGATGTCGTTTTAAAAGTGTGAACGGACAACGGATAACGTACGACGGACGAAGAGTGATCCTAATAGCTCACCCTGAGCATATGCTCAGATGAGCTAAAAATGTTAACACAGGAAAAATCCAAATTGCTGTTTTAGGTTAACCTTGTATGGATGGATGGACAGACGGACAGAAGGTTCAATTCCTATATGCCCGGGGGCATAAAAATAGCCTAGACCAGTAACATAGGTAAGTCATTATGATGCATGTATTCAAAAAGTTATTTTCAGTAACATTTGTTTTTTCATTTCTAAAACATTGTTTTTTAATTTTAAATCTACAGATTAACTCTAACCCTGTACTTTACTGTTAAACTTTCATCCTTATGTACATTCAGACAGAAAGCTACATGTTTTATATAAAAACAAACAAATATTAACCCTTAAAGTGCTGAAACGGGAAGTGTTAAGCCTTTGCCACCAGTATAGAGCCAGGTCAGCTCTATACTATTGGCTGAAAAACTTAAAATATTCAAATTGAAAGCCCTAAAATTGAAAATGGACAGTCCCAAAAAGGAAAGTGGGATAAGTCCAATTTAAAATATTCAGCATGTTACGGGTTAACATACAAAATCAAGTGTGATATGCTTTGTTTAACTTATGTTATGACGCATAAAAAAATCCTTGGAATTCTTTCAACATGGAAATATTTACTGAAGACATTTTTAAAATCTTAAGAAAATTAAAATAAAAACATTTGAATTAACTGAAAAATAATGTTTAAAAAAAAAAGTGAATAAATTGAAAAATAACAGATAGAAATGTGAACAAAATGGAAACTTATAAAGGAAACAAAAAAAAACCTCTCACAACTAAATGAAATCTAATAAAAATATCAACAGAATTTAGAATTTGGATGAAATGAAACTATAACTTGGAACAAAATGGAAAAAATGATACATTTTTACGTTTTGATTTTGTCAGTTTTAACATATACAACGCATGGATTAGACAATCACCATAACATATGTAACATCACTAGCTTAGAGGATGAATATAAACACATTAATGTATCCAATCCATTAGAGAGGAAAATACTCATTAGAGGGATTGCTGGGTAAACATGGCCGACTTGTACAACAATTTTATCATGACTAATAAAGTAAAGCTATTACTGGATAAAAACTCTAGAGTAATGATTCTTGTAAAATTTTCCTGCGTGTTCCCAATCGTTCTCCATTTCAATGACTTTAATGTGCAAAATAATAGTTTTAGCAAAAGGCTCAATCTAGATCTACAATTCATCAAATGTTCTTTTATCATGAAAGAAGTTGATGCCTTTCTAAACATTGGAAAGATTATTCTATTAAGTAAGTTTGGAAACTTTGTCAAAGCAGAGCCCAGTACTAACTGCAAGTTTGCCTCAGATTTACAAGTTATTACTCTACAAGCTGCCTGTGATGACATTTCTGTTCTGAATAATCTATTCTGGGAGTCATGTACAGAGATATTTCTAGATATGACTGTACTTAAAATCATAGGCTGCAAGCATAAATATCAAAGTATAAACGCGAAAAGTGTGATAGAAAAATTTCCTAGCATTGAAAGCCTGGTCTTAAACTTTGTACAAATTGATGGACCAATACATTTCCCATGGAACAAACATACATTAGCTCAAAATAAAAACAAAGTAAATAGTCTAATGGCAAGTTTTGTCTCGTATAAAAACATTTATTTTTATAACATGTTTCCTGGAAATTCCTTCATATTAATTAACTGTAGGACTGAAATTAAATCTATGCACTTAGAAGATAACATTGAAACATTAGAACTAACAAAGATGGGTCTAACCTACATTCACTCCAACTTTTTACAAAACGTAACCTTAAAACAGACTCTAGACCTGTCGAACAATAGATTAAACACAATTTCGGTTAACTTGCTAATTAATCAACACATGTTACAGGAGCTCTATCTTCAACAGAATGAGTTGACTTATATATCAAAATCTATGTTTTCCGGTCTTAAGCATCTTATATATATCAATTTATCGAGCAACAAAATTAAACACATAGTCGGAACTCCTTTCACCTCATTAAACCATCTGAAAGACATACTTTTGAACAACAACTCTTAAGTGCAAATACCCGATGACATGTTTCGTGATCAGACAAATTCTTTAGAATTTTTGTACATTAACTCAAACCCTGCAATCACTAAAATCCCTTTTTGGCCTATCTATGCTACAAATTTAAAGTATATGGATTTAAGCAATGGAAATATTACCGGGCAGAGTATAATACAGCTTTTAGATGATTTAGATCAGCTCGATATCAATGAAAAGCTTGTAGAGGCTGGAATGGAAAGGCATAATTTACCTTTAAGTAACATGGGATCGATTAAACTGAGCTCCAATAAAATTGAAACCATTCCGCAGAGCGACATGACAGTTACATATATGAAGAAGCTCAAAAACTTTTTGAAAAGTTTTATCATAGACGTTAGAGGTAATCCGTTTACATGTAATTGTGACACCTCAGTGATTCAAGAAATAGCCTATGACTCTAACAACACAAATGATTACATGATTGGATGGATATGCCAAAAGCCAATGGAATTTCGGGGACGACCCATGTGGACAATTGACAACAATGAGAAATATTGTCCTATAAAAAACCCGTTCTGTCCAGATCTGTGTTCATGTTTTAAAAGAAATAATGAAGAAATAATAATCGTTGATTGCCGTGACACAGTTTTACAAAATATGCCAAAACAGTTGCCTAAATCTCTGCTAGAATTGTGGTTCCAAAATTCAAATATTTCAGAAATAAGAACATTATCCTACTTAGAAAATGTGACTGTACTTAATTTAGCACATAACAACCTCCATGATATTAAGGTGTCCACTTTAAATAAACTAAAACGTCTAAAGATTTTTGATCTTCAATCAAATGACCTTAAAACTCTTCCATATCATATTTCATCCCTGGATTTAACAAAGCTGATGTTATCTGGTAACATGTTTATTTGCGACTGTAAGACAAGTTGGATGAAAACTTGGATTTTACAAGATGAAAACACTATTCTGGATTGGATGAACGTTAAATGCCTTGATACATATGGAAATTTAAAACAACTTATTGCTGTGCCTGACTCAGAATTCATCTGCAAGAAGGCTGACTCATTTAGTTTTACAGAACATGTATTTCTACCGTCTGTTGTAACAGGGTCAATATTGTTTGTCTTAGTTACGGTGTCATTGATAGTTTATTTCCAAAGATTTTACCTAAAAGTGCAACTGTTCATTCATTTTAATTTCCATCCCTTTGACAACATTGTAGACAGGGCAGAATGTCATGTTTACAATGCTGTTATAATATACGGACAAAGTGACCTTGAATTAAAGGTCAAAATAGAAAAGCACCTTACAGAAAAAGGTTATAACATTGCTGACATGTATAACAATGCTAAGATTGGGTATACGTATATTAAAAACATTGAGTATCTTATAAGCAAATCAAATAAAATAATTCTGTTAATATCGACGGACACTGTACACGATAAAATCATCCAAGCTGCCTGGAACATAGGTTACGACAAAGTCATGTCTACAGCAATTACAAGAATGGTTCTAATTGCTGACAAAGCAATAAAACATGAACCAAACATAGACGATAATTTATCACAATTTCTGACCAGTAAAAACTTCCTAGACAGAAAAACGAAACTGTTGCCTCAAAAAGTGGAATATTTGATGGCAAAGTCTAAAGATGGCCACCATGTTCCATCAGCTAAATTAGAAATGAATCAGGGCAGTCACAATCAACAATTTATGGTGGACAAATGTGATAATTCTCTTGATAAAATAGTAATTTCATACCCAGATGAACAACATTCTTATGTACAAAATGAAATTATTCCTTTTTTGTCAGAAAACTATGCACCAATTAAACTTCTGGACATGGAATTTACACCAGGAGCGGACATTCAAGACCAACTTCCCACCATTCTAGATGCATCTCGTCACCTCATATTCCTTTTCTCAAGTGACACCTGCTATAACGCAGTTAGGATGTATATTTTGTCACAAGCATTGATGAAGACCCAATTGGAAAATCAAAATTACCTAATTCTTTGCACATCTGGACCAGTTAGCATTGAACATGTGACAAATGCTTTGTCAGGATATTTAGAAAACTATGTAACAATAAGTGTGAAGCACCCAAGATTCAAAGAGAGGATTCTTGAGTCAATTTGTACTATCAGTAACGAGGTATGTGATGAAGAACATCAAGTTGAAAATGATCCACTTTTGTAAAAACTGTGAATACTGTCTATTATTTGATCTGTGTTAGTTATTTATCATATACATTTTATCACTTTATATTGTCTACTTTTTTATGTTAATTCTATTCATTTCTTCACATTATTTTGTTATCTTTTTTGTTTTAATTCTAAATATTTTATCCTCATTAGAACCCAACTATGTTTTATTTTTATATGGATTTAAAGGCCCATTACACCATAGAAATGTTTTCATTTTTGTTTCTCAAGAGCCTTTATTTTCAATGTTATGTTTTAGTTTCCAAATTTTACTAATCGGCCAATAACCTGAACCATCTTTGCTTTCTGTAGCTTATTGGCAATAAGTGCATTAATTAATAGTGATTTATTGTATTTTGTATGGAAATCGAAATACTACAATGTTTACATTTTGCTACTTTTCTGACAAATAATTTCACATTTTATGCTACTATCTAACATGTTCTAAAACAATAAATTTAATATTATTAAACTGATGTTGTTTTTTCTAAGGAAGGGAAAAGTAATTCCTTTATTAGGCATTATGTGCCTTTAAATGCTGTTCCAAGTTATCTTTGTTTGTTATTAATTTTAAAGATTTTATCACTGTACCCATTACATTGTAGAATTTTTAAACTGCAATCTAAGTTTAAATTTTCAAAACCTGCAACAAATGTACCAGGAAGAGCTGCTTATCTGAAACTATTTGTATAACGGCTGTCAACCAATGATGTAAACTCATACATGTATATAATGAGGAAATATGCTTGATTTGAGAGCAGAAGAAAATAGATTGGTCGATGATGTATATGATGTTACATGATCTAGGAATATGATTCATCAACATTTTGATAAACCCTGACAGAAAGTGTTTGGTTTTTCAATGACTCAGTATATGGATATGAGGAGTGGGGTAATAAATATAAGATTAAATTTTTATGGCACTTCTCAAGTTATTTTAAAATAGTGAGTGGCATACCAAAATGTTTATGACGTATCAACAGGCAATATAGCTTAAATCTGAGCCATAAATAAAATATGACTGGCTGAAACTAGAGTATACTTGATCAATACATTGTATATCATAATATCATAATTGTTTGTTTTAGAGTTATATTTTACTAGAAAATAAATATAATGGACAACATATTTGTCTCATATATGTTACAAAAACAATATTTTTGAAGTAACTGGATTCAAACCATCTACTGGACAAAAATTAAAACATTTGCTAATATGACAGACGAACAATACAGGATTAGAAATACGAAAACTTTTTTTCATGATAAAGTTTGGTTAATGATCTTCATGTTGTGTACACGCTTTTCCTTTTCTTGACTGATCTGAATATATAGAAAAATGGGGCCAAAAAAGGGGTCAAAATGATTATTTATTTCATGCTAGGAGACGATCTTGCGGACAAAACTTTTTAATAAATATTGGTGTTAAATAATTCAATTTATATGATGTTTGGCTTTACAAATATGTATGTGCATCTCTGTAATTGATATGATTCTATAAGTGGCATTTTTTTTTTCTACCAAATTTTTTATACTAAATGATAAACATTAAACTGACTTAAACAGGAGCAATGTATGCTTCGTTTGTTTGAGTTTTGTATCACACCAACATAGGTCATATGGCAAGTTCCAGCTTTTACTGGTGGAGGAAGACCTCAGGTGCCCTTCCATGCATTATTTCAGGCACAAACTGGCACCCAAGTAGAACCACTGACATTCGGTAAGCTAGCTGAATAACTTCCTCACATGAAAGAATCCAAAGTCCCTGTTGGGATTCAAACCCACAGTGGTAGCAATGCATGCAGTGTAAATGCTCATGGACAAGGACTATCAATAACTATTTTTCATATATATTCTAAGTTAAAAAGGGGCATAAGTCCTAAAAATATTGATTTCAGGTCTTAAAGGGTATAAATCTACATGTATATCTTATGAAATATTCTTATAAAATTGATCAACAGTAAAATTATATTAGTTCCATTGTTATATGGTTGATTCCTGAAAAAGTTGTAACATAAAATGTCTCTGTTATTTAACACACATGAATAATGTACATAAACAGAATAAAATGTTCTTGTACATTAAAATATTATTTTGCTATTTTAAGTATGGTTTTATCCATTTTGCAATGATTTTGTGCATGTGCCACTCGCTTTAAGGCAATTAATTACCATATTTATTTCATACAAGCATTTTGGAAGTATTCTTTTTTAAAATCCAAACAATAATTTTTGTGTCCGATATAACGCTTTATACACTTTAAAACTATTCCTTTTCATGATAATCAGTATTTCAAGTTTTACATTGACAGCTTTGAAATCATTCAACTTTTTTAGTACTTATATCTGTAAAGGGCAAGGACTATCAATACCCAAATCTTATAAATATTTCAAAAGGGACAGAACTCCAACAACTGTGCCTTGTCTCCGAAATTCTTGAACAAGTCCAAATACAATATTGTAAAGATTTTCTAGGTGTAAATCATTCTGTTAATGATAATGTTGCATTGGGAGAATGTGGAAGGATGCCTTTATGTATTGATCATCATGTAAAAATTATTAAATATTGGTGTAAACTTCTTTGTATGCCAGAACACAGATATCCTAGAAATTGTTATTTGATGTTAACTAGACAAGATAATGTTGGAAAGAAAAATTGGGCTACTTCAGTAAAAAACTTATTGTATACTTATGGGTTTGGCTTTGTATGGCTAAGTCAAGAAATTGGGGATATCAATCTATTTATTTTTCAATTTAAACAAAGAATTATTGATTGTAAGACACAAAATTGGATGGAAGAAATTCAGAATTCACCCCGATGTGACACCTATAAATTTTTCAAATCCATGTTAAATCCTGAAAAGTATTTATCTATTGATATGCCATTTTATGTAAAAAGATCATTATCGAGATTTAGATGTTCTAGTCATAAATTATATATAGAAACTGGACGACATTTGGGTTTACCAAGAAATGAGCGAATTTGCCAACACTGTTTGCAAAATTATAACAATTCGTTCATCGAAGATGAATTTCATGTATTTTTTATTTGTAATAGATTTTCCCAACAAAGACAACGTTATATATCTCCATGGTACAGTCATGATTATACATTCCATATTTTTTGTAATTTGATTAAAACTAAAAATGAAGCAAACATAAAGAATATTGCTTTTTTTGTTCATGAAATTATGAAAATTGTTGATAATTAATATCAATAGGAAAGTACAATGTATATTGTAGACACAGCTAAATATGTATTTCTGTTTTGATTATATTGTGTATTTTGGGCCGGAGGCCTTTATTTACAAAATAAAATGTTGATGTTGATGTTGATGATGATGTTAATAAGTATACTAAGTTTATCTTTCATAGTTTTGAATTCATTCTACTAAGGCAATTTTGGCAAAAAATATATGATAAACAGAGTCATTACTCTAAAATATATCTTGCAGAATTTACCCTTTTGTCTCAGAACAACTGCAATTCATCATAATAAGCAAGCATTACAAGTTTTGAGTTGAAAACTTTAACAATATTTGAATAATGGGCTACAGTACTGTACAATAAAGTATTTGCATAATGATGACAATGATGACAATGTCACAACAATCATATGTGCTCAACTTTTTCTTTGAAACAAACAAGCTAAAAATCATTGCGACTGAAAATCATGAAGAACGGCTGGAAATATGTAATTTTAAAAGATCACAAAATAATAATAATATAACAAACTGTCACATACCTTCCGTGACGTTCAAATAGGTCAAGAGACAGTCAAGCACTTCAATTGGAGAATATTGAGCAAGTACGACAAGTTGAGATTGTCTAGCTTGTCTGGAGAGAGGAGACTTTGGGTCTAACAGATGGTTCACTTCTTCCTTTATCGTATCAGGTCGCAGTTGAGAAATTTTCTGAAAAATAAAAAATTATCAGTCAATACACTTTTAATTTTTGAGTGGGACAAAATGTTTTATTTTAGACCTTAAACTATATATATAATAGATGCTAATAATAAGAACATTAAATGATTTTAACCGCTCAATGATGGGCAGTGATAGAGGAAAGACTGTAGCTCTCTAGGACTTTTACTTTTTTCTTATTAGTGCCTTACTTAGATATTGACCTAATTTTTATATGCACACAGTGTTTATCAACATAAACGAGACGTTTAAATGCATTGTTAAAAAAATGCTATTGAGGACAATTTGTGTGACATAGAAATCTTCTTTAGGCTTAATGGAAGATAGGGCAAAGAATAAAACTGTTTAAAGTGAAAAATAATCATTTTTTCATTGCCCATTCTAACATTAAGCGCATCTTTACAATATGTTTAGGTAACGCAAATGGTGTCAAGATAAAATTTATGCAGAGCTATGCAATACCTTTTTTACGGAGTCGCAAAAAGCGGCAAGGGTGTGTGATAAACATGCATAATAATGAATGTTTTGTAAAGTATAAGACATCAGTGGTAATTTGAATTTTCAGTTTTGCACAACTATCTAGATAAATCATCTCTTTCTATGCCATTTCGTTCTCATAACAGATTTGTCCTGCTTTGAATTTAGAACAGTCCATTTATATTGTGAAGGGTTCTGATATGAAATTGTTTATTTTCAGCAGCAGAAGTCATTCTTTGGTTAGACTGCATGGATATATAAGCTTGCCTATCCTTGCTTTCACTAACATTCTCAAACTGAGAAAAATCTCAAAATTGGCTGACATTCTTTTTTCTAACTGTTTCAAGTTATTTATCGATGCATATTTTTTCAATCATATTTTGTGTTAAACCATAATTTCTAAGTCCGAGACTACCCCCTGACAATGGAAGAACAAAAAATCATATAATTGACAACGCCTTAAGAGATTCACTCACCTCAGAAAAATCTCAAGGATGTCAAGGATGTTCAGGATGTCAAAATGTAGAAATATTCACAAGTTTATAACTGTACTTACATTTGGTTCCTTTAATCCCTCTTGTAACATGTTTTCTAACCTCCAATACTGAGATAAGAATGGTTCTGTAATGGAAAATGTCATTTTGTCACTTGTGATGTGAATAACTATGTGTTTCTTAAAATCTATTAGTTTCATCTATGAAAGTAAGCTTAACACTTTTGTAGCTTTGATTTTGACTAACAACTATGCAACTTACTTTGAAAAAAAGTATACTTAAATACACCTTTACACAGACTATAGGTGTGACCTTGACCCCTAACACACTGACCTAGTTTATGATGGTGAACATTTCTATCACATAATACTAGAATCCATGCATATTGAAGATATGCTCCTGCCAAACTTTTTTCATTTTATCATCTCTATTGACCTTGACCTTCCATAATCTGACCTAGATTATTCATGTAATGCTCAGTCTCATTATGTTGAATATTTGTCATAAGATGCCACAAATCATGATGACTAAATAGCCAGTGCACACAGTTTCATATTTTTATCTGACCTTTGACCTCAATGTATGGCCATGACCTTAGCCACAGGGACCTGAATATTGTGCATGACACTGCCCTTAACAATGATTCACATTTGTGCCTAATTACATATATATAAAAATCCATTGATGTATGTAGAAGCTTTGCTCCAGCTCTGACCTTTAAGTGTGACCTTGAGACTTTGGTCTCCGAGAAAAAACTACATCTCATGCAGGTGAACATTTCTATCAAGTTATACTAAAAGCAGTCAATAAATATAGGAGATATGCTTTAAACAAAACTGGATGCTAACTGTCTGCTTGCTCCCCAAACCAAACACCCCCAAAGGGCATTATTGTGGGCATTAGTATGTAAAAGTTATAATAAAAGCCACTTACCTACAGTTTCTATGAGCTTTGAAGTGCATGGAATATCCAGATTTTCTACCCATTTCTTCTTTAAAGATTCAACATTGAGTTCCCCTTGAGACATAGCTGTGTACTTCTGCATCTATAAATAGACTTCTTTTCATCAATATCATTTCTAATTTTTAACATCCGTCCTGCTGTAACTATTACAATATGAATTTTATTTCACAGTTAGTTGGATGAAGAAGGGGAAACTCACATCACTGGAATTTCCTCTGACTGTGGTTCTAGAGGGTGATGTGAAAATTGATGAAACTATATTATATTATTACTCTTAACCCTTAACCTGCTGAAACTATTTGTGATTAGCCTTTGCCACCAAAATACAGCCACACCAGCCGGCACATCCATGCAGTCTGACCTATACTATAGGTAGATCAAATTTTTTGTTGTTGTTGTTTTTGTTTATTGAAATCCATTAACATTAGATTAACATCCAACCAGTTCTTAATCTATTCATAAAACATTATGAAACATTTGCTCTTTCTATTATTTGTTCCTGAGACTTAATGTGAATTTAACAAGCTAGGATCCACTTGAAAGATAAGATTACATAAGCTACATTTATTTGTGAGAATTTCAGACAAATAAGATAATACATACCTTATCTATATAAGACAACCTTACAGCATCTGACTGAAAGTGACTCATCTCTAACAATGTCATCTCTGACACATTCTTCCGATCAACACATTTCTGTAAATTTTAAAGAAATCATGACAATACAAATTTGTATATATTGCTTTTAATAAAGTCATGCCCTCTTTCATTATATTGGTTATTTGATAGTGACCTCCCATTATGATCTCAAGTAAATTTGTGAAGTTACAAGCAAACATCTATAATGGTTAATATATAAGGTTGTACAAGAAGTTACATTTATCACATAAACCGCAGCACAGGAGTGTAATAAAGCCATTCAATAAAAACGATATTACTAGTTATTAGTTTTAACTGTAAACCGTTCTCTTTTTGAATATGTGATAAATAGAATATTAAATTTGTGTAGATATAATACTAAAGTTATTGAACGAGTTGAATAAAACAATATTATGCTCGCCAGAGGCTCACATAATATGATTTTATTCAACTTGTTCAATAAATTTAGTATTAAACCTACACATATTCAATATCCTCTAAATAAAACTTTACACCAATGCCCTGATACGTTAATCCCACTGAACTTTAAATTGTCAAAACTTAAAAAAGCATTTTTTCATATAACGTAAAAAGCTTTCAAGAACATGACTATAACTTCATGAAAAGGAGAAATCTTTCATGTAAAGGATGATCATTTCATGTAAAAAAGAAATCTTACAATTGTAAATAAGCATTTGCAATGTTTAGAAATAGTATTTTACATAAACAGGATGAAAAGAAAAGTCTTTAAAGTAAAAGAGTGTTCCTTCATTCAAATGAGTATTCTTTCAGGTACAACTTTGAAAACCATGGAAACCAAGCAGTGGCTTTTGTATGAAGTAACTGTATTTCACAAGTAAAGTAAATAATATATATCATTATTTGTGTCATTGTGCCTTAAAATGAAACAATATATATACTATCTAAAATAACTTACATGTATCATGTATAGATTTTGATCAGTAAAGACTGCTTGTTGTACAGCACCAAACAAAGTTCTGGCCACACCAAAAACTGTCACACCTTGTGATAAATCAATACAGCATGTCTGTACACCTGTCTGTACATTGTATTGCCTGTAACAGATACAGTCATATTCCATATAGGGGTTTACATAGAACAGATATAATTACCTCCCTTGTGTGTGTTTAAATAAAATGGATAGACTTACCTCCCTTATAGGAGTTTAACTTTAAATGAAAACAGAAATAATTACCTCCCTTGTGAGTGTTTAAATGAAAACAGATACAATTATCTCCCTTGTGGAATTTAAATGAAAACATATAAAGTTACCTCCTTTGTGTGAGTTTACAGGAAAACAGATACAGTAATCTCCCATGTGGTATTTAAATGAAATCCCATAAAGTTATGTCCCTTGTGGGGGTTTGGAAAACATTACATGTACAAAGTAAGATGCATGTATTCCTGTCGACAAGTTAATAGAATGTACTTTTTTTTATAAATATACCTGATACAGTGTTTATAAACTAGTCCAATAGTGTTGTCATGACAACACATCCCAATCAAGTCATCTTCACTGAAATCTTCAAGTTGCACTTCTTTCGCTTTTGTATCTGTACCTTAAAGGAAATTGAAACTGGAAGATTTGGTGACTTAAATTAAAAATTTATGATTTTAGTTAAACTCAGCAGCAATAATTCCTGAAAAGAATAAGCCTACAGAGTGTGTGTATATGTATTCTAGGCTTAATAAGCTTCCATCCGCCCTTTCAGGCCCTAAGAGTTTGGACCCCAAGTCTACAGAGCTTTGCCCACAGCATATATGTAGGTGGGGGATTGCACATATTTTATTGTATACACATATTTTATTGTATAAAACAGTAAAAGACCATTTAATTTATTATAATATTATAGTGTTTCTTTTACGCACCAAATGTGGGGTTTATTAATGAGGACGTCTGATTGGTACGTTTACATCATTTCCTTTGTTATTTATCAACTGATGAAGCTTATTAAAGCAAAACATGTTTTGATAAATTGTGTTAGTTTTTGACCTATTTATCCTATAAAATAAACAATGACATATACACCAATACAAAACAAAAGGCAGGTTATCTCAGTTAACATAAAACCTGTGTTTAAATTGTAATAAAGTAAAGATTCATATAACAAAATGAATTAATTTATAGTCATTACCTAAAGATAGTATCACAGAACGCATTTTTCCAGAACTGAACAACATATGAAGGGTCTGCGTTTGAGGTATGTATAAGGTTTTCTTAATAGACAAGCTCTTCATCTATGGAGGAAAAGAAATAATATATGTACAACTTAAGGTGACAACGGAGTCAATTATCACTGAAAATACCTAAAATGAGATTTTTTGCTAAGTAGATTTGTCAACCTTTTCTGAACACATTTGTGATTTAATTTTGGAAGCAGTTAGTCCAAAAAATGTGTTTTTAAACGTTTTAAAACGGAACCTATACTATTTGTACTCTGCTATTCGCGTATCCTGTCGATTATCGATAACGCTCCGCCCCCTGTTGAGGCATCAATGAGGGAAATCGGTAGTTCCATATATCCGTGAATTACAGGTCCATATTGGTCCATACTTCTCGTAATACATGTATCGTACAACTAACGTACATCTTTTATGAATATCTCAACATTTAGCCTTTTTTATAAATTAAGAAATTGTCGGCCAATGTACGTAACATAATGTATGAAACATAAATAATTAAGCATAGCGGCAAATCGCACGACCACGGGGTTGATTAAAAATGTAGTGCTAAAATATCCATAATGTGTGAAAATAATTTGTCTGTCCCGTTAATCTGATAGATATTACGTTGAGTTGATAGACTTTTGTACGGATTCAAGGGCTTACTTTACATTCAACCTCGTTTTCTAACAATGTCAAGTAAAACTAGAAATGTGTCCATAGGACACGGATGCCCCCACACGCCACTGTTCTGTCAATCTTATGACTCTAGGTCAAATATTTTTTAGACTACATGTGCCACAAGTTGAAAACTAAAAATCAACAAAGTGCCATAATTCTGTAAAATTTGGTCGCAGCAAAAATTCCTTCCTTTACTACCATCTACACATTAAGGTTGTTCATCCCTAGAAGTTTAAGCAAAATCTGCCATCCGGTTTAAGAGGAGTTGCGTTCACAAAATTTCTTTATGGTATATAGTGAAAAAATTAACAAAGGGCCATAATTCTCTTAAATTTGATGTCAGCAAAAATACCTTCCTTTACTACAATCTACACAATAAGGTTGTTCTTCCTTGTAAGTTTAAGCAAAATCTGCCATCCGGTTTAAGAGGAGTTGCGTTCACAAAATTTCTTTATGGTATATAGTGAAAAAATTAACAAAGGGCCATAATTCTCTTAAATTTGATCGCAGCAAAAATTCCTTCCTTTACTGCCATCTACACATTAAGGTTGTTCTTCCCTGTAAGTTTAAGCAAAATCTGCCATCCGGTTTAAGAGGAGTTGCGTTCACAAAATTTCTTTATAGTATATAGTGAAAAAATCAACAAAGGGCCATAATTCTGTTAAATTTGGTCGCAGCGAAAATTCCTTCCTTTACTACCATCTACACATTAAGGTTGTTCATCCCTGTAAGTTTAAGCAAAATCTGCCATCCGGTTTAAGAGGAGTTGCGTTCACAAAATTTCTTTATAATATATAGTGAAAAAATCAACAAAGGGCCATAATTCTGTTAAATTTGGTCGCAGCGAAAATTCCTTCCTTTACTACCATCTACACATTAAGGTTGTTCATCCCTGTAAGTTTAAGCAAAATCTGCCATCCGGTTTAAGAGGAGTTGCGTTCACAAGATTTCGGGACGTACGGACAGACGTACGGACGGACGGACGGACAAGTGCAACGCTATATGCTCCCACTTTGTGGGGGCATAACAACAACAAAAACAGACAACATTTTTATATGTGAACGCCTATGTGACTTGTGGAAAGGTGTCCCTGACAAATTTCTAAACCATTTTAGATTGTCTAAGGATGATTATTTCTCTATAAATATAAAAAAAGATATTAAAATATATTCTCAGTGAAAATAAATTGTTCGCCAGTAAATCGGACACAGTACTAATAAATCTGGGACAAAGTATGAAATTTATTGTCTATCCCGGTAGAAACTGGATCTCTATGCCGTGCATAGATGATATTCATAATAGGAGTCAAGAAGGCCAGATCATAATGATCTAGTAATACCTTTTATTTCTATTAAAATATGTGAAGCATTATCAATTTGGGGGAAAAAATATATAATATCCCGTGCTTATTTGTACATCTACCATGGACTTTAAAAGACTGTCAGAAGCTTAGTTTTTTGTTATTTTATTTTATATTTTAACGGAATTTCATACACGAATACACAGGCAGAGTGATACTGGTATAATACAATAATAATGCTAATGATAATAATAATAAACTTCAAAAAGGAAACAATTAAATACCCCGCTAGCGGTGCGCAAATGCGTTCCATTTCCCCCCACTGAGTGCCTCAAATTTTACCGATAGTCACGTGACATGTGAGACAGATACCAGACGATCAGTAAATCACGTTAAGAATTGAAGAAATTTCAGCTATAAACTGATATTAATCAGCAGCTTTTTAATTGGTCAGATGTCACTGGGTCATAAAATGTTGTTAGAGTATGTTACCGCAACTTGTGACCCTCTCTGGTGCGATATTTGTGTATTATGCAATTATTTAGCGTGAAACGTAGGGGTCCGAGAGAGAACAGCCGATTTATGACACTTCGTTTGATGCGGGTCGGACTAACTTTGAATCGGCATAACTTTTTTAATAATCAAGCAATTAACATGCGGTTTAAAGCACATGAAAGGAAATTCATTTACGGAGGGAACCGTGTCAGGGATTTTTGTTTGCTCAATAGGCGACTTAATTATCTTTAATTACGTAATATGTATGGTGAAAAAAGTCGCATAAAATGTTTGACGTTACGTAATATTTTTTTGAGAAAAGATAGAAAAAATTTGAGACACGGTTCCCTAGATAATATAAGTATGGTTATTGTCAAAAAGTTTGATGACAAAAAATTAAAAAATGACTTTGATATGACGATTTAAAATTTTAGGATTTTTATTCAAAATCAATCATTTACAAAGGCATTTTTTTCAAATATGTTATTTTTTATGATGATCAACGACATTTAATGTACAAAGATTAAATAAATAACAATTATTACTAAAATAACTTTGTTTAAATGACATTTATGTGAGTACCACGGAAAGTGTCTGTTGTCACCTTAAGATAAAGAAATAATACAAATAAAACCACTTTAATTTATATCTTATGTAGATAAAAATGTGAACAAAAGAGCTTTGCTGAAACAAAACGAATCGGAAAAAAATGAGATTCCCAGGGGTTGTGTAACTTATAAAGTAAATATATCTCAGAGAGCAGCTCTCATATTGGTCAATATCAAATATGAACAGAAATACCAACCAATCAAATGCTCTGTTCCTGACATTTAAGGCTTAGCTCTTCTTACCTTCTTGACAAAAAAAGAAGAGTTCAATAGTAAGTATTAAAAGTAATCAAAACTTAAAAACAATTGCTTTTTACCCATACTCACTTTATTTAAATGCTGTAAACTTTTCATGACTATTTTACTGAACTGCACTGGAGTGTGAACATTCACATCTCTCACATTTATCCAGTCTTGTTCCACTAAAATATCCACCTGACCTGTTGTTGTAGACACCTTAACAACAAACAATGATTGTGTTGCACTGTTTCCATAAAATTAAAAAAAGTAAAAACAAGTTAAAACTAGACAGTTGTTGTCTTATATAATTAAACCAAACAGACCAAACTCATGTATCAAAAATATTTTGTCCCAAGAGAAAGTAGTCATTTGAAAATAAATAATACAACACTAAGTAGGGAAAAATATTATTAAAGTAAACAAAAAAATATCTTTTCTTTCAAAGTTTCAAGACAATTTTCAAGTCATATGACAAGTTTAATTACTTAAAGGCGGAGAAGCTGCCCACCTTAGTGTTATTGTAGGTGAAACACACATCTGAATAGAATAACTGGCATTGAGATACCTATGAACATTTACACTTTAAAATAATTCAGTATATAAATAATGTTACATATCTTTAATCCACAAACACTCAATCTGATATTGGAGACCTCAAGAATTTTTTGGGCATATAATATGTTCTCTGTATGCAGTAGATACGTCTAAGAATGCAGCATCTGACATGGAAGACCTCAAGAGTTAGAAAAGACAACTAACTGCATGTGTCAAGTCATGTGATAAGTTGTCATGTTTATTCACTTATTAACTTACTCAGACTCGGACACAAAGACAGCACCATGCTCTGCAGGGTATACTGTACACTTCATGCAGCCCTTGATGATGGGAGAAGCCGGTCCGAGCTTCATTATTTCTGACTTTACTTCTGGGTCACCTACAAAGAAAAACAAATTTCACCATCATGCTTTTCACCATCAAAGATAAAATAGCACTTAAAGATTCTTTCTTTATATTTATAAAGATAATAAATTTAATATATCTTGAAGGTTCCACACAACACATCTGTTATGCAATTGATTTACCCTTTTGAGCACTTCAACCAATAAATGGTATCCCTTTTAGTAAATACTATTGCTTTCTTATTTTCAGAATCTTGTTATCAGAGTCTTCTTAAATTAACATTGTATTTGAAGATGGTTTTAATTTCAAAGCATGACACATCTTTTGTACAGATTCATCAGAGTTAAGGTAAAAAAATAAAGAACAAATTAGGTTGGTACATCATATTGTAAAGACCCATACAGATCTGAGAACCTGCATGTATGTTTCCTATGTGTATAAAAGAAGTTTTTTTGTCTGGAAATTTGTCATTTTGTAACATGGAATAAACAAAGGCTGTTAAACAGAGTATTCTACTCTTCTGAAAAATAAGAGCATTATGCAGCTATTATCTAAATTAACAAAAAGGATATTATTTATTGAAAATCCATACTAGAGTTGTGATTCTTGGTAACCGATATACAATTATGGCACTGCAGAAATTACTTAAGTCTGAATAATTCATACTTTTATCACAAACGTGGTAGGATTCAGTAAATATACATTTATGTTTTTTTTTGTTTTTTTTTGTGTTTTTTGGGGGTTATCTATGTTATGGTCTCAAAACATGTGTGAAGTTTCAACTTAATAACCAGAGTGATTTTAGAGATAAAAATATTATGAAAAACCTTATCATTTCACAAAGTTGTAAATACTACAACAAAATCCATATACACCTTGAATGATGAATGAGGTATAAAGGTGCAAACAAAACTCTAACCAAGTATTACCTCAAAGCTAGGTGGGTATGATAGCCAAAATATTCCTTGAGCTGTTGGTGATTTTCTTTCAGTAAAAAAATGTGACCAGAAAATTTTCTAAACATACAAATTAACAAGTTTTAAATTACCTTCAATAATCACTCTTTTGTAAATAGAGTATGTTATTTTTCCATCAATTTCAGATTCTTGCCTCTGACACCAATACAAGGCATTCTGGGATACATTGTAGCAGACGTCAACTACAGTTGCTAGGTTACCTTGACACAACCGATGTGTAGTTTGCTGTTTCCATACAAGATCTGCTTTATAATTCCAAAACTGTGTCACACCATTTTGGAAAATCTATTGAATGAAAATATAATTTTGAAAGATATACCTCAACCTATTCAGGGCTTTCATTTTTCTGAGGCAACAGAGGTGCTAAATAAAACAATGGATTTGTCAAGAATCTAGGGGAATATTTTAATCTACAGGCCGGTTTTAACAGCATTTGAACCAATGATTTGGATCTTCAATCTGTTAATAAGGATTAACTTGTGTATTACAGCCTACCTTTGTGCAATAACCATTAAAAAAAGGAGATGATTAAAGAACAGGTCTATTAATTGTATTCTTTTTAATGACATAACTTAAATAAGTATGCTTTAAACAATAAAATGTTTACTTACTATAATAGCTGTCTGTGGTGACTTTAATAAAACTTGTTGAATTGGGCATTCATCAGAAATATCTAAACATCCTGAAAACTCTGAATCCTGTAAAAGATAAAAAAAAAAACACATCAACACATAATGTCAAAGATCCATATCACTATGGTACATGCACATATTGAAATTACAATGATTTGGATACAAAATTTATTGTAAAAAACAAAATACTAAATAAAGAAAAATGCCAAAAAAAAAACAACAACCCAAAAACGCACAAGTACATTGTATTTTTATGCAATTTTTTAATACTAAATCAGTAAGAAATTATTAAAACCTTGTTACCATGCACCAGAAAAGAATATCATGCGTATACCTGAATATTCTCCACTGTTTTGCAGTCAAATGTGTAGAGTTGCTTGCCTTCATGTAATGTAACAAACAAATGTGCAGCACTCAACCATACTGCATGAATTTCACCACATGTTCCAAATTCAAATATTTCTTTGAAGAGCTGAAAAAAATGTAACAAGCTACTGAACCTGAAGATCTTTTTCCTATGTAGATGAAAATTTCTAAACATAATCAATTTGATTAAACCTTAGTTCAATCAACAATGTCACCAGAAAGCCCTAGCGACTGTAATTTCTCCAATCCAATGCAAACAATCATTGGTTCTAAGCTTCATTTACCTTTACTGTTGCCTTCTAAGTTCTTCTACTTAGGATTGAAGCCAAAATGGCTTATGAGCTCCTCCTTAACTGAATCTTTTAAAATTGAATAATAATACACTTAGTAAATGTCACTTATATCAAACTTTCTACACTTCAAGTTGAGTTTTGAATGACAAAATGCTTTCACTGAGGACAATTTTTCATCCATATTTTTTCATTGATCAATGCATATTATAGAAAAATACGGTGTCCTACATGTAGTTTGTCTACAAAATTTCGCTAGTAAATACGCTATAATAATCGCCTCTTAAGGGCGAAATTAAGTACTAAATTTCCCATGTCTTAAATATCCCTGGTCTCTCAAGCCATAATTATCACCTTTTCTATAGACAAAGGACACTTATACTAGCGAAATTAAATTTCACCTCGATAATTATTGTCATCATTTTCGTATGTTGCGTGTTCCTCACAGGATAATTATGGCGCTGAAGGGCGCTAATTATCACATGGAAACTAGCGACAGACAGACAGACAGATAACTTTATTTCACTCAGGTATATCAAAGTATACAACATGAGGTTTAACAATATTTTGTAGCAATAATAGTGTCCGGTATAAAAAGCAGATCTATAACATGAATGATACAATAATTTTACAATAGGTATACAGTGATTAATCTAGAAATTCTTTACAATGCGTCGGATGACGCACATGTTTGAAAACAATGAGTCCTTTAGAAAAATTAATGAGTCATGTAGCAAAATAAATGCGACTAAGCAGAAATTTTTTTTTAACAGCAGATCCTTGACAATTGATTTGCATGTTTTTATAACAAACGATTAAATAATTAAAGTGTATAAAAAAGTTTTTTTTGGTACTAATATTAATTGCAGGCAAAACAATTTTTATTGGCTGCTCAAAAATCTAATTTGCATAATTAATATTTTCTTACTACTTATGTCTAATATTGTGCATTATCCATTTTAATTGTTCGTAATTTGCACAAAATGTCCCTATCACACTGTATACATACTGACGACTTTTATTGTTCCTTGTATGCCTCTGTGTAGAAAGCATACACAGACAGACCTTTTGATCATGAAAAAAAGTCATGCACAATGTTTCCCTGATTGGCTAATCACCCTGTCAAATATTCTGATGACGTAATAGACACCTTTTTTTTTCACACTCCGCGTGAACTTGAGTGACCTTAGGGGAATTCAATTTACACACCTGTCAGATTATACTTTAACTTACAGCATTTCTTAAAATAGAAACACTTTTTTTTCAGTTACCGATATTTATTTAAAATATTAAGTAGATTAATGATTTTTTGTTTGCTTTATTGGATTAAATTTACGGTAGTAGAAATGCTTATCTGTGTGGGAAAGGGATAAGGTAAGTAGATAACTTGGAAAAATGCTATAGGGAAATGGATAAACTCAAGAATATGCGTAATTACAGGGGAATGGGTAACCTGTTGCTGTTGGTACCAGTTTTGTCTGGATGACTAAATAACATACAATATAAGTCTGGCACAGATTTTAGATGCACCCTTGGCCCTTTGCTGACTATTTTCCTATGCCATTCTCATTTTTTAGCGCCAATGGCGCAGGCAGATCTCTGCATATTTCACC
Source organism: Ruditapes philippinarum (assembly GCF_026571515.1). Taxonomy (NCBI): domain Eukaryota; kingdom Metazoa; phylum Mollusca; class Bivalvia; order Venerida; family Veneridae; genus Ruditapes; species Ruditapes philippinarum. Next base: position 99,960 of record NW_026854960.1, read on the forward strand.
ATTGTAGGCGATTCGCTCTCATGCAAAATGGACGCTCTGATTGGCTAATGCCGATAATGGGCGGTTACCGATCACAGGGATTTAACGTTTCAAGCAAATGGGGGATAAGTCTTGCACAAGTAATCATCGGAAATTAAATTATTCAACTGAAGAAATTGAAAAATTATTCAACTGATGAAATTAAAGTAATCAAACAGTACATAGAAATCACTAATCGTGATATTTTGGATTATAAACCACCTGATTTGCATGCGTCAAATTGAACGCACATATTTTGAAACTGTGCGTCTTTTTCGATTTTTATGCGTATTTTACGCAAGACGCACATCTAGATTAATCACTGGGTATATATAAGTAGCGAAATTTAAATACAGTCAACATGCGAAATTAAGTTTAAATTTCGCCCATAACAGGCGATATTCATTGCCTGTATACATTTCACTAGTCTCATGCAATAATAATAAGCGCCCTTCAACACGATATTTATCGTGTGAAGAAACACAACATATGAAAATTAAGACGATAATTATGGAGGCGAACTGTTCCAATTTCGCTAGTGAATGTTTCTCTGTTCTCAAGAAAAGGCGATGATTATGGCTCATGAAACTAGCGAAATTTAAGAAACACAAAATTAATTACTAAATTTTGGCATTAAGATAAAAATAGGACACCGTAATAGAAGAGATTTTCTAAAGTGTCTCCTATACACTAGGTTTTAAGTGCAAATTGTAAAAAATTATTTATCATACTTGCTATGTTTTTAAATTTTGAAACAACTCTTTTAGTTTTTATCAGTGTTTATTTCACCCAGATCATACTCATGTGCAAAAATTAGGACACTGATGCCAATGTTTAAAAAGAAATATTGAAAAATTTAAATATTCTATATTCTACTTATATTGTTTATAATTGATAAAATTTCAAACACATGATCACTGCTGATGACAGTACAGTATCTGGAAATTATTTCCGGGGTGATAATTATTGGGTACGAATGATGGAATAGTAAAAAAAAAAATGGGTTCAATTGGAATCGCCTACCTTTGTTCGGCTATATGGTTTACAGTAGCCACCAGGTTCTATTGAGTATTTCAGGGTCATTTTGTCTGTTTAAAGTGACATTTAAGTCAGAACAATAGACGAACTCTATAAAGTGAAAGTAGAATGGCCAGAAGTAATCTTCAAAATGAAAAGTAGTAAAAGCGTTTAGTCTACTTCCGGTTAAAGTCAAAGTAAGTTGATTAAGGAAAAAAATCATATTTTTATTAAATGTATCGTATGACATTTAATATGACAGTAATAAATATTTGAAATATAGAAATATAATCGCCGATTTGAAGATATAATCCAATAATGATGAGTAAAAAAGCTATAAAAAATGAATTGCAATAGGTTTTCGTGATACTAAAATTATCACTAAAGACACTATTATTTTGATGACTGTGCTCACAAGTAATTCATGGTTATGAGACAATAGGCAACTGTGTCAAATAATTGATGAATGTGTATAAGTTAGTTGTCAGTTTTCTGATACTTTTAATTGACAATGACCAGATGAACATATAAGGCTTTTTTAATTTATCTTACCTGATTATCATCATGTCTATCACTAGTCAAAATATTTTGTCGTGCCAAAGCTAGATTCTGAGAGATGAAAATACAGCTATATACTGCTGAACATTGTCGTCAGCGCCTGCTTAGTGTAATCGATAACGATTTTGAAGCAGTAAAATGTAGATGTAGATCAGCCGAGTACCCATCTGTCATTGGTCTTTATGCCCCGTATCTCGGAACATCCTCTAGATGGTTGGGCAGGTACATGTAGTGTTGATTAGTGATGTTCCGGTTGTCGTTAGTCGGTGATAATCAGTTACTTTTTTGTGATTTGGGACAATTATCGATTAACGTGAATCTGTTCCGCAATGTTGACGAAAAATTTTTAACCACACCATAGGGAGTAGGGATTAAACGATGATCGAGTATAACCGAAAATTGATTGTTTTTAGGACGATAGTTCTACCATTACCACCAACTTCTGAGACCTTGACCACATCCGGAGGGATGTGTGTGTCACTTCATCTGGGAACTTTAGCTTCTTACCAAGGTCTACCAACATTTCCCAGTTCTTAGAATTATGTCAAATGCCAGTTCTTGTTGATTTTGCAGACATCTTCTCCCTTTCTTTAACAAAGTTGATAAAATATGGTTTTTGTTCTGGGCCAGAATCTCACGTTTAATTAAAATATGAATTCTAATAAAGGGAAGTCAAAGGTCAGGACCTGTGAAGTGTTCTTTTTTGTGTGAGTTAAATGTGAATGTTTATACATGTACATACATTTACAAAATAAATTCCATACAAAGTTTAGGTTAACAAAATTGTTGCCAAATTAAGATTTGTTTCTTATGTATACATGTACATACCACATACTGTAACATTCACTGCATTTTCCATTTTTATATACATGTATGAAATATATTACAACAAATATTTTTCTTTTCCCTTTCTGTATGAATAAGTAAATATTTGAATGAATACATGCATATTGTTATAATATCTTTCAAAATAATACTTATTTCTAGAATAAGTGTTATGCAAATTTATGTTCTGTTAAACAGTACATATTTATCAAGTATAAATAATTTTATAAGTTTTTTGCTGGTGACAAATGTAAATATTTGCTTCATCTGTGTGCATATTTCAGAAAAATATTGAAAAATGTCATCATCAGATGAAGAAGAAATACCAGATCTTGTTCCTGCTGGTGTCAAAGTTCCAATTACTATAATCACAGGATTTCTAGGTTTGTGACCTTCTGCCCTGGTAGTAAATTAAATTACAGTTTATGGTTTCTAATTTTACGTAAGAATGCACATCACTCATGTGCAGTAAAATATAAAATTTTAGCAATAGTTTGTGACTAGGTTGAGGTTTTAAGGTCCAGTGGTCAACAACAATATTTGTATACTTGAGTTTGTGCATTAATTTCCCACAGACTGGATTTTGAAATATTTCAGACCATGTATTACTATCTTTCTGTTAGGCATTATTAATAAGAAAATAAGAATCGTAGGACGATAAACTTTACTTGATACCAAAATACAGTTAACTAAGTTATTGTTTGTTCATGTCACGATTCAGAACTGTTTACTAATTAGGGAAGATAGTGTGTAAATGACCGGATAACTCAGTCGATAGAGAGGCAGTGCAGTATTTCGAGAGTCTCTGGTTTGAGTCTGTCAGTCTGCAAATTTTTGAGAAAAAAATCCAATCCTTTATAAATAAGTTTTTTAGTCAAATAGAAATTATTTAATATCCATCCTTTAGGTGCTGGGAAAACAACTTTATTAAATTATGTGCTATCAGAGCAACATGGGAAGAGAATTGCTGTCATCATGAACGAGTTTGGGGATGGTAAGTTTATGAGGAATTTTAGCTTTTTATAAAAGTCAGAAACCATAGTTCTTTTCTTACAAAAAAGATAAAACATAATTGAAAAAATCTGGTTTAAGTAATCAATGTGTTATACAGCAGTTGCCTTATTCCAGGCCAGTGTTCTCTAAGAACAGATCAGGATAATGATCCTGATTTTGTATTCATTGTTTTATATATTTGGATCAACTGTATAATGCCCATTTGTTATAAAATTGTAATAAATTTATTCTTAAATTTCATAACCATGCTTTTTCAAGTTCAATTTTATCAAGTTAATATTAAATATTTAATCTATGAGGATAAACAATGAAGTATATTTCAGGTTTTTTTTTAAATTTGATCCTATCCTGATCATTAAATCTTAATAGTGAACCGATGCATCCCTGGTTATTTTACATGCTTGGTGTAAAGCACCATTATAATGGTCCTCAGTTTTAAAGGGTTCATCCACAAGACCATTAGTATTCGTAGTTGTATAGCAGGGATCGAACCTGTGAGACCTAGATAACTAGTCCAGGTTGTTACCACTGAACTGAAATTTCTCTCTGATTGGCTATTACCATCAGCATTATTTCATATCTAGTCCATCAGATAAATTTTGTCATTATATCTGAAAATTGTGTCTATTACGGTGTAATTTAATGCTGTTAATTTCATGAATTTAAAAGTATTTGAAGTGGTTTTTTTCACTTACAGGTGATTCTATAGAGAAGTCAATGTCTGTAGGAACAGATGGGGAGAGATATGAAGAATGGCTAGAACTCAGGAATGGTTGTCTTTGTTGCTCTGTTAAGTAAGTGACTAGACGTTACATCTCAAATTATTGCAGGGGAAAAAAGCATAAAGAACATCTCAAATTAGTACAGGAAAGAGAAGCATAAAGAACATCTCAAATTATTTGCAGCGAAAAAAAGCATAAAGATTGAAGTGATGGCATGGGCGAGTGGTTAACATGTCAGACTAGTAATGTACGGATTGCTGACTGCATGGGTTCAAACCCTTGCAATCTGTTGTTTCCTTGAGCAAGAATCTTCACATTCAATGTTGACAACTGGTTGGTTCCAGGAACATATTCAAGAGTGTTTCAATAAGCTTATACATTGTAGCTTCCAACACAATTTAACTAAGATAGAGTATAAACTAAACTAAGCATAAAGATAAAGCCTATTAGATTTGGAAAGGCTGACTATATAATTCAGTTTTGGTCTGAATAGATACATACAAAAATGGACTAAATATTAGGTGTTTTATTAGGACAGATTAAAATGATCCATTAACAATGAGAAGTTAAGTAATGGAATCTTGATGGCATGCAAAAGTTGTTCCATTTTGGTTTGTCTACCAACCTTTTTTGAGCTGCAGACCCTAAACTTTTTATGGCTTTCTGATTTTTTCAGTACCATTTCTTTACAATATCTATGTGTATATTAAAAAAGACATTATCATATAAAAGTATATAATAAAACAGACATAACTTCCAGCCTATCCAATTTTTTATGACAGTTGACCAGTAAAAAATCTCTTTTTTTGTCAGACATGAAGACTTTCAAATACAAAAACTCATATTGTATTTCAGGGATAATGGGGTGAAGGCCATTGAGAATCTGATGACAAAGAAAGGAAAGTTTGATTATATTCTGTTAGAAACAACTGGCCTGGCAGATCCTGGTTAGTAATTTATTTACATTTGTCTTTACCCATTAATACCATTCTTGTGTAAGGAAAGTTAAATCTGTGTCAGTTTGTAACTTTGTTATAAATAACAAAATGAACAAACTAAAATTATGACATCTTATGATCTATGAAATAGTTATTTTGGTCCATATGAATTTGTTTTAATGATTTCTTAATTTGAAATTGCAGTTTTGCTACAAATTGGCTTTATGGAAGATAACTCTTGATAATTTTTATAACAGATGCATGGCGGTATTATCTCCCTTACACTTTTATTTACCAGGTCCAATAGCTTCTATATTCTGGCTAGATGAGGAGTTATGCAGTGATATATTCCTAGATGGTGTGTATAAAATTATCCTTACAAATTTGCCATATGTCTTAGTTTATGCACGAAATTCACAGAACATATTATTATTATTATATAAAAGAAATTGCACATGAAACATATAATAGTTGAAAAAGATTTTGTCCAATAGCTAAGCTTAAAGAGGCCTTTTACTCTCCTTGAATGATGTTATAAAAGTTATAATAATACTAAAATAAAAAAATAATAATAATAAAGATTTATTCTTTACATATAAATATTTATAATAAATAAAATGATTTGATATATTTTTTTTTTCAGGTATTATAACTATGATTGATGCTAAATATGCACCAAAGGTAATTTATTTATTACATTTCATGTATATACAATTTATTTTTTTCCAAAAGAAATGCCTGGCCTGGTGTGAAATAACCTTATTTAATATTGATAACTGTTAAAATTGTGGTGTTGTTTTCAAAGAATTTAATTTATAAAATTTTACTAAGCTTTATGTTAATTTCCTTCGGACCTTAGATTTTGTTCCTTAAATTCTATGAAAAAATTAATAATGGTTAAATTGCCATATACATGTATATTTTTTTATTATAATTTAGTACCTGGCAGAGAAGAAAGAGGATGGTTCGGTCAATGAATTTACAAGGTATTTTTAGACCAGTACATAATTTACCGTGTTTCCTTGAAGTCTTTACAATTAGAACATCTTCATTTGAAATTTGAATAAATAAACAATACACTATCTAAAATGTCAGACTTGGTTAAATTTGGTACAAATTCATTAGTGGAGCACATTGTCCTACTGACAGCTCTTTTTGTGTAGAGGTCATTTTGAATTCTTTATTTAGGTTTTAAGATATACATTTTAGGGTGTTTGGTTGTTCTGCCAAATTAGACTTTTGGACAGTTTCTTCTGGTACTTCCCTTTGTTGAAAAAAGGACCACAGCCTTTCGAAATGAAGTCTATTGTTTTCTTTTTTTTCTGTTACCATAGCTATTATATGGCCCCTGAACGTAATTTGTTGCTCCTACAAGTGAACTGTTCACAGTCAGATATTAGTGCTAAAGCCTGCACAGAATGTGAATGTTCTGATTGTTTTGTGTTTTACAGACAGGTGGCGCTAGCTGATGTGCTCATAGTAAATAAAACTGATCTCATCACAGCTGAAGAACTAGTCAATCTAAAAGACAGAATTAGGTAACATATTTTCAATTGATATTGTCACAGTTATGTGTTGAAATATTGTTCTTAATTAATATTGTTTAAACCATAAGATTAAACCATAACAGCAAACAAATGTGGTAGAGTTTGAAGTTGAGAATGGTCAAGCTAAAAGAGGTTTTGCGACTCCATAAAAATGGTATTGCAAGGCCGTGCATATATTTTCAAGTGACGTCATTTGCGTTACATAAACATAGCGTTAAGATGCGTTAAATGTAAGCGTTAAAGTACAGGCCTGTCAATGAAAAATGGTTCTTTTTACACGTCAAACGGTCATTATTTTTAGTTCATTATAGTTCATTACTGAATTTATTGAACTTGTTGAATAATTATGCTTGCCAATGGCTTGCATAATTTAGTTTTATTCAACTTGTGCAATAAATTAAACCTACACTCATTCAATATCCTCTTATTCCTCTACATTTGCCTATAGTTTGGCAATATTTTTGAATGTTGAAAAATAGTGTTAAGGAGCATCAGTCAATGTTATTGATGGTTTTGTTTGATATTTCAGATCTATTAACAAATTTGCAAGGTTTTTGGAAACTTCACATGCAAAGTAAGTTAAATAATTATCAGCATAAACAATTCCTTATATATGTTTATATGAATGAAGCTTAACAAGATTTTCAGCAATTTGATAATTTTTAGCTCCACTTTCCAAAGAAAAAAAAAGAGGAGCTATTGTCATGATTCTCACACCGACATCTGTGCTGGCATTTATTGATCTTTTCATTAAGGTCCATTTTCTTAGAAACTAATTTACTATTAAAGCTTTTCACTGCAAACTTTTTAGAAATGCTTATCTTTATAATAGGACCCCATTTCAAAAGGGCAAAAAAATCATAAATTCTTGTTGTCCTTATTTATCTCCAAATTTGATTAGAAACTTGGATCTAAATTATCATTCTTGACCGAGGTGATGTATTTAAATTATTTTCAGTACATAATTTTGACATGAAATACTTGTTCTGCTGTATTATCTTGCATGGGTACAAGTTGTTAGGCATGCCAGAAATTCAGGCTTTTTATACTCCTGTTATACACTCTTTTGCTTTATAAAACCAATAAAAAATAATGCTAAATTCAGGGTTTTCCGGTTTTCTGATATTTTTAACTTACACCCATGATCTTCTGTTTTACAATATATAGAGTAGGCTGTACTCAGAAAAGATACCATAACAGCTTGATCCAATAACATTGCATGTAGGAAACAGATATAGTTAAAGAATGTATTATTTTATGAATGATTTTTTTTTTTCAAAATCTAAATGCAAAAACTAAAAAGGAGTGTGAAAATGTGATGGATCTATGTCCTATCAAAACCTTAAAAATGAGACAGTGTCTGCCATTTCTAAACAGCCGTCTGCTGAGACTATTTTGCAAAACATTTCATAAACTTAAAACATTTTGTTACTATGGTTTCTCCCTTAAGATGTTATTTGCTTTCAGTGTCCATCTGTGTTTATGGATGTATCCTTTCCTTTATACTTTTAAAACATTATTTGCAGCCGTAGAAAAACTTCTTCCTTTTCAATATTAATCAAACATTTGACTCGTTAAGTGTTATTCGTGTCAATTCCAATAAGCGATGACAATAAAATAAAATATTTTTGCCCAAAATAACCTTGACGAAGGCGTACAAATGTGTCTAGCTTTAATAGTGGCGGCTCTAAAAGAGAAACTTTGTTGAAGAAGAAAAATTGTGACGTTATTTTACGGAAGTCTTTTAATACCATTTTTTTTTATGTACGGTTTCACTAGACGTCGTCATAGCTTTGCTTTAACTAAATAGATAAAAGTTTCTTGATCGTAATTGAAGATGAAATTTAAGCAATCTGCCGTGTATTTACTGAATTCCCATAATGCTTTTGTTAGGTTATTTGATTTTTTAAACATCTGTTTAATGAAAGGAAAGAATTCACAGTTTACGAGTTTACAAGTTTTGCAGTTTGGCGAGAAGTAATCACGGGGTCTGTTGTCTACACTAGGTGTATTGTTAATTCTATTACTTTTTGTTAATTATTTCAAAACAATCCCAGTTTGTCTGAGTTTGAATGCACGTTGTTAAATATTAATTACATCATTCACTTTCATACATTTAGTTAAAAGCCTTTTTTTCCCCAAGAAAATATGTTTTTACTTCCTGTTTTTTTTTTTTGTTTTTTTTTCAAAATCTCTTTTTTTTATGAATTGTTTGATTCCATTAACACTTAAAAGTTTTTCTTTAAACAAATGAAAGGACATGTTCATTTAAGTGCTGTAGATTAATTGTCTTAGTTAATAAATTAAAAATAAAAAGTTTAATCTATTTGTTTTTCTAAAATCACCAGCTTGTACTAGTGATATTTGTATCCATTATTTTGGTATCAATTAAAATCCTGTTAAATAAATTGACTCCAATTTTTTTTTTTTTTTTTTTTTTTTTTTTTTTGACAAGAAGGGACTGGAAATATTTTTTCTCTCAATATTTGTGTACAATTTGGTGTGGGTATGGACCAAAAACTTTTGTGCAAAATTTTATATAAATCTTCCACTTAGGTTTTTCCAGAACAATATATTTTATTTACTTTTTATTTACTCAATTGAGGCTAAAAATTGTGAGAATAAAAATAATAAAAAAGTAGATATTCATTTAATAGTTTTGAAATATTTTTCTATCTTTTTTTTTAAAATATTTTCCATTCTAAGTGCACTAGTGGTTCTAGTGGTTCTATGTAAGACTAAGAGTTTCAAACTATATATTTATAGACCTTTGGACCTCAGTGGAGTACCTTTATACATATGTAAATGCAAAAGTCTAAAATAAATCAGGGCCAGTCCATTCCAAAAGTATAGCATGGTTAACAGTAAAATAAAGTACGAGAGTACAAATTCTGCAAAAGGGCTGAATGGTGATTGAGGCATCCTTAGAATTTAAATCAGAGGACCTTACAATGTTTTTCAAAGAAATATTTCTAGCTATTGCTTCAGTCAGATTGTTGTTCCCGTTCCCATCCAGAAACTTTAATTTTAATGTCAGTCATTATTTTTTATTTCTTAATGGATATACCATTGTCTTCATATTTGGACACAACAACTTTATGGGCAAGACCTTCAAATGTTTAAATTTTTCTTGATTTTTGCTATAATGGCTATAACTTTGTTATTTATAAATTGAGTATGATGCATACTTGCAGACAACAATTCTTTGGACAAGCCCTTCAGTAAGACCACATTGATTATGACCTTTACCTTGAAGGTCAGATTAATTAATTTTGAATGATTTTTGCTATAATTGGCTATTACAAAAGAACACATAAGACAGAACCAACACGTTAAATTATTCTGATATGATTTTGGCCTTAAATTGACCTTGACTGTCATGGTGAAATTTTTTAAATTTCCTTAAATTGTCTCAACATTGTTATTTATTTTTGGATTTGATTCATGCTTGAACAAAAGAACACATATAACAAAACACATGCCAAAGTCGACTAGTTGAATTATTTTGATATGACTTTGGCCTTGACCCTCCAGGTCAAATTAGTGAAATTTGATTAAATTGTTTTTTTATGGATTTGATTTATTCTTGGACGTAAGAGCACTTATGACAAAGCTGACCTTGACCTTTGAATTATCTTGACCATCAAGGTCAAATATGAAGTTAAAATTTTTTTTTGATGTTACAAAAAATATGTTTTGTACGAGTAGTCTTTACTGAAATATTCTTCCTCTAATGTGTTTGACTTTAGAAATAAGAAAAAGTCAGCCTTGGTCCCCAGTAAACTGTGGCTCTTGTTTAATGATTCCCTTGATTGCTAGAAGTTCAAAATTGACTGATTGAGGTGATTATATAAATATTAAAGGATAAGATTTGCAGGTTATGGAGAAAGTATCACACTTAATTAAAGCAGGATCTTATTGTCTTAGCATACTGGTATTGTAAAACAATAGAACATGCAAAAAGCGTTAGCAAAAAGATGCGGAAAGCTATCATAAGAGCTTAGACAACTGAAACACTTGAGAAATAGATCACATTAATGCTATTGTAAACATTTTCTTGGCCAAGCGATATATCATTGTTAGTTGTTTCTGTTGTAGCATAATGAATATCGCAGAAACAGCGTCATATCTTTGATGTTAATCTCTGGCAGCCATTTTTTTTCTACGATGCTAGGCGCTGCCAAGAATGTAATCTTTATTGTTTCATCTTAGCAAATAATTGTTTTAATTTTATGCTATTAACATTTTTTCTAAACATGCCTCGTGTATGATGACAGAAAAAAAGATTTGTAGTGAAATACTAGATTTTTGATAGTGAGAGATATTCAGTATCACTTACTGTAGTGAGAGATATTCTGTATATCTTACCGTAGGTCATGTGATTTGAAGTTTTTGCCAGCATAAATTTACTGAAAACTTTTTTGGTTATAATAAAAATGAAAATATACCTTACTCATATTGATCATTTCTTATTTTGTCAACATGCTACAAGCTACATGCACATGAATAAATAGTGAAATATTCTAGCTATGATGTATAATTTAAAATTACATGTGCTTACAGCTTTATATGAAAATGATGTCATATTAAAAAAATGTCAAAAGGTAGCATTCAAAATGCTATTTTTTTAATTTCTTCTACATTATAGTAACTAGAAGTTTTTGATATTATGTAATGCAGCAGTCGAAAGAAAGTTATTTATCTTAGCAAGGACCTTCCATTTTCAGCATTCAGTCATGCATATCTTAAAATGAAATATGATTGGCTGTCATAATTTTCTTTCAAATTTGAAATTGACCAATGGTAGATCTTGTTAATTTGAAATTGACCAATGGTAGATCTTGTTACTTTAACATATCATAGTACTCAATACATTTATAATCTAGACACCAAAGTGTGGTCTGAAGGATGTGTACCAGTCTGTTACCTATAAAGTACATGTTTTTTTGCATTATTGTGATTGTTTTCATGAAGTGCCGAGTTGCCCATTTCACTTATCATAACAAGGAATTCATGATTAAATGAGCCTGGAGATAGACAAAAATCACAACAATAGAGCATATCTTATTAGTTGTGGAATTCTGCATACAACTTGGTCATGTCAATCAGTGCCCCACATATCTTTTTACTGTCTTGAGGTAGGAATCCAAAATTGTTTGTCTTTCCTGCACTTCAGAAATTGTTGTTGTAGTTGCTTTACAGTAAATCATTGTGTCATATATAATTTTGTCAGGCGCTCATGTTATCCGGTATGTTTGACAACTGGTAAATCACAGTGAAAATTGGATAATCATTTGCATTTTTGTGAAGAATTTTACATTTGTATAGTCGTTCAAGCATGACGCTTCATTTATAAATGGAAGCAAAAGCTGCTGGAAAGCTGTCAGAATGATAGCTTACAGTTTGAATGACTTCATCACTTGCTGTTGTATAATGCTTCAGATGTTTTGTTTAGTTTAACCCTTAACCAGCTGAATTGTAAACTGGATTTGCCCTTAATTTTTTTTGTGGAACAGTCCATTCCAAGTTTTAGGGATTTCAGTATCAAGATTCAAATATTGGGCTGTCATCCGTGTAATCTGACTAGGGCAAGGGAAAATCACTTTTGGTTCCTGCAGGTTGTAGTTTATAAGCTTGATTGTGGACCAAGTTCTTAGCACTTACATTAGTCCCTTTCAAGTTTGTAATATGAATTGTACTAAACTATTGTCATAAGAGAAAACCAAAGCCAAGATCACTCAATTATAGGAGTAAACTGAACCCAAGGTCACACAATCATAGGAGAAAAACAGGTCACAGAATCAAAGGAGAAAACCAGACCCCAGATCACACAATCATAGGAGAAAACAAAATCCAGATCATGTAATCATAGGAGAACACCAGACCCAGATCACACAATCAAGGAAAACTGGACCCAAAGTGACACAATATTAGAAAAAAAACAGACCCAGACCACACAGTCATATAAGAAAACTGAACCCAAGGTGACACAGTCATAGGAAAAAACAGATCTCAGAATCAAAGGAGGAAACTAGACCCAGATCACACAATCATAGGAAAAAAACTAAATCCAGATCATGCAAACCTAGGAGAAAACCAGACCCCAGATCACACAATCAAGGGAGATAACCAAATCCAAATCACGCAATCATATGAGAAAACAAGACCCAGATCACACAATCGTAGGAGAAAATTAAATTTAAATCATGCAATAATAGGAGGAAACCAGACCTAGATCACATAATCATAGGAGAAAACCAAATCCAGATCACAAAATTGTAGAAGAAAACCAGACCCAGATCACACAACCGTAGGAGAAAACCAAATCCAGATCATGCAATCATATGAGAAAACCAGACCCAGATCACACAATAGTAGGAGAAAACCAAATCCAGATCACACAATCGTAGGAGAAAACCAGACCCCAGATCACACATTCATAGGAGAAAACCAGACCCAGATCACACAATCATAGGAGGAAACCAGACCCTGGATCACTCAATCATTGGAGAAAACTGGACCCCTGATCACACATTCATAGAAGAAAACTTGACCAAACCAAACACAATTACTTGATTGGTATGCAAACACTGTCATAGGAGAAAACGAGACCCCAAGGTCACGCAGTCATCCTCAGACGCAGTCATCCTCAGACACATTGCTACAGATTAACATTTTATGAATTAAAAGAAAAAAGATATTTACTTCTAGTAAAACTTCAAGAGATTGAAAATTGTATACATGTATTAAAATTATTTCTGTTAATGATGTCAATGTTATATTTAACTGTATAATATTGATAGTGTAAGTTACAATTTTTCATATTTTTGCATGCATATAAAATTTATTGAAATGACAAATTGTAATTATACATGTATAATAGTAAACTCATATACAATGTAATTATAATATTTTATATACATATGATGAAGAAATGTGATAAAGAATCTTTTGATGTTTAAGATAATGGTACTGTTTCTTTCATTTTAACAAATTAAAAGACAATAAGAGCACAAGTCCAGCACACCTTGTATGCATTTATAAATGCATTAGATTAGGTTTAAAAATCAAAGAAAAATTCAGACATACATAAATAATTACAGTCCATAATCTCAGCATCTAAATCATTGTTAAATGGAAAACAAATCAAAATTTTGCTATTATTTGAGTAATTGCCTGCAAATTGCTTGTGCAAAGACCTATGTGCAAGCAACCCTGTTTAAATACTTTCCCAACGTGCCTGGCAATTCACTTACAGAAACAATTAAGATATTCTTACTAGTTGAAACATGGGGCAAACGGCAAACATCATCCTGTCAGAAGTCCCGAGCATTTTGGAAACATACAAAAACTATTGATTCTAACAGAGAAAATGTTTTCAAGAGTTTTGACCCGCGTAAAAACACGATGGGTCTTTGATGAAAGGTAATGATCTAGAAAATTGCCTGCTTCGTGTACCAACATAGATAATGTACTTGTAAATGTTTTTTCTCCGTTTTTTTTACGGTTTTTGCGTATTTTACGGAGAAATTCATTGAAGTTACAAAGCTAGTGATGATAGTTGAATGCTGTTGGTAATTTTTCTTTTTAAATGACTTTTTAAGAAAAATTTTAAGGGTTTGTGGTAAAATCAACAAAATGCAGTGTTTTCTCTATCTTTCTTATTAATTTTTTATACATTTTCCAACATATTTTTCTGTATTTTTTTTTTTTTTAATGAAGGAGTATTTGAACTTCCAACGTTTGTTGAAATACATTCGAGGAATGTTACTTTCAGTAAAATCTTCATTTCATGGATGATTTCATTTCCAAAAATTTTTTTTTTTCATTTTCATAGATTTTTACATTTAAAGAATTCAGATTTTCTCAATTTATCTTTTAGTATTTAAGTAATAAAATCAGATTTTGTAGAACAAAGAAGAATCATTTGTATTTTAAATGATAGATTCTATGGTGATTTTGAATATGTTATATTGCATTGATTTTTGTAACATTGAGCTGTAATAAAGCTATTAAAATCATGTTTTCTTGGTGCAAATCTATTGCTATGCTACATTAATGATGCAGAAATGATTATGTTTGTTTGTTTCTTCCTCAGATTCTTACAAATTCTTTGTCGTATGTTGGTGGATGGTCCACCTAGCTAGCTTTCCTTGATGACAAACCAGTAATAACCAATATCTCCACAATAAATGAGTGACTGATTTCTAATCCAAAATGATATATACTAGTATACCATTAGACTCAATGTCCAAGATAATTTGTCACAGAAAAAATTAGCCTTACCCAAGGATCAAGCCAGTGACTACAGGATTATAAATCCAATGCTCTCCCTATTGGGCCAAGGTTTATCATAATGTAATATGATAATTGTTCAAGATAGATTGGATAAATCATTACTTGATATACTGAAATTCTGAAATTTGTTACTTTAGTATATTTATTTTGTTATTTAGATTAATTATTTATTTTTTACGTAGATGAGCTGGGCCAATTTAAAACAGAAAGATACATGTACATTGTATGTAATAAATGATTTTAAAAAAAACAACTTACAAATAAATTGAATATCTTATTCTTGTGGTATTCTTAGTCGGATTTGAGTTAAAGTGTTGTGTTAAATATCGACCTCAGCAGGCTGATCTTGGTCTGCACTGGTCACATGATAGGACTATAGGTTAATCAAATATTGCAATAAAAAAATACAGACTTAACAAAATGGTTGTGTCATGTTGAAATTTACAAGGAAAAAAATTTATTTTAACAAAACAGATTTCTGTTATTTCATGTCGTATAAACACAGTAATTAAATGTCAGCTCTGTAAAAATGAACATTTTTTTTCTTTCATTCATGAAATTCTTGAAGCTTGAGGCCGATATAAACGCAGTGACATGTTTGCATAGCTTCATAAAAATGATGGAATGGAAAGTTTGTTCAATGTTGTCACGGTAACAAAAAACCGGTAATTTCCAGACACTTGTTAGAAGCCTTTAGAAAGCATTTCCCAGAAAATTTGATGTCATCAGATTTGACTCATTACCTATCAAATGGACGGCACCATTTTTGATATGTAACGGTTTTGTGAAATTTCAATTTATAATACATGCACATTTTTTCATTTTTTGCACTGCAGAGAATTTCACCTATTCAAAAAATAATTATGAAGTCGTAAAAAAATTGTTTAAAATGAGACAGGTGGTTTTTCTTTGTTTCCTCATGGGAATGGTGCACCCCTCAAAAAATGGTGTCAGTTTTTTTTCATGATGCAAAGTTTATATTTTTCAGATGTTGACTGTACATGTATTTTTCACGAGCTGTTCTTATTAAGAAAATTGTATAAATTGAATATCTTGATATCGTATGGAAAAAGGATACAAAGTTGATGTAATCTGATAAAGTTTGTTTAAACAAATTTATCCGGAAAAAAAAAAAATTATGAAAAAAAAGAAATAAAAAAAACTCAAACAAACAAGAAACGTACAACAAATTCACATATTGGTATGCTTGTCATAATCGTTATTGATTGTTAAGCAGTATCATGTAGATATATATTTTGATGGAAATAAAACATTCTACATTCTACATCGGTTCTTATTTTTTTCAGGACAAATCTTGATGACATTTTAGATCTGAATGCATATGGTGACCTTACAACAGACAGGTATATTTCTTTCTGACATTCTCTAAAATTTCATGTGCAATTTAATACAGTTATCTTCAAATTACAATACTTTTATTTGTACAGAAGAAAAGTTACAGACACAAAATATTAAGCATATTTATTAAAAGGTTAACAAATGTTACCCATGTTTTATTTTAAAACTACCTAAAATATAAAAAGACTGCCCCACTCTTTTTATCAATTTGATGTTACCGATAAATTCTGAAAGCTTATAATATATAAATTTCCTTGGGTTATGTGGGCTATTTATTTATTTTTTCTGCTTAATAAAATATAAAATTGAGAATAATTTACGGCAAAATGTTACGTTAGTTTTACTTACACTCAAGTGAGCATTATGTGAATTAAGGATGCTAAAATTTTAATATGAACTAGTCCAGCTTCTATTTACGGAACTGTCCATTATCAATATATGAGGTATCAGGATGAATATTTTAGGTTACTCAACCAATAGTCAGACTATATGGATGACTCTATACTAGTAGCAGATGCTAATCACTGGTAAATTTTAAAAGTTATAATATTTATATATACATATTATTTCAGTTTGGAAAGTACATTTATAGACAGGGGTTATAGAATAACTGACACACATATGATAGATAAGGTAAGTCTGATTGTTATCGGAAACTAATTTTAAAAAAATATTCCTGATATTTCATTTCTTATTACAGCTTTCAATATTCCTTTGCCCAGGATTTTTCATGCAATTTTATTTTATAAGCATATTTAAGTTATTTTTAACTTTATTGTGTCATCATCAGTTTTATTACTATAATGGCGAGCTATTTATAGCTACTTTAACTGCTGTTCGCTGAATCAGTCAGTTTTTCTTATTATAAATATTCTTATGGCAAACACATTAATTATTTTATATACATTTGAAAGGTCATTATGTAAGTTTTATTCTTTAAAAGATTTTTTTGTCATTACTTAATATTTTCAGATATTTTATTAAATGCACAAGCAAAAGTTATTATTCTTCAATTATGATACCATATTTTTTTTTCCACCTCTCTCAGATAAACATCAGTTCTAGCTCATTTATTATTTTACTTGCATAAAACTGTTTCATGGGACTTTAATGGTTGTGAAAATTGACTTGTACTGACTGATAAGCCCCCTGGCTTGACAGGATAATTGCCCAATTTGCTTGCCTTTCTCATATTTTCAAAACATATAAATTCTGGTCATTTTTCATTCCCGCCTCTCAAAACAGATTTACGACCCAGAGAGTCTACGCTAATACCTCAGACAACGGCTGAATTGGAATAACAGTTTTCATAACAACTATAAACTTAGGCAAAATATGCACAAACAGTCTGTTTTTATGAGTTTGGGCAATAAATTTGCCATGGTAAATAATAATTGTGATGTTTTAAATGTAGTGTAAACTGTAAATGTTCCTAGGCCATACACTAGCTAGTGAAAGATTTACACAAATGCACTATGAATGTAGACTAATTGAGGGAGGAAAAAATAACACACAGAAAACTTCTGGAAAAAAAAATTTGTGACTTCTATTCTGTGGAGACTAAGTAAATCTTTAGAAATTATATTTTTTGTTATTTTGACTGATTTCTCTAGGTTTCTGTAGCTTTGTTAAACTTCTCACATCTATAGCAAAGACTAGCTCAAAAAACTTTTGATGCTGAAATAAAAAAAAAATCCATTTTTTTCTTAAATATTATTTAAACTCTTCATTGGTTTTTTAAACTAATAAAGTCTTTTAAAAAAAAATCAAATAAAAATCAAATGAAAAATTAATATGACTTGTATTTTTTTTTAGTTAATATTTTAACTTTGAATTGAAAAGAATATTTTAACTTTGCACTGAAAAATCAGAATTAGTAAGCAAACTGTTCTCTCCCTAAAAGTAATTAATAGAAATAATATTCTAAGATATTAACTCTTAGCCTGCTAGTTGCAACATATTCTACCTATGCTACCAGTGCTGACCATGATCAGCCTGTACACCTGTGCTGTCCATTTATGGTCTGCACTGTTTGCTATGCATACAGTACATATTATTTTGAAATTTTCCTAGAAAAGAATGAATGGTTTTGCCCAAATTTAAAGATGGACAAGTCCATTTAAGATATTAAGGGTGATAAGTGTTAGTAAAGTTCAAAAAACATAATGTTATAGAGTTCGAGTAAAGTCAAAATTTTTATCACACACCCGTACAGCTTTTACGACTCCGGTAAAATGGTATTACACAGCCGTGCATATATTTTGATGGTATATAAACATAGTGTTAAGACACGTTAAATGTTAGCATTATGCTATGAAAAATGGGTCTTTCACTTCCAACGGTCTTTAGTTTTGGTATGTGATAAATAAAATATTAAATTCGTGTAAGTTTAATGATAAAGTTATTGAACTCTTTAAATAAAATATTTTTATGTTTGCAAGAGGCTTGCATAACATGATTTTATTCAACTCGTTCAATAAATTCAGTTAAAATCTTACACTAATTCAATATATAATTCATGAAGGAAATAAAATTCAAAGCTTATATTTTTCAGATGTTGAGTGTACATGTATTTTTCATGAGTTGTTCATATTAAGAAAATTGTATCAATTAACCATCTTGATTTCAAATGGAAAAGGAAACAAAGTTGTCCTAATTTGATAAAGTTTGTTCAAACAAATTTATTCGAAAAAAAAAAATTGAAAAAAGACTCCCCCCTCCCCCATAAAAAAAAAGATAAATAAATACAATGTAAATAATTAAATAAAAAAAAATAAATAAATAAAAAAAAATAAATAAATAAAGAAAACAAAAAAACATGAAAAAGAACAACTAAGTCACAAAAGCTTTAAGATTATAGTGTTGTTGCTTAACCCATTACTTCATGAGCATTTTGTGAAAAATGGCTGTTTTCATTGAAAAGTCTCCCGTTACAAGTTCAAATTGCTATAATACTATAAAAACTGCTTCAACACTAATCAAACTTGGCACAAATGTTGACTGGACCATTGCACTTGCAACAACATGCTCAGGCTTAAATTTTCTGTTACCATGGCAACGAGGGGACATCTCAAAATTGCCAAAAATCACTATTTTGCGTTGATTTTTTCCATCAAAATTGATTTCAAAGTGCTGCACTTTCTCAATGGATTGAGATAGAGTCAAATGCTTTTCAGCGTTGGTTACACGTTACCTTATGATCAATCTGGGGTCATTTACAGCCTCTCCCAAGTCCAAAATTTTTTCATTTGATTCTATATATTTAATGTTAATATTATTTAAATGTAGAATAATAATACATTTAACTTCACAAAAAAATTATTTTACTGTACTGGTTGGAGAGATGACCTTGACACAGAGATACCCCTTGCATTAATGTAAAATGGCTTTATACTTACATTTGTTAATTGAATATATTGTTTGAAAGACTGTCCCCTAATAAAGAACATAATAAAATTCTAAACTCTGGCAGCTAAAGCTACCATTTTATCTTCAAATTTCTACAAAAATCTAAGTAAATTACCTGTTTTGATAGGCTGCCTTGACAGGAAAGATTATATTAGTTCATCATTGGTTAAGCTATATCCGACAAATTTTACAAATTTACAATATAACATTGATTTCAAGCAAAAAAAAGAGAAGACTATTACAGATAAAGGTTTTGAATATTAAACTAAAATTTGAATATTGTTAAATATGATTGAAAGAATTATGTGAACATTAAAAAATTGCTAAAAATATAATATTGCTAACATGCTTCTTACTATTCTCTTATCAAAGAAATAGGGAGATCAACAAAGCACTCAATATTGATATCTACATGTATATCATAATTATAAAATGGATCAAAATATTTGTTCAAATAAAATGGAAAATTGAATTACAAATTCTGGTTTTCTTTTTTCAGTTTTAAAAGCTTATGATTATAATAGTAGTAATGTTTTCAGAAACTATGAGACCGGTAATAAAAAAAATAACTTTCTGTTTTCATAACTTTACAGTCAGTGACCACTCTTACATTGGAGCAAGAAGGTAACGTAGATAAAGACAAACTAGATAGATTCCTTCAAACATTACTCTGGGAAAAATCAGTGCTTAACACACACGGTGAAGCCATGGAATTATACAGAATAAAGGTACATTTTTTTTATACCCGGGCCTTTAATCTTCTGTTGGTTTTACATGTATATGCACACACTCAAATTATTCTTATTGTACAGTTTATATTGCCTCTGTAACCCAGTGGTTACCTACCATTGCTGACTTTGAATTCACTTGCCTCTCACTATCTATGAATTTGAATTTTGTCAGGGTCTTTGTATTGTTTTATTAGAGGAAGCTATCTAGCTAGCCTAAGGATGGTTGATAATTTTACATAGGTGCCAAATTGGGCCAGAAGTAATGTACTGAGGGACGCCTGAAGTCTTCCTTCACAAGTAAAGATGACCTATACAATTTGATCAAAAATAATTAAATAGATGACATAACAAACATCTACCTGTTTGTTTAATGGCATGTTTTTGTGTGTATAAAAATTGCATATATATGTTTTTACGCATAAACATGTTTGACATTATGCTTCAGGCTCCATACTTCAACAGTATGACTGAATGGAATGATAAATAATGTGTTGTTTTCATAACTTTACAGTTAACAACAGTGGCTCTCAAATTATTTTATTCGTCTAGCAATTATGATCAATGCGGTGTCATTGTCATGCAAAAAACTTAATTGCATACCATTTATGATTATTCCAAAATTTCAAAAGGTATCAACATGAAACTTGGAATACGTGCTTATCATGACAAGGTGCCGTTGGTTGACTGGGCATTATTCTGAAAGAAATATTTTTGGTTTTATACCCCTTTTTAACTTTTTTTTTAAACAGACGAGTGTTAACACCACGTGTGGTGGTCTTGTATTCATAGGAATTGTATAATTAAAACTGGTAGTTATGGTAACAGAAAAATGATTCTATTTATCTTACTGTATTTCAGGGGGTATTATCAGTGGTGAATACTGAACAAAGATGTGTTGTGCAAGCCGTCCATGAATTGTATGATTCCCACCCAACTACCTCTTGGCAACCTGATGAAAAAAGAATTAATATATTGGTATTTATAGGTAAGTCTTCATACTTTTCAGACAGCCTTTTTAAAGAGCCCAATGAGTAAATGGTTTAAAATTTTGTTTCATTTCTATCTTTGGGTTGATAAATCAAGTTAGAAAATCATATACATTATACATGTAGTTAGCCAGAGAAGTAGCCTTATCACAATTATATTCATACAGAATTAGCTCCCTTTGATTTTCAAGAATTAATTGTTTCTATTTTTCATTTTTTTGGATTTGGAACTTTCCATTGTTAGTTTAGACTTTAGAGTATTTTATAAATCAGTAAATTTGAAAATTGGTAAGCTAACAGTATAGTGTTTTGTCAGATTAAATATACATAGATGATAAAATCTCATGAACAGAGCTTCAGCTTGTCAGTCAGTCTTTTTTCATTGAGTTTTAATTTACGATAAATTTAAAGCCATTTTATGTCCTTAAAACTTGAAACAAATACAATATGAAGTAACAATATTGAATATATATCATATACTTTAAATGATAACATGTTATCCAAGCACTTAGCACATACCATAATCACAAAAGCATGCATTGTTCGGATGATCACACCTTAACTTGTTCCATATTTTGTTTTACAAGAACTTTGTTGAAAGAAAGCAGATAATTTGTGCAGTTGTGATTAGGAAATGATAGGGATAAAAAACATTGTTGTATAATCAGTATCAGGAAAACTAGTATTATGCAGTTATTTTTCCTCCAGAAAACTGTTTGTTTCATCACCTAGGCTTCATACTTGCCGTCTGCTTTTCTTGTTACTTTTCCGCTGGTTATAAGCAGTGTCGATTACCTTTGACTTTATCTGGTTTGAATTATTGTTAAATTTATAAAAAAAACCCAGATTACCTGCAAAGGAAGTTTTAATTTTATGAACAGATTACCTGCAAAGGAAGTTTTAAGTTTAATAATAGATAACCTGCAAAGGAAGTTTTAATTATATTAACAGATTACCTGCAAAGGAAGTTTTAAGTTCAATATACATTTATTGTCTTGTTATAACAAAGACAATAAAATTATTACAAGCTATATTGTTGTACATCATTGAAAAACAAGATTGCATTTGAGAAAAATGCTATGCCACCGCATTAATACAACACTAAATAGTAGTGTAGGAACAGATTTATTTTGTTTCTATACAATTGAAGATTGTCATAATGCATAGATCCCTGACCTATCTAATTCTTATTAGACATTTGCGGTTTATAATGAGGAACGGGGATTGAGGATCGAGGACAAGTTATATAAAGGGATTATCTCAAAATAATCTAACGTTTTATAATAAACACGGTTTCTAAGTAACGGATAACACGGGCATTGTAAACGATAATTTGTGTTTGAATTACGTGATCTTGTCCTGAATAACATTATTCCTGTGGCTCTACTTGAGGTGAGATGTCCCATCAATAGCCCTGACTGCCATATGTACTCGCATTTGTTTAATGAGTATTTCAAATAAAAAACATGGAATTAAAGCCCGGATCACGTCTTTCACTGACGATACACTTATACTTTAACGTTAAGTTGAAGAACTTGTATCTATGTGTGCATTTGAAATTCATTTTTGCCAATTCAGTGAAAATCGTGGTGGGATTTTAAGCAAGCAAAAATTCCTACCGAAATAAATGAACCAGATATTTAGTAAGTATGATTAGAAGAAACGATGAAACTACAAAAGTATTTACATCATAAATCAGTTACCCTAAATCTGCACCATTCTTAATATATTTTGACATCGTGTAAAAAATAGCTTTTAATGCCTTGGTAAATTGCAATAAAATTCATCATTGTCTATTTTACTGACGCATTATGCTGATGTATTTTTAATATCTATATAATTTATATCCTCCATAAGCCTTTTAATAGACAGTCTTCTTCGACTGAAGAAGGTTATAAGTTCAAGCCACGTGATACCAAATACATGAAAAATGGTACTGACAGCTCCTGGTTTGGCGCTCAGAATTGAAACAGCAGTGATTAATGTTTAAGATATCGAATTTGATGTGGGAAATAAGATTGCGCACTGTCAAGAGAACCTCTTTAGATCCTACAATAGACGCACTATCAGTATATGACTAAAAAAAGTGTTGAAATATCTAAAAAAACTGATCATTCGGAAGCATTAAAAACAGCAAAAGAAATCATGAAATCGAAGACTCGGATTGATTGGGTTGATGGATAATAAAAAGTGAAACAACCCTTACTCCCCTAGCACCGGCTTAAGAGGTACTCAAATCTCAACACTTAAAAGTGCTGGACTCAATTATCTTAAAAGAGCAGAAAAATATAGCAACACTGAAGTGAAGTACGGAGCACATTTTACGACTGCCACACTGTACTGGACACCTGCTGCTTTGATGTATAACTCCGATTCAGTAATTCACTCCATTTCAATTTCACATTTCAATATTTTCAAAATATTGCCAGCGCTTTAGGCCGTACAAAGTCTTGAAAGATGTCTTTTGAGTGTTGGATTTAGTGCCGAAATAAAACACATTTAGGTGCAGTCCCTATGGAAAGACCGGGCATCTAAACTAAGGGCAAGCTTAAGCGGCTCACATGCAGCAGTCATTGATAAGTCAAGCTCCGATAAATCTTAACAGATGTACAAATGAGGGCCAACATGGACAGCTGACCAGCAGTTTCGCGAGACAACTCGAACCCGGATCAGTCCCACGTAAACTGCACAATCGAGGCCGTTGTCAAGACGTCAAGATATCCGTGCTCAAGCTGTAAAACGTTTTGACATCATCAAAGGACGAAACTATTGATGCACGTCAGTGCACTAAACAAAACAACCGTCAACGCAAACGACCACTGGCTGAGCTTATGAGAAAAGTTCTGAATTTATCTAGCTTCAGTTCCTCTTGCAATTACTAAAATGAAAATAAAAATGTTAGGAAAGAAACACAGTAAGATATCCTGGCTTTATTTCAAGTGTTCATATTATGTGTTGAGATGACCCCTCAATATTAACGTAACTGTTCCTCGATAATCGTTCCCGACATAATGTCGCAAATGTCTAATATCAGATTAGTGGTTAAATCTATTGTTAATCCAATAAAAGATCAGAGTAGGAATATATCAATGCACTTGAGTCTAGTGAATTTGGTGGTGAAGGTCATATTTCACACAGCCAAATTTCATGACTACATGAAAGGACAAAACAGTAAGACACTTTGTCAAAATCTAGGTGAGCTGATATCAAAGTTCACTTTACATCTTAATCTGTGCACATGGTTCAAATTTCATTGCTGTACATCAAAGGACAAGAAAGTAGGTCACATCATCAAAATCTAGGTCACCTGACATCAAAGTTCAATTTTACAACTACAACTGTGCACATGGTCAAAACTTCATTGCTGTACATCAAAGGACAAGAAAGTACGTCACTGTCCCTTGTGCAAGGCAAAATTTTGACCCAAGGGTTTAATTCAAAACAATCTTGATACAGGTCCGCCAAACAACATTTCAAGTCAAATATCTAAGCTGTAGCTTTCTCCCATTCAGAAAACATTTGTTTTATTTTCTGATTTTACCATGTGTACATAATGAGAATCACTGCCCCCAGGCAGGGCCAATTTTGACCCCAGGGCTATAATTTGAACAATCTTGCTAGAGGTTCACTTCGCAAAGTCTCATGCCATATATTTAACCTCTAGCCTTTGTCAATTCAGAGAAGATTTTTCAAGTTTTTACTTTATACATATAAGGAAAACTATCGCCTCTGGGGCAGGGCAATTTTAACACTAGGGGCATAATTAAAACAACTTTAGTAGAGGATCCATAGATGATATTATATACCAAATATCAAAGCTCTAAGCCTTGTACGTTCAGACAAGAAGAGTTTTTACTAAATGTACATAGTGAAAATCAATGACCCCTGGGGGTGGGGCCAATTTTGACCCCAGGGCTATAATTTGTACAATCTTGCTAGAGATTCACTACACAATGTTTCATGCAAAATATCTTAACTCTAGCCATTGTAAATTTAGAGAAGCTGACTTTTTAAGTTTTTACTATATACATATAAGGAAAACCTATGGCCCCAGGGCAGGGCTAATTTTGACATTAGAGGCAAAATTTTTACAACTTTGGTAGAGTAACCATAGATGATATCATTAACAAATATTAAAGCTCTAAGCCTTGTACCTTCAGACAATAAGATTTTTTGATTTTTACTATATGTATATATTGAAAATCAATGGTCCCCAGGGCAGGGGCAATTTTGACCCCAGGGCTGTAATTTGAACAATCTTGATAGAGGTTCACGACACAATGTTTCATGCTAAATATCTAAGCTTTAGCATTTGTCAATTGCTAGAAGAATTTTTTTTAAAGTTTTTACTATAAGTTTTTACTATATACATATGAGGAAAACCAGTGACCCCCGGGGCAGGGCCGATTTTGACCCCAGGGCTATAATTTGAACAATCTGGGTAGAGGTCTACCAGATAATGCCTTATGCAAAATATCTAAGCTCTAGGCCTTTACAAGATGGTATTTTAAGTTCTTACTATATGTACATATAGTGAAAATCAATGACCCCCAGGGCGGGGCCGATTTTGACCCCAGGGCTATTCTAAGCTCTCGGCCTTTTGGGTCTTTACAAGAAGGTATTTTATGTTTTTACTATATGTACATATAGTGAAAATCAATGACCACCGGGGCGGGGCTGATTTTGACCCCAGGGCTATAATTTGAACACTCTTGGTAGAGGTCTACCAGACAATGCCTTATGCAAAATATCTAAGCTCTAGGCCTTTTGGGTCTTTACAAGAAGATTTTTTAAATTTATTCTTATAATTCCTTTTGGTTGCAATGGCAACCAGATTTCTGAATGGAATGAAATTCTTTGAACAACTTTGGAAGCCCTTCACCTAAGGATCAATCAATCCTGCCAAGTTTGGTTGAAATTGGACTAGTGGTTTTTCACAAGAAGATTTTTTAAGTTCACTATATAATCTATATAACACACACACACACAAACAAACAAACACACACACACACACAGGTGAATCGCTATATGCCACCGCATCACAGATGCTGCGGTGGTATAAAAAAGAGGGCCTGGGATTCCTTACTGACATATCTTTTGTTATAGATATTCTACACACATTGTGTAAATATACTGAACACCAACCTACTTCACTTTTACTTGTTTTTGGAAAGTATACATTTTATAGGAATTTTATAGAGTTCCACAACTAATTTTCAAAACTTATTTGATCGAGGACGTGCCTGATTACATGGCCAAGGACCTGCTTTCACATAGCTATGGATGTTTTTCATATTGCAGTTATTATCCCCCTTGGTCAACATATATATGTAGTTATTCTCAAAGAAAGTCATTGTAATAAACAAATATTAATGAAGTTTTTTTTTATTATTTGTTGTTGTTGTTTTTTTTTCAGGAAGAAATTTGGACAGAGAAGTCTTAGAGAAGGAGTTTATACAATGTGTGTGCAATAACACATGAAACGACATGTGCACAACTTTCTTTTAAAATTATTTATAACTGTTTAATTGTCCTTTGTCATTATCAATAAATGAGTGTAAATACAGATTTTTGTTGTTGTATTCCTTGATTCCCTGACATAATTTTACTGATTTTAAAAGTATACAAGTCTTAATTTTATTCTAACAAATAAATATTTTATAATACAAAGTAGTTTATTTTCAAATGTAGAAATAGTATTGTTTATTTTCAATAAGTTTTTTTATTTGGAAATCATAAAGAAGCCATTGTCCTTTACACCATACATGTACTTATGTACATGTATATATATTTACTGAACAATTATAATGCGGTGTAGAGCCAGGCTATCAAGCAAATATCGTAGACTGTTAGCTTAATGTGACATTATGCTCATTTGTTCGCTGTCACATTGAGTTAAATTAGTAATATAATTCAAAAGATTGGCAATTATTATGCTGATAGAACAATAATTGATAATGAAAATTGTTTATGATACAATATATAAACTACATAAATTATAATTGAGCCGCGTCATGACAAAACCAACGTAATTGCGTTTGCGACCAGCATGGATCCAGACCAATCTGCGCAGTCTGATCAGGATCCATGCTGTTTGCTTACAAACCCTATTACAAGTAGAGAAACTGATAGCGAACAGCATGGATCCTGATCAGACTGCGCGGAGGCGCAGGCTGGTCTTGATCCATGCTGGTCGCAAACCCACTATGTTGGTTTTGTCGTGACGTGGCTCAATAAAGACTGTCCCATTCTTTTTAAAGACTAGAGCGTGACTGATACATTCTGCACGATATGGACATTTCCGTGGGTCACAAGAATAATTGGTTATTCTTTCATTGTAAAATATAAAATTAAACAAAATTATGGCTTTACCTGTTCACTTACTATTTACACTTGGATGAGCATAATGTCACTTTAAAGATTTTCAATTTTGACCCTGATATAATTAGATAAACAACTTGTGTTTGATATCAAGTACTGAGGTTCAAAATCCTAAAAAATAAAATTTGAATTTCTTACGTAGATCAGCTGGGGCACTTATAACAGGAAGATATGCAATAGATGATTAAGAAATATTCCCAGAAAAAAGATTGAAAATCGTATTTTTGTGCTATTCTTTGCCCAATTTTGAGTGAAAAGGTTGGAACGCTTTTCTTGTATGTTTCATTTTTAACAATTTGAATAATTATTCTGGTAAAAAACGAGCAAGAGAATAGTCTGAAATTTTTCACACAATTTATTGGTCTAGACCTACATCAAATGGAACATTACTGAATATTGACAGAATTTATCTCAGAAAAGACGCACGTTTTCTAGGTCATGAAAGTTTCAATAACAGTTAAACCTACAAGTAAGATGCAATATACATGTCGGTTATCCCGATATACATGTATATATTACTAATGTTAATTTCATTTTTGAGGATACATGTATGGGAAATTTTATACTTTTCGGAATTAAGAAAGACAATCATTGTTGCTAAGGCCTGCTTATTTTTTTTTTCTCCACTTTTTCTTTCTTTTTAAGTTTTTGTTGAAGTAAGTGCTGACTTTGAAATACCGACTTTATTTTAATTCTTTTTCATGCACGAGACGATATTTTATCCTTTTATTCTCCCTGTATTTTAAAATTGATGCTTTGTATTATTTACCCATTTTTAAATAAAAACTTCTTTGTGTTCGTTTTTAAAGAATGTGACCAATGTCCAGCTAACTTTTGTTTACTTGTAACTAATTAAAAATTTGATATTGATATTAATGCGGACAACTATCATTAGTACCAGCGTTCGTTTTTGTTCAGCCGCAGACTCGCATGAAAAGGAGGAGTAAAGAATTTCATTTTTATGGAAATATTGTTGACACACTATTGTCAAAATATAAATTCTTCAAATGAACACTAGAAATGACAATTATGGACTAGTTATTGAAGGGTTTCTTGCTTTTTATGACAGCTGGTGTTCACGTGACTTCATCAAATCTTCGTCTGCGCCCAATGAATACCGCGAATAAATAATACAAACTGTCTTTTGAATATTTCCGTACATATTTGTTTTGAGAAAATAGAAAATGAGTTTGCCACTGATTAATACTGTATATTAAGTGGGGACAAGTGTTTAATTTTTCCCCGACATGAGCTATGACATTTGTGATCATTTACAAAGATTATTTCTTTTTCCTATATCAAGTAGTTACGTGTGCATCTTTTTTCGCAGAAGATATGTGCTTTTGTCACAAAATGATATCGTATTTATTGTCTTTTTCTGTGAAATTTTTGATATTCAAAATCCATTTAACTAAGCGAAAGGTTCAGCAAAAGAATTGAGACCTCCAAAAGCGATATTGACTGAAACATGTTTATAGGTTCAAAAATTTTTATAAGGAAATAAAATGGGGAAAGTAGTTCCATTGTATTAATAATTGCAAGTTCAATCTCAAGAACGTATTAAATTTAAAAGAACCCGAAGAACTTTTTAACTTTAGAAAAAAACAAAAAAGGCAACACATTTGTCAGACTATCGTATTTCCTTGAAATGTTTGGCAAGCGTAATTTCCGGGTGTCACACCGACATTTATAAATGACTGGTACATTATAATAACCATTAGTAAGATTTTACAGATTTGATTAAAATACAGTTTGATCTATTAACCAACACATTCACTGAATGTATCCGAATGTACGCTTTGTCCAACCAGCTGCATCGGTATTTTGAAGCAGACGTAAAAACTGAATTCACCGTTAGAACATAATTTGCAAGAATTTTAGCAGACGACTGTTGGTAATTAATCATTATACAGAGCCATATTCGCAAAGACATTTCGGTTGAATGATTAAAACTTTGTTAGATTCGAATTCAACATTTCCATCTGGTATAAGCATAAGTCAAACTCTTGAACGAGTTACTATCTTTTAAATCTAGGACCATTAAGGAACGTTTGGCTGTTGAGCCTTTCAAAAATCGAATAAATATTTTATTTTTGGTACTGCAGTATGTTCATTGTGCTCCTCTGAGGTAAAAAAATCTAAATTATAAAATTTGAAATTTTTACATAGATCAACTAATGCACTTTAAATGGAAAAAAATTGCAAAAGATAATAACGAAATTTATTCCGAGTTAAACTGAAACTCTGTTTTTAGTACGATTCTGAGCCCGGTTTGATTGAAAAAACGTTACAACGCTCTTCAACTTTGCAATAAGAATGATAAATTTGGAAATAACGGAGTACGGGAATGATCTGGAATTTAGCTAAAGCTATAATCCAAGACGTCCATCAAAGGGTACACATGTCTTGAAAAAAAAAAACAATTACAACAAGAAGGTCCTGCGAATTTAATTATTCATTCTCTAGTGGAAGTAAATTAAGTCCTAGAATTGTACTTTATCACATTATTGTAACGGTTCAAAACATCTTAATTTTTTTTATATCAAAATATTATTTCTATGAACAAAATAGCTCATTTTTTTTACAATTATGCATTTTTTACAATTATGCATTTGAGTAATATATACACTGTAGTTGTCATCTCATTTTCAAACGTACACGATGGAAACATGAAATGGAGAAATATATCTATGTAAAAGAAGACTTCTGAAAGGGATGCATATATACAAATTATTATAATTGTATACAAAACTTTTACATCTTCGGAACACAACTTGCTACATGCTCATGTACTTAGACCTTTTATTTTTCAGCATAATTATTCTTCGAGTTGGTTAAAGGAGCTTAACTAAAGCCAAACACGATTTCTCTGCTATTTTCTTAAAAGTGTTGCTGTCAGTGTATCAATAAATAACTGTAATTTACCATCTTCTACCGTAGTCAAGAACGCAAAAACAAATAATTATTTACGGAAACAAGACGCTCAGACTCAATAACTGTTTCACATGAAAAGCGGATAAATATTACCGATTTTAATTTATATTTATACACACGTCTCTATAATGAAGAAACACTGGCCAATAACAAACAAGCGCGCCGAAAAGTAAATATTTTCCCTGGCATTTCCCGCTTTGATGGTGTTTCTTTTGCATGGTTTTCACTCGCAGATTCACACATAAACCAAGCTGAATAAATATTACCGTGTCAATGAGTTTTATAGAAGACAAGATTCGGTTTAGAATATAGAAACAGCTACTGATGGGTAAACGTTATTAAATCATTAAAATCAATTACAAAGATGATATGAAAGGGTAAAATATGATATACTGAGGGCATGAACTCCAGATTTCATTGACCGTTGATGTTTTTCCCCTGAATATAACTAAAAGAATGAACGTATTAGGTATACGGATGATTTATTTGCACAGGGGACCAGAATTTACAACACTTACTGAAACAATAGGTTTAATTTCCATCAAAATGAACCCACTCGGTAAGCATCCAGATTACATCGGCATTTTCATAATGACAAAATGTATGCATTGAATTGAAAGCTAATTTCATCTGTCTTTTAAAAAATAATTGCACTCCTCAAAAAAAAAAGCAAGACAAGGTTTGCAATGTTGCTATGTATTTAATCATTAAATTTTAATTAAATTTTAATACATTATGTTAGACTGTTTTAGAAAAATCTGATTTTCCAATGTCACGTGTATGGAACATATCACGTGCTCAGTGATAAAAGCTAAATCTGTGAAATAAGTCGAATCACAGCACTTGCCATAAAAGTAAAATAGAAACACATATAGTTGAAAATACGCTTACTATTTCGTTGCGTTACGTCAGTGGAAATGCGAGTGTTTAACACAATGTTTTCTACATTGGTTGAAATATTTAAATACTAATAAGCTATAAATTGTTGTTTGATTTCTTCAAGATTGCAGGTTGTGCCAATTAGCACTAAAGTATCATGTGCGTGGCTTCCATATTACGACATCTGTCGTGCAATTTGTTAATGTCTCGTGCATGGCGCGCGTGCAATTTGTGGCACGTGGTGTAGCTCATTTCTTAGTATTGTGTAAACAAATTAAGTTTCTTGACAAATTGAGAATCGTTTTGATTGGCATTTTTATTAACATCTTTCTGTCGACGTTTCTTGGCCAATTTTATTCTCTTAAGAGAAGGAGGACACCCACTTCTTATAGTTTCTAATTAACGTTGCATTATGTAACTCGGGGAAATCTACAGAATAATAGTTTTGATTTAATGTCCAATTTGTTAATAAATTCCGGTACTAAATTGTGTTGTCTCGAAGTTTGTATGAAAACAATATTTTTTCTCATTTCAAATGTAAATGAAGGTATTGCTTTCTTAAATATGCAGTCATTTTAGTATACATGTATAAGACGGTAAAAATGACCATAGATATATATATAGATAGATAGATAGATTTATAAAACAAAAACATAAAAATTGAACTTTACCGTTACATATAGACATTTTCGTTGGTCACGTTGGTAATTAATTATTTTGCCTGGTGAAATATAAAATTAAACTCAATAATGGCAAAATAAATATTTTTTATTTTAACACCAACCATTTGAACTTGGATACATGATGACACTTTAATTTAAAATAGTTTGTCTTACATCTATATACGGTACGTGAGTTTTTCGTTACCAAATCTATTTCTATTAAGCCTGGCATTTTCTTGTATTGTGCTTAAATATTATGATAACTTTGGTGTTTAATGTAAACAGTTCGGACAGATTCATTCCGTTTAGCGCGCCGATTGTTGTCGTTAACGTAACGTATGTTTCCACAAAGTCCCAATAGAGAGCATTAGATGAAGAAATCCAAGCATAATCTGTCGTAGATTAATCACCACTGTGCTAATTAGGTGGTCAATTACTGGTGGAATTTATTTGTTCAGTTGGTGTGTTTATTTAGTTGGTCAGAATTACCACAGACATTTTCCATTTGATTATGGTCTCCATGTTATTCCACTATTCTAAAATATACACCAACAATTTACATTTGGTCAAGTTGTTGGGCGTACTAGTATATGTGCATGCAGAAGAGTACTCAAATCTGTGTTCTGTAGTGTAGCTTTGCAAAGAATGTTTATGAAAACATTTTTCCAATACATTAAACAATATAGAATCAAAACATCTATATGAGTTATTTTTTGTCATTTTCTTTCTCTTACAACAAATAAAAAAACAACGATTTCAGATACGCATTTGCATTTCCTAAAACATCTATATTAGGAATATACAAACAACAACAACAACAACAATAACAACAAAAAAAACATCCGGTCATTTAGTGTTCCAGTTAGGCTAAAAGCGAATGCATTAGTTTAAAGATATTTTATTTAGCAAATTAACAAGCATGTATCATTTTACATCTTAATATTTATATATTGGAAAACATGCATATCACTGACTTAAATATGTCTTTATTTGATCAGTTCAATATTGATTTAAATCAACAAAATTTTGTATATATCACGAAGGTTAAAGCGAAGGCTTTGATATATACCTGTGAGGGACTGAAATGAGAGAATTGCTGAATTGCAAAATTTGCTTACATAATGATAATCGATAATTGATAATTCAATGACGAAATACTATCGAAAGCAATAAAGTAAAAGATATAATTTATCGCATATATGTTAAGGTAGCTGCATTTTATAAACTAACAAATTAATAAAAATCATTCAAAACACAAAATTTCACACCAATAACTGTATCTGAAATGAACCATGTTTGGTCGTCTTACATTTATACTATCGCCGTTAAAAACTAAATATCGAGAGTTTGATTTTGATATCAGCCGTTTCTCTCATCGACCCTATAAACGACTTCTAGTGTGTTGTGGCCTATAATACCACCGTTTATAAGACATGCAATAATAACACCAACCTCAATGTATGTATGTTTGTTTATATAGGAAGCATCGTTATATGACTTATCAATTACACCAAGAATCTATACAACAAAGTTTATTTTGCCATGGAACAATTATACTAATCATATCTCCATCACGTGATGTGTTGTAAGCAGACGATACATGTGCTTGATGGTGTCTGCAACGAAACTAATACTATTCTATACGACTATATTTTTCTATTTATTTAGATTAATTAATGATAGTGTACAAGTATACGTGATGCTAAAATAAGTCCGCAATAACGCTAAAAGGGAATGCCTTAAATCCTGAGTCTCTGCTAGTTTATGTCGTGATTAATGTGAAAACATTTTCTCTCTTTTTAGTTGATATGATATTAGCCAACTTAAAGCATTTCTGTGAGTCGTTTCTAAAATAAAGTGACTAATTGTTTTAATTACACTCAGCGGCATTCTAGAAAAACAAATATTTAATCTGTACTTAGGTATTTAGAGAAAGGACTGTCCTGGAAGAGTATGTGAGAAGTTAGCAGTTAACAGTGAGCTAAGCAAAAAGGCATTACGATTTATATAGGGTAATCATTGATCTGCTGTTATGCTCAGCTGGGTAAGCAATCTAGCAGAGCATTCCAAAATAAAGTGTAGAAATGCTTTGCTGGTATGCTCAGCTGGGTAAGCAATCTAGCAGGCCATTACTAAATATAGTGTAAAAATGCTCTGCTGTTATACTCATCTGGCTAAGCAATCTAGCGGGGCATTGCTAAATATAGTGTAAACATGATCTGCTTTTATACTCAGCTGGCTAAGCAATCTAGCGGGGCATTCCAAAATATAGTGTAAAAAGCTCTGCTGTTATGCTCAGCTGGCTAAGCAATCTAGCGGGGCATTCCAAAATATAGTGTAAAAATGCTCTGCTGTTATGCTCAGCTGGCTAAGCAATCTAGCGGGGCATTCCCAAATATAGTGTAAAAATGCTCGCTGGTATGCTCAGCTGGCTAGGCAATCTAGCAGGGCATTCCTAAATATAGTGTAAAAAATACTCTGCTGTTATACTCATCTGGCTAAGCAATCTAGCGGGGCATTCCAAAATATAGTGTAAAAAGCTCTGCTGTTATGCTCAGCTGGCTAAGCAATCTAGCGGGGCATTCCAAAATATAGTGTAAAAATGCTCTGCTGTTATGCTCAGCTTGGTAAGCAATCTAGCGGGGCATTCCAAAATATAGTGTAAACATGATCTGCTGTTATGCTCAGCTGGCTAGGCAATCTAGCAGGGCATTCCTAAATATAGTGTAAAAATGCTTAGCTGTTATGCTCAGCTGGCTAAGCAATCTAGCGGGACATTCCAAAATGTAGTGTAAAAATGCTCTGCTGAATTGCTCAGCTGGCTAGGCAATCTAGAAGGGCATTCCTAAATATAGTGTTAAAAATGCTCAGCTTGCTAGGCAATCCAGCAGAGCATTCCTAAATAGAGTGTAAAAATGCTCTGCTGGCAAGCTCAGCTTGCTAAGCAATCTAGCAGAGCGTTCCATAATATAGTGCGAAAAATGCTCTGCTGGTATGCTCAGCTAGCTAAGCAATCTAGCAGGGCATTCCTAAATATAGTGTTAAAAATGTTCAGCTGGCTAGGCAATCCAGCAAAGCATTCTGAAAATTAGTGTAAAAATGTTCTGCCGGAATGCTGAGCTGTCTAGGCAAACTAACAGGGCATTCTTAAATAAAGTATAAATTTCGTTGGTCTGCAACTGATTATTTGGCACTCGTAGACTTTCTAAAATATTTAGTGCCAATGCACATAATGACATTTTTTACTTCTACGGGACCCTTAAGTGTCTATTTCTTTGGTCTCCGACTGATTCTGGGACGATCGCAGACTTTCAGGAATTTTTGGTGTTAATGCAGATAATGACATTTGTGAATTTTTAGGACCATCCAGGGTCCATTTCGTTGGTCTGCGAATGTTTCTGGAACACTCGCAGACTTTCAGAAATTTTCGGTGCCAATGGAGATAATGACATTTTTACTTCAAAAGGACCCTCCCGAGTCTATTTCGTTGGTCTGCCACTGATTCTGAGTCACTCGCAGACTTTCAGGAATTTTGGTGTCAATGCAGAAAATTATATTTCTGACGTTTTGGGACCTTTCTGAATCCATTTTTTGGGTCTGCGACTGATTCTGAGGCACTCACAGACTTTCAGGAATTTTTGATGTCAAGGCAGAAAATGACATTTTTTACTTCTAGGGAACATCCAGGGTCCATTGTTTTGGTCTGCGACTTAATCTTTGACAGTCGCAGACTTTCAGGAATTGTTGGTGCCAATAGAGATAATTACAATTTATGACATTTTTGACCATCCAGAGTCTATTTCGTTGGTCTGCGACTGATTATTGGGCACTTGCAGACTTTCAGGAATTTTTGGTGCTAATGCAGATAATGACATTTTAGGGTAAAAATGCTCTGCTTATGACTAAGGGGTCCTTCAAAGTAAAAAAGTCATGATCTGCAATGGCACTAAACATCCTGAAAGTCTGCGAGTCTCAAGGAATCAGTCGCAGACCCAAGAAATGTACTCTGGCGGTTCCCTAAAAGTCAAAAATGTCATTATCTTCATTGGCATCAAAATCCTGAAAGTCTGCAAGTGTCCCAAAATCAGTCGCAGACCAGCGAAATGAACTCTGGTGGGTCGCTAGAAGTCAAAAATGTCATTATCTTCAATGGCACCAGAGATTCCTGAAAGTCTGCGAATGTCCCAGAATCTGTCGCAGACCATAACAATATACTCTGGCGGGTCCCTAGAAGTAAAAATTGCCATCATCTCTATTGGCACCAAACTTTCCTTAAAGTCTGCGAGTGTCCAACAATACGCTGCAGGCCAATGAAATGGACTCTTAAATGTCCCTAGAAGTCAAAATTATGATTATTTCCATTGGTACCAACCATTCCTGAAAGTCTGCGAGTGTCCAAGAATCAGTCGCAGACGACCAAAATGGACTCTTGAGGGTCCCTAGAAGTCTTAATTGTCAATATCAGCATTGGCACCAAAATTCTTGAAAGTCTGCGAGTGTCCTTCAAAAAGTCGCAGAACAATGGAATAGTCTCTTAAAGGTCCTTAAAAGTCAAAAATATCATTATTTCTATTGGCACCGAAAATACCTGAAAGTCTGCGAGTGCCTCAGAATTGCCTAGAAGTCGAAAATGTCAATAAAACTTTTGCAACAATAAATCCTGGAACTCAGAATTAGTCTGCCAACTGAGCATTCCACCAGAGCATTTTTACACTATATTTCGGAATGCCCTGCTAGATTGCCTAGCCAGCTTATCATTTCACCAGAGCATTTTTACACCATATTAAGTAATGCCCTGCTAGATTGCCTAGCCAGCTGAGCATTCCACCAGAGCATTTTTTCACTATATTAAGGAATGCTCTGCTATAGTGCCTAGCCAGCTGAGCATTCCAGCAGAGCATTTTTACACTATATCTAGTAATGCTCTGCTAGATTGCCTAGCCAGCTGAGCATTCCACCAGATCATTTTTTCACCATATTAAGGAATGCTCTGCTATTGTGCCTAGCCAGCTGAGCATTCCTGCAGAGCATTTTAACACTTTATTTAGTAATGCCCTGCTAGATTGCCTAGCCAGCTTAGCATTCCAGCAGAGCATTTTTACACTATATTTCGTAATGCTCTGCTAGATTGCCTAGCAGCTTAGCATTCCACCAGAGCATTTTTACACTATATTTAGGAATGCCCTGCTAGATTGCCTAGCCAGCTTAGCATTCCAGCAGAGCATTTTTACACTATATTTAGCAATGCCCTGCTAGATTGCCTAGCCAGCTTAGCATTCAAGCAGAGCATTTTTACACTATATTTAGTAATGCCCTGCTAGATTGCCTAGCCAGCTTAGCATTCCAGAAAAGCATTTGTTCACTATATTTAGTAATGCTCTGCTAGATTGCCTAGCCAGCTTAGCATTCCAGCAGAGCATTTTTACACTGTATTTAGTAATGTCCTGCTAGATTGCCTAGCCAGCTTAGCATTCCAGCAGAGCATTTTTACACTATATTTAGTAATGCCCTGCTAGATTGCCTAGCCAGCTTAGCATTCCAGAAAAGCATTTGTTCACTATATTTAGTAATGCTCTGCTAGATTGCCTAGCCAGCTTAGCATTCCAGCAGAGCATTTTTACACTGTATTTAGTAATGTCCTGCTAGATTGCCTAGCCAGCTTAGCATTCCAGCAGAGCATTTTTACACTGTATTTAGTAATGCTCTGCTAGATTGCCTAGCCAGCTTAGCATTCCAGCAAAGCATTTTTTTCACTATATTTAGGAATGTCCTGCTAGATTGCCTAGCCAGCTTAGCATTCCAGCAGAGCATTTTTACACTATATTTAGTAATGCCCTGCTAGATTGCCAAGCCAGCTTAGCATTCCAGAATAGCATTTGTACACTATATTTAGTAATGTCCTGCTAGATTGCCTAGCCAGCTTAGCATTCCAGAATAGCATTTGTACACTATATTTAGTAATGTCCTGCTAGATTGCCTAGCCAGCTTAGCATTCCAGCAGAGCATTTTAACACTCACTATATTTAGTAATGCACTTCTAGATTGCCTAGCCAGCTGAGCGTTCCAGCAGAGCCTTTTTTTCACTAAAGCTAGGAATGCTCTGCTAGATTGCCAAGACAGCTGAGTATTGCAGCAGAGCATTTTTACACTATATTTAGGAATGCCCTGCTAGATGCCCAAAACAGCTGAGCATTACAGCAGATCATTACCTTCCCTATATAAATTGAAATGCCTTTTTGCTTAGCTCACTGTTCACTGCTAACTTCTCACATACCCTGGAAGATTGGAAGAGTAAGGGATGTTAAAAATCGGCACCTAAGCGTAAAGACTCTGAGGCATGAACTCTTATCACCAAATGGTTGTTTGAAAGACAGTCTTATTTTTTAAATATGCATATCATAATTATTTGAAATAAACATGTAGATCTATATGTTTTGAAACTAATCTTAAAAGGATTAAATTGGTATTATTGTTAATGACAGAGAATCACGATACGGATATATAAAAATAATTAAATATTTATTAAGAGGAGGTAACATATAAAGTTTACACTTATACTAATACTTATTATCTGTACGGTGGGAGTAGAGGGTCTTAAATTTAAAATATGTATCTACAGTATGATATCATTTCACTGATTTCAGTGCTTTTAGCACTAACAGTTGAGCTTATTCACGTTTAGTAAACGCTGATTCATGCTCAGATTTTCATTTCTAAGACATTTGACAGAAATTTGTCTACGACTAAGCGTACTGTGTTAAATCAGCGTTATTCATGAATATTCATGATGATGAAATAGACACTGGTATTTAGCAAATATAAAGCTATTGCCAATCTTAATTTGTTCAGTTAAGTTCGTATTTATTACACTAATATAATATGCTGACTTTGATACACCCTTAGACATTAATCATACAATATAATGCATTATATGTACCTATTTCTCACTGTAGATTATTTTCTCAATTCATCGGCGGAAATGACGCGAGCTATTCGTCTTTTAGAGTGATCTCTCCTGGGAGGCCATGTCGCAAAATGTTAGACACTTTTCCGCAAAACAGCTTTTCAAGGGAATCAAAATGTATGTAAAACGGCACACCGTTGATTAAGTACTGGATTAACAACGGACCATTTCACAAGAACGTTTGACTCTTTACAATTCTCTGATGTATTCTTTTCTATTTACAATGTCCCATGAAAATTAAAGATGTCTCGGGTTATGACAGAGTTCCGTCAATTTCTGTCTTGTTGCCTGAATTCATCTCTTGGTGCTCATTAAGTTACATTACCATGTTTAGCTGCTCCTAAACATCTGCATATTCTCATTTAATTAACACGCCACCAATATTTCATCTGTCCTCTTCTTTACTACTGTCTTCTAATACTTGCGGGTCGCTTAGGTCGTGTAAAATAATGGTCTCCGCGCGCGTTCGATGTCGTCTGCATTGTTGGAGAAATTCAGATTTGATAAATATTGTCGTCAATTCGATTCGCCAAGAGGCGGTTTATACGACTAGTTAAATCATTTGGTTAAAGCGAAATAACTAGTTTATTGATGATAGGGAGTTTTATTTGATATCTTCTAGTCAAAAGGCTTCATCGCCAATTTGATGGAATCCCCAAGGCGCGTGCTTATAATCCCACCAGGGAAATCGTTTCTTGTGATTTATTAAATGTTTTATTCCTAATCCTTTAAATATATTCATTGGTCCAAACACTGATCAAAATGTTGCAGTAGCGGAGGTCGTCTGCGGAAAAATTCATCACAAATTTCATTGTCGGAAGTATTGAATGCGGTGGCCGCTTATTTAATCGCGCACAATAGATACAGGAATGTTGATTTTCCCGGGTAGTGAAACGTAAAACAACTTTAGGCAATCATGAAACAGACACGTAGAAAATAATATCGTATTACTTGTAGTTTGATTTTATTTATCTGTTTGTTTCTTTTTCAAAACGATGAATTACAATTATTGTAAGAAAGCAGCGAATCATATTTTCATGCATTTTCATTTACATTGTATTTTTTTCTACTAGTGTAATATCTTTACACTTAACCCTAATGCATTACCTCCGCTTTGAAGAGTATTCAAATAGGCTAGAATTACTGTTAACTACATTGAAAATGAGGGCCATGGGTTCAATCCCCAGAAGAGTCAACTTTTTTTTTCTTTCTTTTTTTCTTTTAACATTATTTATGTATCTCTCATGTCCCATATGGAAAGAAAAAGTGTTTAATTTTGAATTTTTAATTTTTATAGGTATTTATTGGCTAAATTATGCTAAATCTAGTAATAAATATGGTACCTGATATTTTCAAAGTGTAATATAATCAAAACTAGACGGTAAAAGTATTTCATATTTTACAAGAGCAACCAATATACTTTTTTTAAAAATTTAGGGAAACTTTGAAAACAGGCTCTCATTTGGGTAAATTTTAAGAATTTTTTTAATAAGACTCCCTAAGTAGAAAAATGGTCAGATATGTGGTAAAAATGGGTGGGGTAGGGTAACATTTTTATACAGATTTCATAAATTTTAAGTAGAAACCATAATTTTGCTTATGTGGATTGTTAGCTGAATGGTACTATTTGTTTCTTACCAAAAATTCATGGGAAAACATTTTTCATTAGAATGTTATTGCAGATTATTTAAAGGTTCCTCATTTCTAAAAAAAAGGGCCCTCATAACACCCTAGCCTGAGTTCAGAAAAGTGGCCATAACTTGATTTCCGTACGGTAAACTTTGTTTAAATTTTGCATACAGGTGTACTTTAAGGTATACATCTGACCTATGATGTCAATTCTTTAGTTCCTGATAGTGCCCATTAGGGTCCTAATACCTTAAGAAATGAGTGAAATAGCCCTGTAGAATATACCGTATAAAATGACTTATAGATCACTATTTAGCTGTAATAATTTTTCTGATTTTTAAGCTAAAAATCACTGTGCTGTCATTCCACAGGATTGTATTATGAACTAACACTGTGTCACTTTTATAGAGTTTTTTTTTCCAAATAATAAGTTTGAGAAAAGTCAATAAATTGTACATTCCACTGCGTTGTGAACAATTTCTGTCTTGTATTGATGAATTTCAAATAATTCACTGGTTATAGAAGTTGACAAATATCCGCTGTGCAATGCGAGCACTTAAGGCTATTGACACGACATCGGTTAATTAAGTGTTGGCTATCAGCACGTCAGGACAGGTGCTTGTCCAATGATATAGCGCACTCATTCCGATGCATGTCACATGACTGTGATAATTTAAGGCTGAAGAAATGTAATACTTTAATTGCATATTGTGACTTTGCAAGAAATTACATGGGTCTTTTATCATTTTAACGTAAAAGTCAAACAAGGTTAGCTTTTAAAAAAGCTAGTAGCGACTCGCTTCGTAATTTCTTTCCAGATGCGTGTTTAAATGTAAAAATGACAGTTATGTTAGCTGAAAAGACTTCAGCGAACATCAAAATAAAAGTGACATATAAAGTTAAGGAAGCCAGTTCTCTCAGTTTAACAAAGAGGAATATGAGTATATATGAAGATGTAAACAGATAGAATGAAGTCCCTATGTCTATGCACATTTACTATATGGCCTGTTGACCTTGACCAGAAAAAAAAATAGATAAGTAGAATTCATAAAAATGTCTCTTTATACGAAGTTAAGTTGTAATATGTTATTTAGTATTGGAATAAGTGACAGATACAAGTCCTAAAGTAAACACAAGTTGTCTATCAATTCAGCCAGAAAAGCCGGGATCCTATTAAAAAAATAGGATCCCGGAAATTGACCAGTTCAAGAATATAGTTTTCAGAAAAGCCGGGATCATATTAAAAAATTAAGAGATCCAAGGAATTGGACAGTTCAAGAATATTGTTTTCAGAAAAGCTGGGATCGTATATAGGGATCCCGGGATTTGACCAATTCAAGAATATAGTCTTTGATTTTTCCAATTAATTAGGCATATAATTATAAGTATTGTGATTTTGTTAATAAATAGCTCTAAATATATCTATATCCTAAGTTAAATCAATTTAACTTTCATTACATACAATAAAAAAAAACTTAACGTTTAATGGCCTTTCATTACGACAATAATCAACACAAATATAGTTTATTAGTTTTTTCCCTTATTATCTTATACGATCCCGGATCCCGGGCGTCCCGGATCCCGGCCAATAAATACATACACTAAATATCGGAAAGGATAAAATGACCGGAAAAAAGGAAAAAGAAAGAAATGCACAGAACCAGATGTCGTTTATGTTAATTAACCAAACGAAAACTTACTACAGAGTAAACAGGACTGGTTAAATAGCTAAATCAAGTCAGTGTAAATATGATTTACTGAAAAGAATCCATGAAAACAAACATTTTAATCATCAATATATCTTTGCGCTCAAAACAATACTTGCTGCTTTTTAAAAATGGCGTGAAAATTGAAGGTTTTTTGACGCTATATAAGATCAAATTTGATTGGCTAAATAATTTTGGATCCTAGCCCTGATAGATAAATTTTGTAGAAAGCTGGAAGCTAAGCTTCGATTAAATTTTTGGATTGATTCGGAGTTTTAGGTTGTTTCTCAGTAAAATCCTATCGTAATACCGGCTCGCCGTGGCGAGCCGGCATGAATTAATTTTCCCTTTGCAATTTACTAAGGC
The DNA here is from genome assembly GCF_026571515.1 of Ruditapes philippinarum. Classification (NCBI taxonomy): domain Eukaryota; kingdom Metazoa; phylum Mollusca; class Bivalvia; order Venerida; family Veneridae; genus Ruditapes; species Ruditapes philippinarum. The sequence goes on from NW_026854960.1 coordinate 142,902, forward strand.
AATGTTTCACAGAAATCATTGAATGTTTTGGAAAGTTTTACAAACCCGTAGGAAAAAGTAATTGTATAGAACTGGTGACGACACAAAATGTACTGGTTTGATTATATTATAACATATACAATGTATGTATATTCAGTTTGAAGATCATTGTATAATATAAGCAACCCTAGTCCTAGTCATGAAACACAATTTGAGAGACTGGACTACATATGCTCCTTTGCTAAGTACAACTTCAAATTCAAACTATACATGAAAAACTGTTTCTAAATGCTCTCATGTATGTTCCAATTAGAACAGTTACAATAGTTAAAAATGACATGTTTAAAGAAACCATATGTCAACAAAGACATCACTTTCCATTCTCCAAGATTGTCTTCTGTTGACATGTTTGGCAGTTATCGTAAAGAACACTAGCTGGTCAACTACCAGATTTTGAAATATGACCGATGTCCTTTGTTTATTATTTCCAGGATAAAAAAGACAATACAAAGCAAATCGGTTCTGTCTTTTCTGTAAATGAAGTTAAATTTCTTTAGGGCAGTTGCTGAAGCAGGCGACTCTCAGGAAATTAATTTCCAGGCATGTTTGTTACATCTCATATAGATAAACATTTACAGTGTCTCGAGAAAACGTTTCCATAGTGAATTATTAAAACATTTTCCCTTTAGGACATAAGCTTGTTTGTTTTCGGTGGCTAGTGTACTTGCGAACTATTTTTCTATTGGCGGAAGACAATAAATTTTGCGAATAAGACGGGTTATACGTCTCTTTGAATAAACAACAGTTTGTTACAATATTATATTTGTTTTACTGGTGTTTTATTTAGAATCTATAACCTTTTTTTATTTTGTTCAAAACAAAATTAATTTTACTCTTGATTTGTACAACTACCTGTAATTAAGCATTTTTAGATACATATTCAATCATACTTGATACAACATACATATCTAATTTATGATATTTCATAAATGCTTTTTTTATTAACATGATAGAGGATGTTTCTCTGGATTCTTTATTATTATTTCAATATAAAACAAATGTCATGGATATTCTGTCTTTAAAATTATCCAGAAACTCTTATTCCTGTATTCAAAATTTATACCCTTACTAACAAAAACACGCACATTTATCCGTTAAAATCGCTGAACTAATTCGTTAAACGGAATTTTCAAAAAGAGTGGAACAAACACAATCTGTTGAAATATTATAACTAACTCGACACTTCAACCGATCTTTGAGGCGCAAAGTTCGAGGTTCGAATTATTGAAGGTATTGCTTTGTCGTGCGAAGCATGTAATGTCACCGAGGTCCTTTCCTTTCTCCAATCTGGCTGGTACTGATCGGAGTACATCCGGAATATTGTCGTCATATCCGGGGGAACAGCCGATTTTGTGCGTCGCTTTGACATCGACATTAGCTTGGCTGTTGAAGGATGAACAAGTTTTATTGGCTTGTTCTTTTTTGTGGTCCATCCGTGCGTTTCTGCAAAGCTGATTTCGTTTAAGACTAGCTGCCTAGCATCTTTACCATTGAAGAAGGTTTCGTTGCGTGATAACTCGATATCGTCTGTGTTCCTAGTCCACTGCGGCATCATTGCTTGAGCTCTTGTATGTTTACATGCCGGAGTTATCGGTTTCTGATACATAGTTGACTCCCTTGAAAAAGCCGGCGCACTAGGTGGCGCCGCTATCCTTCTCGCTGGAAGAACTGCATGTCTCGATCCTTTCTGTGTCCACTCCGTAGCGTTCAAATACGCTTCGCCATCCCTCAGAGCTGGCGAAGCTTGACCTTCTGATAACAAAAAATGAGCTGAAACGAAATTGCCATGTCTACACGCTAGTAACAGTGCTGTATAACCAAGTTTGTTTCTTGTGTCAATATCTAATCCAAATTTTACAAAAAGTTCTCCAAGAAATTTCACAATGTTTGGATTACCACTGGACGCCGCGTGATGCAAGGGCGTATTCCCATCATTGTCTGGTTCGTTTATGTTAAGTATATCTTTTCTCAATATTTCTTCAACAATTTTCTCCCTACCATTTAAACAGACTAAACTAAGAGCAGTTCGGCCCATGTTGTCACGTAAACCTAGGTTCGAACCAGCAGCTACAAGAATTTTTGCCATCCTCGCACCTGCTTCCTCCTCAACCATTGACGTTAACATCAATGGCGTCCGTCCATACACATCTTTGACGTCAACACCAACGCCGTGTTTCTCAACAAGCAGACGTACTTGGTGCACACGACCATCAAGTACAGCCTGATGCAGGGCTGTTTTCACCAACCGTTTTGAAACAGGTGGTGGTGAAACAGGTAGAACTGTGTGCGACATCTGAAAATATAAAAACAGAATATCTAAAACATCTGAAAAACATCTGAATCATATGCACGGTGTGTAAATTGACGCCGAAACAGAATTTAGAGTTTTAACTTTAGACTGCAAAAATACAGGTCTGCATCTGAAATTGTAAGTTTCAAGTTATCAACAACACAAATGGCAGTGATGCTTCCCTGAAAGTGTTAACATATGGTTTCAATGTCATTGTCCAAACTGAAATGTAACAAATAAATATGTAATATCCACAAAAAATCACATCACTAAATTTTACGAAAACTTTGTCTTAATTTCACTCGATAATGGTGCATACTGGCAAGTTATTATCAAGTGATGGACGCATAATGCCTATATGATAAAAAAGCATACTCATTTCAAAGTATATTTGTTTTTTTACACTTTAATTTAGTTCAATGCATAGATTTAAACCACGTGTTATAATCTTGCCTGGTAAAGTCTAAAAAGTTGATCTCAATTTGAAGTGATATATACTTAATATATTTAACATTGAGTAATAACAATAGTATCTTGTCTACGTAAATACATTAAGACATGTAGGAGCACATTGACAAATTATATATGGAATTTACCCTCGATCTAAATCTCAATTTTATGTCCAATTATTCGTGAATCACACAACGATGGGATTTTTTGCACTTATTCTTCATAATATAACATTCAAGTACCTAAAACTTAACCAGTAAAATGTCCGCGAATCAAAGTGAGCATTTACCTAATGCGTGGGCATCAATGAAAGTCATCCGAATACTGTTTACTTTAGAAATTGATACTGATTTACAACATTTTATTAAAAAATAACGATCGCCATCCGGGCAATTCAAACAAAACGGCTTTCATTTTTTGTACGGTTTCGTATAGAAACCAATTAGATAGACTTCGATTATTGACATCGCTAAATAAAGGAGTCATTGTATTTCAATTGAAATATATTAGTTTGCCTTTTTTATGCAGTCTTTGTCATAATGATGCATGCGTTCAATTGGCTTCGTAAAAGTGATATGAAACAGTTTAAGAGCTTTGAAAGATGATGTTAGGCTCTAAATGTACGTGCATAAACCATTACCCTGATTTAACTGAAAGTGGTTAGCCTTTGTCGCCAGTATAAAGCAAGGCGAGCCTTCACATTCGTGCGGCCCACAAGGCATCTTATCGTCGGATACCCACGGCCGAACCATTACCATTTATGAGTTAGTCAACCGTGGGTATCCGACGATGAAATGTTAATGGTATAACAATGCAGATATTTATACTGGTGCCTGAATAACTTTAAATATTCAGCTTAATATCCCTAGAAATTTTATGCACAATTTCAGATAAAAAGGTATAGCTGTGTAGCTTCATAACATGAAAAAAAAATCAAAGAAATTTATTTTGGAGTTTAATTCCACAGAGGTCAGTCAATGTCAGTCCCGTTTAACCATTCGTCCTAGAACCCCGTGTCGAATTAGTAGCTTTACAATAATTATATTATGTCATTAAGAAATCACATAAGAAAAACAAAACAACGACCCTGTGATACTACTTAAGTCCCCATATTAAAGAGAAAGTTTGAAATCATGCATCATTTTTTTTCCAAATCATTCAATCATTTCGATACAAACTTACCGGTCTCTCCGGCAATTTTGGAGTGGCGGATTTCGACCTTTTAAAAATATCCTGGTCATCGTAATTCCCTTGCATACGGATTGTTTTTACAAAACCCACTACAAAATCTCCCATTTTTTTCTTCTTATACAAGCAAACAAATCCTCCAACAGTCTTTCTTTTTCACTTAAGCCTCTTTCCTTTTCATGTGTCTCTTTATCTTTTAAGATATCATGAAGCGATTCTAAACGATTAAAAGCACAATGAAGAGTGTAATATTACTTTAATGGTTAGAGTATTTAAAAAGGCTATTTAACTGCTTAGCGGTTATTCGAATATATCAAATCGTAATTAAATATATAGTCTAAACGGTATGTTCACCTACAAATACAAAAGCTATTGATTTTCAAAACAATTGATTGTCTTTTTAACCAAAACTGTGTTATCTATCTTAATGACCTTTAAACGCTGCCAAATTATAACTCCTTTTGGTCTTTAAGTCAAAGATCTCCGCGTTAATTTAACTTTATAATAAAGTATATAACTCCATTCAGCAGACGACATTTTAGCAAAAGACGATGTCTCCATTTAACTAACAGGAAAAAATCACGCATGTACTAAATTGAATACAAGTACTTTATTTATTTATGTAATGGGTAGAAACAACCTTTTGACTTCATCGAACGCTCCCCGTGTCCTTGACTTAAAATCCGACTTGTGGATTATATCTGGTTAGTGCCATGCGTCCTGGCTTTGACTTTGCATTTTCATTGGTTCGAGCTTCTTTGGTTTTCACTATACATGTACATGTAATGTGATTAAAGGTCCAATAAACTGGTTCATTTTATTTAAACCCATCTAAGTATTCAGAATATCGAATGATTTCTTTAATCCAATAATCCCGAACATTACAAAGGATTAAAGAGCTTAACGATAATGTATATCAGGAGCAAAATATGATTTAAAAATGGCCCTTTAATAACAGCCCACGTCAACGTTCAACCAGTTCAAAAACTATACATGTTCAATAATATACAGCCGGTCCGTACAGAATAAAGTGTCGATGGTTCGAATCAGTAGGACAAATAAGAAACCGCTGAATCTTACAAGATAGATGACAATGAGTCTCATTTTAAAAATATGAATGAATGGGCAATGTCGACATCAACAAAGCTTTACAATATAGGTATAGACAAACAATTGTTGTAAGTTATTAGCTTACATACCATTTAAGATATGTTTATAAAGGGAAAGAAAAAACAACCGTGTTTCCTTAAAGATGAAATATTACACTTTAAAGTGACATTATGCCCATCTAAATGAAGATAGTGAGTGAAATCAAAACAACTTTAAATTTTGCCCGAATTGTTTTAATTTTTGTATTTTACTTCGCAAAACATAATCAATGACCCAAATGACTTATGGAAAATTCTATAAATATCCTTCAGAATGTACATGTATCTGTAAAAAGAAAGCAGCAGTTATTTTATTAGTATATTTAAGGCAGTTTTTATATTTTATCCTTATCATTTTGTTTTGGTCAATGACCATTACAAATCCATCTCTGGAAATAAATTACTTATTAAGCTCCAAGTTACAATGGAAAACTGAGCATAATGTCACTTTAACTGTATGCTATTTTAAATGGAAACAAATGATGAAATAGACACGCGATTCCCTTTCAGAGCCTTACCATATAGTTGCCATTATTTTCCGACTTTAAAATATTTCACCAGTCACATCAAACGTAATAACCTCTTTGATTAATCCGTCTTTACATTGTTATCTCAATTTACCATTAAAATAAGGGCAACAAATTAAAAATTCAATTAGTGCAATTTATTATATTTTATATGAAAAATTAATATGGGTATCATGTCAAATTCAATGGAAAGAAAATGAATAGTGTAATAAATCATTTACTCTTTTTTAATAAAAAACCTCACTTTATAAATATGTACATGATGACATCACTATTGTCTTAATGATTGAATTTAAAATCAACATTTGATATGTCCTGAAACTAGGCCTTTATCTGAAAAATTAACCTTTCCCAATTTACTACACTGATGAAAGATAACCAATACATTTCAGATACCAGAAATAAAAACATTTATTATATACTTATAAATGTAATATTGTGAAATATTGATTGAATAAAATGCGTTATTTCATTTTCCGTATTTTCACCGTAAAAAAAATAATTTTCACTGCAGTGAATCGTATTTACATTATTTTCACAGGTGTCTTGTCTTTCTTCTAAATTCAGCCAGTAAACAAAATTAAATCTTTTAAAATGTAATGACAAAGAAGAAAAGAAAAAAGTATATAATAAACAGAAAATTCAAGTTTTTTCATTAATTTTCATCTCGTGGTATGAAAATTATCATATTTCACTCGTGGCTCTCGCCACTTATGAAATATTAATTTTTATATTACTCCATGAAAATAAATTCTGTTAGTAGAAAAAACTTTAATATCCTCTATGTAACTTTAGAATTAAGAAAACATATTTTTAATGTCTATGACACTATGTAAGACTGGATATCATTATTTGATATGAGCGACAAGTCACCTTAAAGGCACAATATGCTTTAAATATTTACTTCTTAAAGAACAAATGAATTTTACTATAAAAGTACAACAAAACTAAAAATATTTTGAGAAATAAGAATAAAATAATTTCTGAGGCAAAATGGGCCTTTAAATAAGTTATTTCTGGGAGAACGTTATTCACTGAACGCCGCAGTCTAACAAACCACTGGAAAGGCACACAGTGGGGAAACGGAACAGAAACTTAAAGGAAACTTCAACTTACTACCGTATCATTAAAATCATACAAAGTAATATATGTGAATTGTAAAAGTAAATTGGGCGGAAGACACAAAAAGGACAAATCATTAGTATAATTCACAATAATTCAGGACACACGCCCTTTCATATGAAAAGACATCTCAGAAACAAAGCTGCAAAAAGACATCAACACATTGTATAAGGAAAGAAGAAGGCTTTAAATTTAATGCAGTCATTATTAACTTTTTTAAGGTAAGCAACAATGTCAATACGCTTGATACACAGCTATGTCGTAAAGGAATATTTGAAAATGGAGCGCGTTACCGTATACTATTAATGTTGTACATTTCACCATTGGCCTACTAACTTGTGAAATTGTAATGTCCTTTGATTTTGCGTATTGTCTGATGGATTTCAGTACCCAAAAATATCTACATTCGAGTAACCGGATGTGAAGACTACACTTGCTGCAATGGTTTGCTATTCAGCCCATAAAAATTCACAGGCATTAATTCAAACATTGAACATTTACAAGCACTTGTCATAGAGACTCTATATCCATTTGTATGTTTACTATTGGAGCATGGACGCATTGAGGGAAAGCAGCAAATTACAAAAGCACAATTAAAAAAAAGTAGCAGCGTAAATTCAGCCTTTTGCTGAGGGCAAATAAAAGAACAAACGAATCACGCGGCTTCTGGAGCATCCATTTTAAGTGAATTACAAAAGTTAATAATTAGTTATAAAACAAGACTAAAATGTAACAATTATTTATTTGTTCTTAAATAAATAGTTTGTGAGAACGTGTAACCGACAGAGAAACAAAAGGTATTGCAACAAATGACAGCTTATTTGCACTGCCACCGTTGACGGTTATTGTGGCTTTCAAAAATAGAATCTGAATTGGAGAATGTATGTTTTATTCATTAAGGTGTTTGTTGGGTTGTTGTAATTTAAGTAATTAATTGATTTCTCTTCAACAAAACATAAAGGCAGATAACCGTGATATTATATTCATGATTTACTTAGTTTCAGGTTTACAATGACAGGTAATGTTTGATCAAAAAATATTTAACCAATGCTTTTATTATTATGTCAAAGAGTAAACGTGGTTGAATGATGTCGGTACCCGACTTCTATTCTACTTGTAATCGTTTAGCAAACGAAAAGTGGTTTTTGCATTTGATTGCTTGTTTGATCAAAATGTTATTTCACATTTATGATAGCCTTTATTTCAAAAGTTTCATTGTTGAGATAGTGTTTTTATATGTCGGGCAGACCTTTATTCTTTTTTTAATTTTAGCAATAACTGTGTATATTTGATAAGGTGTTTTGTAAAAACTGAGAATGCATTGTTAACATATGTGGATGGCATCAATTTTTTATATTATTGACATACACTTTATTAAAATACATGTAGAACCATAAAGTGACCGAACTTTTTAGTTTTTATGTTTGAACGCATTTGTATTATTAATGAAACTCTGTAAATATGAAAAAGTGCAAACACTTTTGACGTCAATATGATGAAATGGCATAAATGTAGGTTGGCTAAACCGTTTGCTATTTTGGTACATTGTGACTCTTTAATTTAGAGGACCATAAATATGGATTTTTTTTCTCTTTTATTTTTATTTCTTTTGTTTCTCAATTGCGGTATTTGATATATAACATATTTTACATATGGAGGACATATTTCGATCTATCAAGATTTATTTGGTCGCACAGTAGCCGAGTCTATAAAACGCATGATTTACTGCGGAATGACACGATTTATTTTGCGAGTCGCCAATTAAAACGAACATTTACATATATCGGCTAGACACTTCAGGACCAATTTTTAAATTCTTGCTTTATTGCAAAACATTTTTATTTACATTTTCTTCAAATTGAAATACAATGTTTTTCTTTCTACGCATACAAATAATGGACTGTGCAACTGTCTGTAGTTCACCTAGATTTAATATTGTGGAACCATGCTAAAAGTAAACACATTGTCTCCACTCCTGTTTTGCATTTAGACAAAACGCAGCGGTGTAAGGGCTAATGCATTGCATTTTAATAAAACATCTGAATTTTTCAATCTATTCTTTTGTTTATATGTACAAACAAGTTCGTTTTGAAGAAATTTGAATGTATATATAGTTTTTTTTTCTTCTGAGACTAATTGGATAGGTTTGTGAGAACATAGTTCTGGCTTCCAAAACTTTAAGAACCATCTTTTACATAGTGAAGCGAGATCACACGTGCGATTTTTTTTATTTTGTTTAGATTTGGTAACGGATCTGATGCCTTTAATGTCTGATACATATATACTATATACTCGTATATGCTCAAATTTGATGTTATATTGTTGGTCATTTGCTAATGAAAAGTTTATATATCGTTTATTAGGAATATAATTAATTATTGTCAAAGGCATTAGGATAAACCATTACAAGCGTGTCAGTACTGTTTATATATACATGTACATGTAAACAAGACACATGGTGTCGGAATCCTGGCACAAACGTACGCGTCATGTCACAGTATAAAACGAGTACTACTAATACGGACGTAATGGAATTTTCGTGTCATAATACTTCTCCTTTAATATCAACAACTGGTCAGATCAAAACAGACATTCGACTATATATAGGTAGCATTTTTTTCGGTTCTTGTTAAAGTATGCAGGGCACAGCTGGCCAATCCTTCGCAGCCATTTTATGCGTGCGTAAATTTTCGCTTGAATCGATAATGGCAATTTTTCAGCCGAAGTGAAAAAATGGTTTCGTTAATTGGCCAATAAGTTTGTTGAACCAAATCAGTAAGTTGCAAAAGTCTTGTTTAGTCATGTTTTAATGTTTTAGTAATTATACATGTAACATAAAGAGTGCATTAGAAACAAAACATATACAAATTATACAGAAAAGGAGACACGTATGTTAACAGTTTGGAGCAAATATGTATGACAGAGCAAAGTGATAGAATGTTTCGATGGCTTCATTGAATGCCGCCCTACCTTCTTGATCTTTGTTTACATATTCTTCTTTAAAGTTACACAAAACACATAAACATAATATATGCCTAAAAATCAAGAAAATATCAGATGTAACTGTAAAACCATGGCAGAATGTCAATGTTTTAGATGTTACCTAAATGAAACTGTAATTTAAGATAACCCATAATCTGTGAAGTAACAAAATGGAGATTTCAATAAGGAGTCAATAGTACATTTTGTGCTAGTATTTATTTGGATATACAGTGGAGAAAATACGTTGTAAGAGAAACGTTTATGAAACAATATCCTCTTGATAACGTATGCTTGAGTACTTTAGCTACTTGTATATGACAAGTTATAGTGTCAGTAAAATTGGTATTTTGAGAGCTATCACTCAATTGGATGACGTGACAAAACAAAGTAAGCTAAACCATTATGAAAAAAACAAAAACAAACAAGAAAAACAGCATTAAACACGTAACATTGAGATACATTTGTAGTTACTGATAGTCAATGAAAAGTAGGAGACAAAAAATACTGGTAGCAAACGTGAAAAGGTAGATATGAACGCTGATAGCGAGATGAGAATGCGGTGTCGGGGGGGGGGGCAAGAAAAGTTATTCACGTTCAAGTATATACACTATCTATCTATATCTTTTGATGAGTGCTTTACTCATAGGTACTTAAATAAAACAGATAATAGATCATAATATTTGAACAAACATTACACGATTTTTATAAAAGTTTTGATAGTTTATGATGTAAAATTACAAAATGTTTATTTATAAAAGCTGTCTACATAATTATCGATCTGAAAATATTTGGTAAAAACAAATCCTTCAGCTTGATTATGATGGAAGATTAAATCTTATTTGAAAACTTTTCAATACCGTGTCTTAGAATTAACCAGTACAGCATCAATACAGTTTTCTATACTTAACGAGTACAGAATCAAAACCGTTTCCTGAATTAAACAGTACAGCATCAATCTCGTTTCCTATAGTTAACCAGTACAGCAACAAACGTTTGCTAAAGTTTACCAGAGCAACGTCAAGACCGTTTCCTAGAAATTACCAGTACAACATCAAGACTGTTTCCTGGAATTAACCAGTAAAGCAACACGACCGTTTTCTGTACTTAACCATTACATCATTTAGACCGTTTCCTGATTAACCAGTACATCATTAAGACCGTTTCCTGTACTTAACCAGTACATCATTAAGACCATTTCCTGAAATAAACCAGTACCCAGTACAGCTTCAAGACCGTTTCCTGAAATTAACCAGTACAGCATCAAGACCGTTTCCTGAATTAACCAGTACAACATTAAGACCGTTTCTTTAATTAATCAGTACAACATTTAGACCGTTTCCTGAAATTAACCAGTACAGCTTCAAGACCGTTTCCTGAAATTAACCAGACAGCATCAAAACCGTCTTCTGAAATTTACCAGTACAGCGTTAAGACCGTTTCTTGAAATTAACCAGTACAACATTAAGACCGTTTCCTGAAATTAACCAGTACATCATTTAAACCGTTTCCTGAGATTAACCACTACAGCATTATGACCGTTTCCTGAAATTAACCACTACAGCATCAATACCGTTTCCTGAAATTAACTAGTACAGCATTGAGACCGTTTCCTGAATTAACCAGTACAACATTAAGACCGTTTCCTGATTTAACCAGTAGACAATTTAGACCGTTTCCTGAGATTAACCACTACAGCATTAAGACCGATTCCTGAAATTATCACTACAACATTAAGACCGTTATCTGAAATCAACTAGTACAGCATTAAGACTGTTTCCTGAATTAACCAGTACAGCATTAAGACTGTTTCCTGAATTAACCAGTACAGCAGCATCAAGACCGTTTCCTGAATTTAACCAGTACAGTATCAAGACCGTTTCCTGGAATTAACCAGTACAGTTCCAAGGTCGTTTTCTTAAATTAACCAGTACAACCTGAAATTAACCAGTACAGCATCAAGACCGTTTCCTGGAAGTAACCAGTACAGCATTCATGTGAGAAAACATTGTCGTAACCTAAACAGGGCTCAAACCTACGATCTCTAAGTTGAGAAGCAAACGTAAATTGTAGTGTGGTATGTTGTTTGATGAGTTGATAAAATTATAAAAGACTGTCATTTATGAACAGTTTTTTTTTTGCTTTAAACTTGCCGCCTTTACTTCTGATATGAATTCAATATTTACGATATTTAGATTCGTTTAATATGATATTCTGTAAAAGTAACTTTCCGTGCTTTTAATTAGATTATCTTACTCGTATATTTCAACATAAATGTTAAAATAAAGCATATGATGAACATTGTTTTTAATGTAATGGAAAATATAAATACCTCTCAATAGTTAACAGGTTGAGCAATGGCCTTTTAGAACATGCGTCTTTAAATCGTCGGTTGTTTATGCACGTAATTCATGTTCCATTCATAAATTTCATGTATTTACAATATTAGTGATAAAGACGCTTATTTAAATGATATCAGCTATTTACGCGAAAAGATTCACATGATACGATAAAAAAAACTTACCAGTTCTCGTGGTATCTTTTTCTTCATCTATATTTCGTTTTTTTTTTCATGAAATATTAAACTAATAAGACGTCAATGCTTTTGAAATTAAATTTCCAACTACTATGTATCGAATATAACAATATAAATCAAATATACCAAATAAATAATACTAAAGGCTTAAAATTGAACAAATTTACATTTACTTATTGCTCGTCGGATAATCCAGTCAACAACAGATTTAAATCAAATCTTTAAATCCAGTTTGCGCTATCGTATAATCCGGAGGGAAAACTTTTATAAGCTCTTGGGGGTTAAGGTATCCATGAATATATAGATTAACATAGGCATGTAAATAATAAAGTTTATATTACTTTGCTGTATTATAGAAAGGGCATTTCATGGGTTTCTTATTACATGCCATTGTAACGGATCCTTATTGATTTTGTCAAACTGTGTGACTGTTGACTATAGTTAGAGAATAGTAAATAAATTGTTTTGTAATTCAATACCAAAAGTGCAGTCTCAATCTCTACAATTGAAAAGTTTACATAAACTTATCAAAATCTCTAAAAGCGAGAAGGCGGTTTTGAGTTTTACAACAAATCTGTACGAAAGTGTAAAAATAACGGCTACATATTTTTTTCACTAGTGCGTTTCATCTTTTTAAAAACACAATTACGTCCATTTTTATCATATATTCTATATTCTATGGAAATGCAGCGTTCGCGATTCGGCCGAATCTTAATGTAAAAATAGTATAAAATTGGTATTACATGCAATATATTCCTCTTTTTATAGAGAAATTTACACTTCATATGTTGTGACACAATGTTTACACGTATATGTGTATATATCTACTATGTGATAATTCCGTGAAAAAGCACTAAAAGTCTGGCAGACATTGTCGTCTGCTTAACCATAACAATTTTTGAGAGAGATGCTTGAATCAAGCTCACTCGGCACTCTCAAACTAAAGCGTTCCTTCATAATTCTGATATTTTATATGATATTAATAATGAAAATATGAATTTTGTTTATTTGGTTCATACGCATGCAGGTGGGATGTGTAAAAAGATAAAAGTTAAATAAAACGTCAACTAAAGCAAATGATTTTATCATAAGTATACCGTAAAGTTGCGTACTGTTAAATCGTTCAAGCATTCCGTTTAAACATGGATTATTCTGTTATATAATATGCTTTGTATAAAAAAATGTGTTGCTGCGCATTTGTTGACAATCCCGAAACTATTTCTTGTTGACTGTATGTAGGAGATCACTCGAAAATAATGAAAGCAAAACAAGAATTGAAACGTTTAGAATCGTTAAATCAGGGGTATTTTTGAGAAAGACATTTTTAACATCACTCGTCATAAAACACTTGAAACTTACTATTTATAATTGTAAAATGTTCGTTCTTGCAAAAACAAACGAATTCAAATATCACTTACAATTTAAAATTCATCATATATGATTTTTTTCTACGTAAATCGGTATTTTCTGATTTCTAGTCATGTTATTTGATATGTATATCAATGATCATTTTGTATGTTTATGCTTATTTTCATAAATATACTGTTTAGACTATTAACGATAGAGTACTGATGTCATAAAACACGTATCCGTATCTTAAAAAAAATAAAGTACACATGACGAGTTAGGTGCGTTCATTTTTGACCTAGGTTTTTTTTCTTGTAATCAAGATTGGAGTCTAATATGATTGGCAAAATATTTATTAATAATGAAAATAGTAAACGCGTGTATTGTTAAAAGCTTTATATTGTTATTGAATGATTTAATGATATTTGATCTGAGATCGATTTATTGTACCCGCTTATCATACAGATTTCCAATACAGTTCATTGGTTAAATTTTTTTTGATAGTTTTGATCAATAATCGGAATGTTTTTGTAACTTCAATAAAAATGTCAATTTAGAAAATGTCTAAATAAATGCTTACAATTGACAAGGTAATTGAACAACGCGCTTTATTACATTTTTAAATTGATCATTTGTTTTGATAAAACGTTATCGTAGATTTATTGGTAGACTACATAAAAAACTATGTTCCTAAAGTGTCATAGATAATAACTCTTTTTTTCCCCCATACATTTCTTAAAGATTTGAATCGTTTTGTAAATTAAAGCATGACTTAACACATATTTGCATAAGATACATAAATGAATATTGTAGAATTTAGTTATCTATGAAAACAGATTTGATTTTTTATTAAACATTTCATTGCATGAACATATTCTATTAAGAGATGATGTTACATCACTTAATTTTATGTTTCCATGGATTCACGTGCTACATGCATAAAAATGACTTAAAGTATTATATTTTCTTACACGACTAATATAAATTTATGGATATGTAAGTTGAATGAATCGTAACGACGCACCTGACTAGAATATACTGAAACCATTGAAATGTTTTTCTTTAAAAGATGTGTGTTTGTTTTACAGTCATGCAAGATTGCGACACCCAGAGAAACTTTTACAAATGCGTTCACACGTTGACAGATAGTTTGGTTAAACATAATATTCTTACATTTGTTTTCGACTTCGTCATATTGAAATGTAATTTTAAATGTGATTTACGCATAAAATAAGCATCGTTCGAACAGTAGTGTTTGCTAAGAAACATGAGCTATTTACAAAAGAACATAAGTTTGCAAATGCCTGTGAAAATTGCTTTCCGGCCGATTAGCAACGTCATTTCAAAGCTAGCTAAACGCGATTGGCTGTCCAATGACGAGTGATGCTTTGTGGGTAAAAGGAGGAGAAATGTTTACATTTGTTTTGGAACGATTTGAAATTACTGGAACAAAATACGCGTTCAGAAACGAGGAAAACATGTGTGTTTGTAGATTTGTATACTTTTTTTCTCCCCTGTAAAGAGAGTAATGTTTAAGCGGTTAATTCAACTGTTACATCTAAAAACTAAACGAATGCGGAAATCCCTTCACGAAAATGTTATTAAGACATTTACCCAAGTCATTTCTATGATCATTCACAATTACATGATATTTGTTTAAAGGGGAGTAATATACCCCGCATCAAATTAAAAGAGTATCGAGAAGTTGGCACTGACATCGAAGATCGAAGATCGAAATTCAGTTTCTAGTGAATTTCGAGCTAGCTTTGAACTTCGAGCTAGCTCGAAGATCGAAATTCAAAGTAAACAAAAGCTGAATTTCGAGCTGGAGTTGAATTTCGAGCCAGCTCGAACATCGAAATTCAAAATTTTCAAAACCCGAATTTCGAGCTGGAGTTGAATTTCGAGCCAGCTCGAAGATCGAAATTCAAAGTAAGCTTAAGGCGAATTTCGAGCTGGAGTTGAATTTCGAGCCAGCTCGAAGATCGAAATTCAAAATTTGCAAAAGTTGAATTTCGAGCTGGAGTTGAATTTCGAGCCAGCTCGAAGATCGAAATTCAAAATTTTCAAAATATGAATTTCGAGCTGGAGTTGAATTTCGAGCCAGCTCGAAGATCGAAATTCAAAATTTTCAAAAGTTGAATTTCGAGCTGGAGTTGAATTTCGAGCCAGCTCGAAGATCGAAATTCAAAATTTGCAAAAGTTGAATTTCGAGCTGGAGTTGAATTTCGAGCCAGCTCGAAGATCGAAATTCAAAATTTTCAAAAGTTGAATTTCGAGCTGGAGTTGAATTTCGAGCCAGCTCGAAGATCGAAATTCAAAATTTTCAAAAGTTGAATTTCGAGCTGGAGTTGAATTTCGAGCCAGCTCGAAGATCGAAATTCAAAATTTTCAAAAGTTGAATTTCGAGCTGGAGTTGAATTTCGAGCCAGCTCGAAGATCGAAATTCAAAATTTTCAAAAGTTGAATTTCGAGCTGGAGTTGAATTTCGAGCCAGCTCGAAGATCGAAATTCAAAATTTTCAAAAGTTGAATTTCGAGCTGGAATTGAATTTTGAGCCAGCTCTCAGATCGAAATTCAAAATTTCCAAAACCGAAATTTCGAGCTGGTGTTGAATTTCGAGCCAGATCGAAGATCGAAATTCAAAATTTTCTAAAGCCGAATTTCGAGCTTGAGTTGAATTTTGAGCCAGATTGAAGATTAAAATTTTCAAAAGCACAATTTTGAGCTGAAGTCGAATTTCGACCCAGCTCGAAGATTGAAATTCAAAATTTTCCAAAGCAGAATTTTGAGCTGAAGCTTAATTTGGAGCCAGCTCGAAGATCGAAATTCAAAATTTTCAAAAGTTGAATTTCGAGCTGGAGTTGAATTTCGAGCCAGCTCGAAGATCGAAATTCAAAATTTTCAAAACCCGAATTTCGAGCTGGAGTTGAATTTCGAGCTGGCTCGAAGATCGAAATTCAAAATTTTCAAAAGTTGAATTTCGAGCTGGAGTTGAATTTCGAGCCAGCTCGAAGATCGAAATTCAAAATTTTCAAAAGTTGAATTTCGAGCTGGAGTTGAATTTCGAGCCAGCTCGAAGATCGAAATTCAAAATTTTCAAAAGTTGAATTTCGAGCTGGAGTTGAATTTCGAGCCAGCTCGAAGATCGAAATTCAAAATTTTCAAAAGTTGAATTTCGAGCTGGAGTTGAATTTCGAGCCAGCTCGAAGATCGAAATTCAAAATTTTCAAAAGTTGAATTTCGAGCTGGAGTTGAATCTCGAGCCAGCTCGAAGATCGAAATTCAAAATTTTCAAAAGTTGAATTTCGAGTTTGAGTTGAATTTCGAGCCAGCTCCAAAATTGAAATTCAAAATTTTCAAAAACCCGAATTTCGAGTTGGAGTTGAATTTCGAGCCAGCTCGAAGATCGAAATTCAAAATTTTCAAAAGTTGAATTTCGAGCTGGAGTTGAATTTCGAGCCAGCTCGAAGATCGAAATTCAAAATTTTCAAAAGTTGAATTTCGAGCTGGAGTTGAATTTCGAGCCAGCTCGAAGATCGAAATTCAAAATTTTCAAAAGTTGAATTTCGAGCTGGAGTTGAATTTCGAGCCAGCTCGAAGATCGAAATTCAAAATTTGCAAAAGTTGAATTTCGAGCCAGCTCGAAGATCGAAATTCAAAATTTGCAAAAGTTGAATTTCGAGCTGGAGTTGAATTTCGAGCCAGCTCGAAGATCGAAATTCAAAATTTTCAAAAGTTGAATTTCGAGCTGGAGTTGAATTTCGAGCCAGCTCGAAGATCGAAATTCAAAATTTTCAAAAGTTGAATTTCGAGCTGGAGTTGAATTTCGAGCCAGCTCGAAGATCGAAATTCAAAATTTTCTAAATTTGAATTTCGAGCTGGAGTTGAATATCGAGCCAGCTCGAAATCGAAATTCAAAATTTTCAAAAGTTGAATTTCGAGCTGGAGTTGAATTTCGAGCCAGCTCGAAGATCGAAATTCAAAAATTTGAAAAGTTGAATTTCGAGCTTGAGTTGAATTTCGAGCCAGCTCAAAGATCGAAATTCAAAATTTGCAAAAGTTGAATTTTCAGCTGGAGTTGAATTTCGAGCCAGCTCGAAGATCGAAATTCAAAATTTTCAAAAGTTGAATTTCGAGCTGGAGTTGAATTTCGAGCCAGCTCGAAGATCGAAATTCAAAATTTTCAAAAGTTGAATTTCGAGCTGGAGTTGAATTTCGAGCCAGCTCGAAGATCGAAATTCAAAATTTTCAAAAGTTGAATTTCGAGCTGGAGTTGAATTTCGAGCCAGCTCGAAGATCGAAATTCAAAATTTTCAAAAGTTGAATTTCGAGCTGGAGTTGAATTTCGAGCCAGCTCGAAGATCGAAATTCAAAATTTTCAAAAGTTGAATTTCGAGCTGGAGTTGAATTTCGAGCCAGCTCGAAGATCGAAATTCAAAATTTTCAAAAGTTGAATTTCGAGCTGGAGTTGAATTTCGAGCCAGCTCGAAGATCGAAATTCAAAATTTTCAAAAGTTGAATTTCGAGCTGGAGTTGAATTTCGAGCCAGCTCGAAGATCGAAATTCAAAATTTTCAAAACCCGAATTTCGAGCTGGAGTTGAATTTCGAGCTGGCTCGAAGATCGAAATTCAACAAGAATTTCAATTTTATTGAACATTTTTTAAGAATCAACTTATTGCACCTAATCTTTTCAAAACTGTCATGTTTTCCAACGTTGAATGGTCATTGACACTGACGTGCATGTTGACGTTACGTTACGTTATATTACACTGCAAATGAATTTCCGTAAGTGGTCATCTTTTTAACTTTTGTCAGATTTGTTCTTTTTCACATTTGTATGCCTCATTGTTGCCTTAAAAGAAAACATTCTCAAATTGTAGATAATGAATAAACAAAAATCTTTAAAGATACACATTTGACACATGTTCTTCAAATATTGTCCTTTACATCAAGTTTAGTTGGTTTCTTTCAGTGCAGGACAGTTCCATTCGGAAAAAAATTGGGAAATTTGAGTAGGTTCTTTTGTCTGTACTTGCTACGGACACTGTCGAGGCTCTTTTGATGTTTATATGTTCTGTTCACTGACCATATAATCAGTATGCAATTGACATGTTAATAAAACCGGAAAATATTACATTTATTTAAAGCTTTACTTTTTTATGTTTTCTGACAAATGTCAGATCACACTATTTCTTTCCTTTAAAAGAAAATGGTAATTCAGGATTACATCTTGGTTCTTTATTTTTGTATACAGAATCCGTATTTGCAAGATTACGAAATTTTGTATGCTAGGAATTTGCGGACTTTTAATAAAAAGATCCGTATTTAAGTAAAGTATAAAGTTGCCGTATATTTCGAATGTACGAATAACGATATTTGTCATGTACGTATTGCATGATATACGGCCCTGTACACCTCCGTATTTTAAATTTCAGACCTATTTATAAAAAATTTATGTAGAATTCCGTACACTTCGGTATATCTGCAGTGGTCATAATGTCATTTATGGCGGAATTTTAACACAAATTTCAGCATAAAGAAAAATAAAACAATTTCCGTTGAATACAGCAGCATTTAAGATAATGTATTTGCCGTTGGCTAGGAAGTACCCGTAACAGTTGTCAAGGATACGCAGCGAACGGTCTTTGTTGGTCAACTTTGACGTCCTGTACAAAAATTGGCTGAAATTATTAAAAAAAAATCCAACGGAATCTAATCTGAAATATGTCAACATTTTACATGACGCTAGTGTCGCGTTCTACCTTAATTGCATTTTATGTTAATTATTGGCTGAAGTATATATTATAATGTGAAAGAAATTGTTTGGTGGAAATTAATTTGAGTATTTGTGAAAAAGGTTTTTATTTAAGGAAATTACTGGAACACTTTTCTTACGCGGAGCAACATCTACTTTAAATACAGGCGGTGATGCGGCAAACCTAAATTACAAGTTGAAGCTGTTTTGTCGGGAAAGAATAATAATGGTACTATCAAAATAATATAAAAAAACATGATAAAACTAGGCTAAAAAGGATTATTCGAATATATGGTTGATTTTGGGGATCGGAGGTTTGTCCTGGTCGTTACGAATGTGAATCTTGACTCGATAAATCTCGACACCAATCATATATCCTGAAGTATCTGAAATAGATCTTTTCTTATACGTGTATCTCGTATGTTTTCAAATTATTTTAATTACTCTCCTATATTTGAAAATAAGTACTCGTACAATTGTAATATGACATTAGGAGCTACCTTTGACGCAGAAAGCCTTCATGATTTAATAACAAGCATAAAGTGTTCAATATATACACAGGATATGTCAAATAATGAGTAGATTTTAAGATACGAATGAATAGGTGATGTCCAGCCTATCATTGAAGTATTCCGAGTATTTCCGAATATCTCATCCGCTTATTTTGTTAATCTCTAATCAAAATAGTTTTTAATTTATTCAAACGTTATGATTTATCAAAATGGATATTAAAAAGTAATTTCTTATGTTCATCATCGTTACTTCAGTTCTTCTAAATGATTATAATGTTTATTTACTGATTTTCTACATCATACTTCTA
The DNA here is from genome assembly GCF_026571515.1 of Ruditapes philippinarum. Lineage (NCBI taxonomy): Eukaryota > Metazoa > Mollusca > Bivalvia > Venerida > Veneridae > Ruditapes > Ruditapes philippinarum. The sequence goes on from NW_026854960.1 coordinate 163,107, forward strand.
CCGGAAGTCTTCTTCGGGACAGAAGACTGCCACTAACAACTGTCTCTGAATTTTGTTGGCGCTTTAACAACATTTTTTTTTTCAAAAGCGTCTTGAAATCTAATTACAACTCAAATATAGTACCAGTCCAAGAGTTTCAAATTGGCAGCGTCCAGTTAACTAAGGCTTTTTCTCTAACATGTTATAATAAGACATTATATTTTAACTGGATTAAAATGTGATTTCAATTTAACTTATACATATCATACATGTTATCTCAGACCGCGTATAATTTATTTAGATACTATTAATTTTTCTTCGGTTTTCCCCTGATAGCGGATGAAAGCGACTTCATAGTAAGTGCGCTAAATTTCACTCTGTCCCTGCTGGTATTAATAGGTTAGTGTAATTCAGGAAATACAAGAAGTGTTGAAAAAATAACTTGGTTTTCATCGTGCTTACTCTGTATTTTGTAAAGGCATTCAAACAAGAAGAAGTGTTCATGTATATTTTGGGACATAAAAATAACCAACGAGTCATGTATTAACCCGCTGGAAGCTCCGGAATATACCGGAAAATAATATTTAGTGTGGTGCTCCAACGCTGTCTCACTCCTTGCGAATGCTTCCGAACAAAAATAGTCCAAGTATATATAGTTATCATTGCGATGAAACTTTCTTCTATATCAGTGAAGTTAACAATTTTGACATAAAAGTAACAAAACGCAATTATCTAGTTTTGTTAACAGTCTATGATGTAGGAAGCCATGTTATTTGTGCGCGTTTCCGTTCTCCACTGTATATACGGCGCACAGCCCGAGAAATTTTTTGTTTATATATTATCATTAATCAGCTTATAGTTATAATAATAACAATAATCAATTCAGTTGGAAAAATTGTGACCTTTCATTTTCAGTGAAATAGAAATTCAAAGTAAGCTTGAAGTTGTTGGACAAAAATATTACAGCTTGATCGAATTTCAAATCTATTTTTCAGTAGATAAAGACAATTTTGTATCTTATCTTGCAAGCATATATACTTCAATGTATACCATGTTATACAATAACAAGCAACTGCTACTTCCGTTCATTATTACCTTTTTGGAAGCTTTCAGGAAGAAGACTTGATTATCACAAACAAAATTTAGACGTTTTATTCCCGGTTACTAGTACATTCCGATAAGAAATCTTACTTACGATGAACGCTTGTTCGTATCATTTACAGTGTTTTTAAACAAAAGGAAAGAACGACACTCTTAACTTAATATAACCATACAACGATTGGCGCACTTGATTGTCTTTGATTGATTTAGCAATAGTGATGATATATTCTAAGATATTTATGTGATACTCTCTAGGATTTAAAACAGAAAAACGTAATGCCTATTTAATTTCCATAAAAGCTAAAGGCGTATGTTATTGTAATTTATTACGACTGTGTCATTCCGACGGTGCACCGTTTCTAATGTGTCTCTTATAACAACATGTGGCAGAATCAGTGTTTGGACACCCACCCCACCATGCCCCTGGATCCCTGCTACAACCCTGAAAAAAAAAGAATTCAACAATCTGATTCAATACTCTGAGTCTTACTATATGATATCAAATACAAATGAGCCGCGTCATGACAAAACCAACATAATGGGTTTGCGGCCAGCATGGATCCAGACCAGCCTGCGCATCCGCGCAGTCTGATCAGGATTCATGCTGTTCGCTTACAAACCCTATAACAAGTAAAGAAACTGATAGCGAACAGCATGGATCCTGATCAGACAGCGCGGATGCGCAGGCTGGTCTTGATCCATGCTGGTCGCAAACCCATTATGTTGGTTCTGACATGACGCGGCTCAAATGTACTCATGTAGTACCAGCCTAGAAAACACCAAATTCATGAATGGTATAGCAATGGTAAAAGGACTGACAATATCAGCTTATCAGCTCTGTGTTTCTTCCGATTTGTCTGTTATGTGGTCTTTATGTAAAGAGCACTGCTGAATATAAGGGAAATGTTATATGATTCTACATTCTAGGGAGAGTATTCCCATAAACAGATATATGATTCTAAAAATGGTAGATCTTATCTTCTCAAGGTATTATTATATTGTGTTGCTATGTCGTGTGTACTTATGTATTTTGTCTTTGTACATGTACATTGTAGTACATGTATAGTGTACAAAACTAGAAGATTTAATAATACGACATTTTGTCGGGTTTAGTAATTGATGACTTTGATGTTGATTATCATGTTCCTTCTAAGTTTTGGCTGTGACATACTTAAACTATTGATTTAGCTAGGCAAGACTTAACATAAGCTTCTAGTTCAAAATTAAACTGCTCAGGGCATGCGGTTCGTTTTAAAAAACAACAACAAAAAACTGCTTTACAAGCGGAATGAAATTTGATAGAAAATATCTATACGAATCAAAACGAGATGGCGCCGCCCGGGAATGGAACCCGGGTCGCCGGATTTAAAATCAAAAGCTGTACCTATCGAGCTGACTGGGCGACTATTAGTTCATAAGAAAAAAAGAAGTCTAATGACTTTTGTCAGTCTATGAAAAAAGTCATGTATTTTTTTTAATTTATTTATTTTTTGGTAAAAATTAAGATTGTTGATATGTTAAATTGCAGGAAATAAACGTTTGTTTATAAGTAATTCAAGCCTAGCGGATAATGTATGCAAGTATCCGTTATAGAACCATATTAACTGTCAAAATTGTCGAAACTTTAGAAATGAAAGACAAAATAAAAGATAATTTACGGGTCAAGGCTTGCTCAAAAGACACGAATTGCCAGATTAAAGCTGACTCGAAATTCAACTCCAGCTCGAAATTCGGGTTTTGAAAATTTTGAATTTCGATCTTCGAGCTGGCTCAAAATTCAACTCCAGCTCGAAATTCAACTTTTGAAAATTTTGAATTTCGATCTTCGAGCTGGCTTGGAATTCAAATCCAGCTCGAAATTCAACTTTTGAAAATTTTGAATTTCGATCTTCGAGCTGGCTCGAAATTCAACTCCAGCTCGAAATTCAACTTTTGAAAATTTTGAATTTCGATCTTCGAGCTGGCTCGAAATTCAACTCCAGCTCGAAATTCAACTTTTGAAAATTTTGAATTTCGATCTTCGAGCTGGCTCGAAATTCAACTCCAGCTCGAAATTCAACTTTTGAAAATTTTGAATTTCGATCTTCGAGCTGGCTCGAAATTCAACTCCAGCTCGAAATTCAACTTTTGAAAATTTTGATTTCGATCTTCGAGCTGGCTCGAAATTCAACTCCAGCTCGAAATTCAACTTTTGAAAATTGTGAATTTCGATCTTCGAGCTGGCTCGAAATTCAACTCCAGCTCGAAATTCAACTTTTAAAAAAATTGTGAATTTCGATCTTCGAGCTGGCTCGAAATTCAACTCCAGCTCGAAATTCAACTTTTGAAAATTTTGAATTTCGATCTTCGAGCTGGCTCTAAATTTTACTCCAGCTCAAAATTCGGCTTTTCTAAATTTTGAATTTCGTTCTTCGAGCTGTCTCGAAATTCAACTCCAGCTCGAAATTCAACTTTTGAAAATTTTGAATTTCGATCTTCGAGCTGGCTCGAAATTCAACTCCAGCTCGAAATTCATCTTTTAAAAAATTTGAATTTCGATCTACGAGCTGGCTCGAAATTCATCTCCAGATCAAAATTCGGTTTTGAAATTTTGAATTTCGATCTTCCAGCTGGCTCGAATTTCAACTCCAGCTCGAAATTCAACTTTTGAAAATTTTGAATTTCGATCTTCGAGCTGGCTCGAAATTCAACTCCAGCTCGAAATTCAACTTTTGAAAATTTTGAATTTCGATCTTCGAGCTGGCTCGAAATTCAAGTCCAGCTCGAAATTCAATTTTTGAAAATTTTGAATTTCGATCTTAGAGCTGGCTCGAAATTCAAATCCAGCTCGAAATTCAACTTTTGAAAATTTTGAATTTCGATCTTCGAGCTGGCTCGAAATTCAACTCCAGCTCGAAATTCAGCTGTTGTTTACTTTGAATTTCGATCTTCGAGCTAGCTCGAAGTTCAAAGCTAGCTCGAGATTCACTATAAACTGAATTTCGATCTTCGATCTTCGATGTCAGTGCTAACTTCTCGATACTAATTAAAAGCTGTAATATATGAAAATCGGCGGTTTAATGCAACATTATTGCAACTTGAATGTTTGGAAAAAGACTACCATATTACTAAAGTGTTCTTTAGAATCAAATCTGAAAATCCAGTTGTTTAACTCGAATACTCATGAAATGCTTTCATTTCAATTCTGTTCTGTAGATTTAGAATATGCGAAAGGTGTTTATGTTCCTTGATTGTACGATGATACCTGCTCGTGCCTGAAGTAAGCCACGGAATTACATCTACCATTTCAAAATGATATAACATTTCTATCTTTTACAGTAATAAGAAAGATTATAGGACAGAAATAAAGAACATAATTGATATTTAAAGCATTCATTCAAGTTTCTGATCTGTCCTCTCTTTCTATTGGACGCTTGATTAATTGAGCCTATTCGTGAACAGCAGTGATTTTCTTTTTGCCGTCCACCCACCCCCTAGCACCGGCTGGAGAAAACGCTAACATTTCCAAGCAGAAAAAAATGTAATTGAGAATGTAGAAACATTCAAAGGTATTTTCACAAATTATTATTTTTATAACAAAAGATTTAACATATGACTTACATAATTTTAAACATTTATTTCTCCGAAAAAAAATTGTCGTGTTATTGTGTATTTAAACGTATCAAATGATATAATGACACAAACCATTAGCTTTACGACCATTTATTTTTAAACATAGTATAAAGTTTATATCGCAATGATAAATCATGACAAGTAGGTTTAACAAAAGAAAATATAGTACACTGGTAAATTAACTTTAAGAAAATTGCTACCGCTTAAATAAAGGGAGGTAAAGACATTTTCAATATATACATGTTAATCAAAACGTACAAGCACAGAAGACTTTTTACAGACGCAATTTCAGTAAAAAATATATCTAACAATTACTTTTATTCAAAGTTGCTGAGCATTTTATTATACAAAATACTATTTCTCTGACGTTTCGACGAATCAAGCCCCTCTTTTTGAAAAAACGTGATACAATGCTATGAAAAACAGCAAAACGTTGCGATAGCTTTTCTCTTAGAAGGGATTTATCCCTGAAAATGCCGTGAGTATTAGAAAAAAATGCAAAAAAAATATTAGCATTAATAGTTTCAAGGAATTTTATTTATTTCAATTACTTATCTTATTAATGATATTGATATTCTTGTCTGTATCTTTTAAAAACAGTTTGACTCATAGTTAAAAAAATGAATTTAAGAGAGTACCGGAGCGTTTGTGACAATTATTTGTTTTCGTGCATGTAAATACTCGTATATGTGCATGTATATACCCTTAAAAGAATAACATTTAACACATCAAAGAAAACATATTGCAATTAAATATAAGTGTACTTGTATCTCATCCTTATGGGTTCGAATCCTGCTCAATACTTTATTATTTCATGTGTGGAAGATATTCAACTAGCTAACGAAAAGGTGCCTCCATTTGCCTAAAATAATGCAAGAAGGGGCACCGGGCAGTCTTCCATTAAATAAAAAGCTTGACAATGGCCATTATGACCTTTGCAGTGAATATTTGTCTATGGCCTCCGTGGTCAATTGCAACGCATCGAAACTCCAAACCGCTGGGACCGATGTTATATCTTAAATATATGATGTTATATACGGGTATCAATCATTGTGTGCCTCTTTGGTGGCATGATAGTTTTCTAGTAATGTTTGATTTTTTTTAATGTTGAGCCCTATTAGTAAATTTCAGATTATCTGATTCTCTGATTCACAGACCTACAGATGTAATTCTTTTAGAATTTAAATTTTTACTACAATGTGATCATCTTTAAACAAAGCTGGTTTAGAAAATAACATTCCTTATTGGCCGATAAGCCACGTTTTTGCAGTGTGTCTCTATTGGTTCTTTAACGCGTTTTTTTTTAAAAAAAACATTGTTGAAAGTAATGGACAACAAATATAATGTTATTTATCTAGTATCTTATATCAATTGATAAACCTCTGAAAATGAGTCTGAAAACCTTATGAATATACTCACTTTCGGGTTTTAATAAAATATCAGATATCTTTTAGTTAACTGACTGACGTATAAATTTGAGAGAGGATGATGTGGTACGTTACATTTTACACTAACTATCTTGATGCCTTTTTAAATATAATAACTTTTGGTCTTTGATTACATCAGAGGATATGAGTTGTTATTAAAAAAAGTACCGCAAAGATACCAAAATGATTGCTATAACAAATGTTTCCTCAGCCCATGTTGATATTAGAATGTTGCGTATTTGAAAGTGACCTCGGTCGCTACACAAATATCCAAATGATTTGTTTAATCAGAGAAAAACGATTCCAACATTGCTTAACATGCGTTGTTTAAAAGCATGTTTGAATATAGCGATAAATTGAGAGGCAAATCGTTTTTGTCTTTGTTGATGAGCATGAAACAACAAAGGATTCTTTGGGTTCTGATCACAAAGCGTTTGGAGCGTCTAGGTAACACTGACTTGTATCATATATCACGTGACCCCACAGTTGAGCGTAAATATTTACTTCGCACGTTCAGAAAATGAAGACAAAACAGATGCAATGTCAATAATTGTTGTAACAGGCCAAAACAATCAAAATTTCACAGCACGGTACATTTTTACTTTCAGCAGAACGCCGATCAAGTAACGGTTGTTTATGAATGCCTGAGATAATCTGCTCACTTTGTCTGATGGAGCATGGTTGGTGGAAAAGTTCATATGAAAGCCTTCCAGAATTCGTGAATGACAAGCTCTTTTTAATTGCCAATTACGATGTTTGAAGTTTCTATAATTTCAATGTGTATAATTATAATCTTTTTATCAGTGAGTATACATGTCTAAAATTGTAAAATTCAGTAAAACGTGCCCTCCTGACCAATAATATTTAAGAGCTTTATTTGATTATCGTAAAAGTGTACCTGACGTTTAATAACAATAGTGTTATACAAAAGCAAGACAATTTTGTCAAATATAATCAGGTAAACACTTTTGAATTATTTCCCTTCCTTTTTAACACAATGGCATAGTATAGGTAATTTAAGACTTTATCATTCTCGTTCCAAAGATTAAGTAATTTATAGTACTATCTGTGTGAACAAATTCACGCCACGTACAAATACCACTTTGGAAAGCTTAAAAACAATTAAAATTGAATTCCAAACTTAACAACCTTGTTTGCCAGCATATTCACAAAAATTACAACTTTTTATCAGCATTTTAAAGGATGCTTCCACGGCTATATCGCGACAGTGAATAAATTATACGGTCCTTTAATGGGCCTCGGTACGGTCATTTCTTGCTTATATTAAAGTTTATAGACCAGTTTATCTACAGTCTTCACACAAATCTTGCTAAAACTCTCATTAAACGTTTGACATTATTTATTGTTTCATTTTCATTATGTTTGCTTATTCGGCTAACATTTTCTTTATTTACGGCCCTCTCGAAACCCAAGACGCTGTACTATATCACCCCGATATTTACGCTTTCTTACGAGAAGTACCCGCTTTTCAGAGATAATACATGTGATTTAGGGCCTCTCATTTGACCCGGACTCAGAGCTCTTGTAGTTTGATGGCTCGATTCTATTGTATTTGCGTTGGAAAAACAAACACATATAAACAATATGCAAATCTCACGGCTTAAGTTCAAATGCAAGAATAAGCCTGTTTTCTCTAGGTCACTTGCAATAAAAATCATTTTATTTTTTCAAGAATGAATAAATCTGTCATGGAACATTTTTTTGCTTGTAACACTCATGAAACTGTAGTATTTTAATTCAATATGCACTCAAAACATACTCAATATATGAAAACACATTCAATAAAACTGAAATAAAATTATTCTTAACTCATACTTAAAGTTTTATATTTCATAAGATTGTACTTAAATTCTAATATTTCATAAGGATTTGACAAAAAAAGAATAAATTAAAAAATAATAATAAATAAAAAATAACGGCAATTCAGAAAATGACATTCTTTCTTGCTGTATGATGACAAAGATGTAAAAAGGCTTACAGAACAATACAATGTCAAAAAGATATGCTGAGATTGCATTTTTAAAAAATATAACCTGAACTAGACCATTGGACCGGAACCATGGAAAACTATGATCTAAAATTACATGTTTCAGACTTTCCTAATCATTTATCATTACAGAAGAATTGATAATAACTCCCTCAGTTTGTAAAAATCTAAGAAACAGAAAAAGAGCTTGTAAAATCTTGTAGTAATTGCGACAAAATCAGAACATGAAACATTCAATTTGAAACAAGTGTTTGGCATATGTTTTGTTCTGTATATTTTCGCGCATGACTTATCATTGATGAATGACAATACCGGAAGTGGGGTTTCATCCGACAAAATGAGAAAGAAAAATAAAACTCTTCAAGAAAACTTGAGAGCATGTAGTTTGTAACAGGCATGTTGGTAATCATTACGTTAGATTTTATTATATTTATGGGTTTTTTTTTTTTGTTTTTTTTTGTATTTGAATTGTATTTAAATTGTAAACTTACACTGATAAATGAAGAAATATAATGGAGACTTGCCCGTCATTAAATCTGTTAAAGATAAAGAAGTATATAAAGATTATCCTGATAAAATGAAAGAATATTACAATATGTTAATGATAATGATAAAATAAGTAGTTATAGTATTGATGATGATAATGATGATGATGATGGCAAAAGCAGCATCAAGAACAACGATGACGGTAATAATAATAACAATAATAATAATAAATGATGATGATGATGATTTTTTTATTATTATTATTATTATTATTATTGTTGTTGTTATTGTTATTATTATTATTATTATTATTATTATTATTATTATTATTAACATCAACAACAACAATAATCATGATATAAAAACAATAATAATGACGCAAATGATAAATTCCGATAAAAAGAATTTCTTTCTAAAATACTTATATTGATATGATATGACTATTATTTTGATACAAGTAATCTGTATTTTTAAAGTGTAAAAGTGTTATTTTATGCTGTAATTTTATTTAGATATACATTACATTACGATGAAATGAATACGTTGTTCAATAATGAAAGGCAATGAAGGGGAATGATACAGGATTAGAAAATATAATAAAAACAAATCTGACAAAATCCGTTTGTTAGTGCTTAAATAAGTAAAACATTATGTTATATTTTCATATAAGATTTATTCAAAACAAGTAGATTATCTTATTTAGAACACGACTTGAATAAATTCTGTGCATGCCAAACTAATAATGTCACATTTCATTAAAGAAATCAAACACGATTATGATTGAAGATTACTGGAATTAGAATAAGCAAGTACAACACTCCTTTTTTATAGGATGTATATATTTCTGACCTAAATTTCTTCTTTTGGTCACTTTGTACCAATAATGGGAATTAGAATTAGCGAACATGAACATGCATTTATTTTTATTTTATTTTCATTATATATCTATTTCTTTCTTTTGTGAAAAATACTTTAAAAATTTTAAAATTAGAAAAAGGCAGATCTTTATTTTTGCACAAAGTATTTTATGCTGAAGTTCCCTCTGTTGACCTCTATATATAAAATCACTTTCTGCAAAAGGTATATTTGGACGACAGTTATTTACTTGGGTACAAATTTTTGACATAATTTATTTCATGCAATGCCGTCTTTCTCTGCAGTTGCTTTTTGAGTGATGAAAAATACTTACGATATAATAATTTATTTACATAAAGACCACAATTTTTGAAAAACGTGAATTCTGCTTAAACCAACATTCATCACTTACTTATACATGCACATTTGTATATTGTCTTCCATAATATGGCAATAGGCCTAATACAATTATAATTTTAAACATTTAACTTGTATACACTAAACTAACATACTTTTTCATACCAAATTTCAGAAATATATTGTAATCAATTTCACCAAATAACAAAAAATAATATTATAATGCTAAATATTTGTGAAAGGATTTTTGTTGTACGTTTTTTTCCTTCTGTATTTTAAGTTACTTTACATTATACAAACGCCAACATTTTCTCTTTTAAAGTTTATTGCAACATTTTATTAATTGTTTTTAAAATACCAAAAAATATTTTGTTATAGAGCAACTTAATTCAGTTTTGCATTTTATTAGATCTAGAAGGGTCTTTTCCCTCACCTGTTCTTACGTTTTAAGGGGTGTCATAACCCTTTTTGTTCAGTAAAAAAGGAGAGAAAAAATCTCTGAAAATTAACGAAAAATGAAACAAGTACGACGGCCTTATTTTTTGTATTTTAAGAAATTAAAATTTCTGATAAACTAGATTGTATCAAGTGCGATATTATATTCAAGTGGACCTAAAATACGCCTTCTTTTAACTGCCGGATAGAAAAAATGGCTTCCCTTAAGTAATTGGATAGGATTTCATCTCCTCTTAGTTAGCAAATGGCTAATTCAATATTCATATCATTCTATACAGCCAAGCTTTCTTCACAAATACGGACAAAACTAATTGTTTTTCAATTCTTCACCAAATTTGTCCATGGGCGAATAATAAATAAAGTTACTTCAAAACATTGGTGCGAAAATGAGAAAATGTTATTTGACTTGATCAAAGTATTATCGTATTAGGTTCAGATTGCTTCTGCTTGCCTTGACAACTGTTTAGGCAACTTGTCTAATTGACGGCATCTTTCACCAGAATGTGTCCCCTTAAGGCTTTAGGGCTGGCTATGACATCATGGAGAGGTTTATATGAATCAAAATAATTACTGGTGTTGGTTGAAGTGGTGGGTGTGATTTGAGTGGTTGGAAACCTGAGACTGGCAGGGAACATGTGTTTCGCCATGGTGGTAAAGTCGTGCTCATTACCTAACGGTCTTGCAAAAATGTTTGCTAATTTACTTGGTTCGGATATTTTCAGATCGTTTTACACTTTTTGATAGTTTCTAAAGCTGCGATTTGTACAGAAGAGAATGGAAAATAAACCAAAGAAACCAATCTTTATGTATAAATAAATACGCTTTATACAGATTGACAACCATCGTTATAAAAGCCGTCAGGTTAGCTCATTTGGTAGAGCGTTGGACAGTGAATCGGGCGACCCGGGTTTTATTCCAGGACGGCGCAGTGTTTGATCAAGAAATCCTTTCTACAGTCATTCGCAATGCACCTCTGCTCTGGCATCAGTTCTTTACGAAAGTGAAAGCAACTAGTACTGGTAAACGGCTTGACAGCTTACCCAGGAACGATGGATGTTATGGCTGAACTGTGATCTGGTTAATTAAATGTGGCTCCCTGTCGTTATCCGGAGGGTTAACTACAACCACCACCACCACCATCGCAATAAATAATTAAATAAAGAAATAATAAAAACACATGTAATATAATTAAGAACGAAACAGAGCCATAGTTAATTCCCTTATTTCGCTAAATACATGTATTTCTGGAAACAACACATATGAATTTCTAATGCATTATAAAGTTTTAGAAGCGTCCGTGGCCGTGTGGTTAATGTCGTTGACTTCAAACTACTTACCCCTTATCGCTGTGAGTTCAAATCCCGACAGGGACTTAGAATTCTTTCATCTGAGAAAGCTATCCAGACAGCCGACGGAACGTAGATGGTTCCACTCGGGTTCCGTTCGTGCCTGAAATAATGCATGGAAGGAAATCTGAGGTCTTCCTCCACCAGTAAAACTAGAAAGTCGCCATATGACATATACATGCTCTTTGTTGGTGCGACTTTAAAACCTAAAAATGAAAATAGTATTAAATAGATATTTTTCAACTCATTACATATATTTATCAAACTGAATATAATAACAAAATGCTATAAGGTGAACAATTGAATGTACGGCCGCTAAAATCAGATTGAGCCAATTTTCCTTGACAAGTCGATTTCCAAAGTGCAAGATTAAGCAAATCTAAAGAAATTAGTTGAATTAATCTGCAATGATTTTACAAATATTTGATTTATTTCTGTATGTTTTATTCTTTGATCTCATTTCCAGTATGAAGTTTTACTAGACGCAATTAGATTTTGTTCGGAATCAAACATAGATAAAGCAAACGTTTTTTCAACATAAATGTTAAATATATTCTTAAAAACCTTCTTTTCTTCCTTAAAGGTTGTTCCCATGTATGTTTGCTTAGACCATAACAAGCGTACTCAACGCGCTGTACCAATTTCAACTCCTAGAAGCAGACGACATTGATTCTTTCAGAAAATGTGTACCGAATAACTCCTACACTATCTAAATAAGGTATAAAACATTTAAAATGATCTAAAATTAACAAGTGGTTACACAAACAAAATACTATTCTCAAAAAACAAGTCGTTCTAACTGCTTTTAGAAAAAATCTGATATTTTAAGTTTGTAATATTGAAAGCTTTTTAAATTACAAACACAAATCTCTTTGAAATTCGTTTTAATCGACGAATTAGAAAAGGCCTTATCAAAATGGAGTATAGAATGTGTAAAAGTCGCTTGTACAAACCATGATAACCCTTTCTTTACAACAGATTAGCAGTATTAGAGATGATCCTTTACGCCCAAATTATTCTTGTGTAGTTTTTATTATCAAAAATACAAAACACTTAATAATGATTTCGATTATTAACTAAATAGTTAGCGTATTTGAATATTACAAAAATGAAAAAAAGCACTAATATTTTACTTGAAGGGGTCTACCAGTGCAGTTTTATTCGGAGTCTGAAAAGAAATGTTTACTTAAACGCAAAAAGTTTATATAGATATTCAGAGCAAATCTTAATAAAAAAAATTCATTGTGGATAAAAGTAATGTGCACTTTTGCAAAGGTATGACAAATTTAGACCAAAATACATAACAAGTTTGCCCTTAAATACCGATTTTAGAATATCAATGACTTCATAACATTTAGTGTTAAAATCACTCCACCATTGTTTGCGTTTCTTATCATTTACTGAATCACATCTTCTAAAGAATATGTTTATGGTGTTATTTTTTTATTTCTGTTATTTTTGTCGTCTGCTGAATCAAATGCTGTTAAAAGATATTCGTATATTCCGAAGCATTATTAAGAAGATCTCGGTCAATTTGAAATGTTTGGCCGCTATATTAAATACATTTATACGGCAAAATGATACAGTAATACAATGTCATAGGTTATATGCTAAGGCATGCATTTGTTTTTATATTTAATGTATTAGAATAAAAATGTTAGCATAACAATTATTAAAATGTATGCATGTTTTTTTTGTTTTTTTTTTTTAGTTTTAAAGGGACTCCACTGAGGTTTAAAAGCTTAAAAACATAACATTTGATTTTTTTACATAAATGAAACAGGAATTTTTGCAAAGATAGTTAAGAAATATACTTTGGAATAAATTGAAAATCGTATTTTTATGCCTTTCTTAGCCCGATTTGAGTAAAAAGTTTTTAAACGCTTTTCATTTTGGGTTACTTTTTACAATTTGAATAATTATTACCGCAAATGATCTGAAAGTTTGCACAAAGATTAGTGGTCTAAACCTACATCAAATGGTGCATTTATCTGGAAAAAATATTTTCAGCCCCATCATGTCAAAAAACCACAGCGAAGTTCCTTTAAATCATTTAGTCCATTATCTAAATCCGTTATTTTTCTTCATTGATATTTGGTGTGTATCTTTAAACCGGTATATGTCGATCGAACTAATAACATTAAAATATATCGTCAATTTAGTGCAGTAATGGGTTAACTCCTTATATAATTTCATAGGAGTTAACCCGTTACTGCAATAAGGTGACGATATGGAACGCATATAGCACATGCTCTGCAATTGCAAGTCTTTGAAACAGCATATGGTTAACTTGCAACAAAATGATTTTATTTCTGATGCTGTCTGGTTATGGAATATAAATCAGAAAGAGGGGAAATATTGGAAATGTTCTGTGTTCTTTCATGATGATTGACAATATGTGGTCAACTTTTTTTTGTACGAAGTACCCTAAGGGACAGCCCAATGCTGAAGAAATATTATGAATACTTCGCTTTATTTCTTATTATTTTGTTCCAATGAATGAAACTGATTGTTAAACGTTGTCTTAACCATGGAGTTTTAATTCTTTATCGATATGTATATTTTAATAAATCTGTTGATTTTAAACATAATTAAAAATTTGGTCTGCAACAGGTAATACGGTCAATCATCTTGGGAACGCAGATCTATACTTAAAGTGTCTCTTTTTTCCATTCGTAATGGCATATTGCATTCTTATTCTATTTACGTAAAGGTAACAAAGCAAGGCCAAGCAAGTAACATAAAGGGGCAACAAAAAACTCTTGTAAATTTCTTTCCCAATGTTAATGACATAATATGAAAAGATGTTTAAAAGTTAAAAGAAGCAAGGCGTTTCCTTCTTGTAACGAGGCCAGCTCAGATCTGCAGATGATGGGAAGTTTGCAAATATTCTACGTCAAATTAGCATCATCAGCTACCCCAACAACATTACGGTTTTTTTCTAGATTAACTTTTGAAAAGGAACAACCGTGTAAGCAGGTGGTTTGCCGTTAACTTTGCTGGATGGGGTCTTGTGACCAGTCACGTGGAAAATGCCCGGACTCTTGTGATCACGAAGTTTTCAATGAAACATGTTCAAATAATTTACCGGCTCTACTTCAAAAGTCTCAATTGTTGCGTTCCTTATGGGCAGTTCTATAAGAAAATCTGACATGCGAAAGTGATTCCATCGGGTGTAAAATTGATAATTACACGGTTGTGTTCCCCCCTCCTCTCATGGTTTAAGGCAGAGCACCGCCTTCTTTACACGATATGGCCAATTAATGAGTGTCGTTACAGGAAAGAATAATCGCGCTCATAGCAAATATCTTAAAACAGATTTTTCTTCTTTAGTGATATTAACTGCTGTTCCCTAATTGCGTCACTGATTTTTTTGCATAGAAAGGTAAAAAAAATGACAAAAGAAATAATAATAATAATAATAATAATAATAATAATAATAATAATAATAATAATAATAATAATAAGTAAGAAAGATGTAGGGCGCTACATCGTGAGCAGACGACCACATTAAAAACGTTTTTCTTTTAAAGAAGACCTCGTATCTGTTGACATCCAAATGACCAATTTCCGTGCAATCAAACTCATTCTTTCCTATATTACTGAAGTCACTGACAGTTAACTTTATATATGCATCTGACTTTTTTTTACGTCTGCCACGGCATTTGTCACTGAAATTGATTATATTTTATTTAAATTATAAGTTTATTTTTTTTAATGACCCATGATGATAGTGTAGAATTATTGTAGAAAAACAACAAAGAATGTTTGAAGTTAATATTATGAGTTAAAATATCTTTGCAATAACAATGCAGAGCTAAATATTCAAATCTGTAACGTATACTTAAATAATAATAATACTTGAAAATTCCAAAAAACGATCCGTTGCTAAAATTCCATAATACTAATTCTGTTGTTGTTGTCTTGTTTTTCTTTCTTTTTTTTAAATTCCCTATAGGAGTTTAACTGGAATTTGAAATCTTTTGTTTTTATACTTTTAATTGATATAGGAATAAAAAGGAATCCCTTAAACAACCAAAACAGCAAAATTGAAAACATTGCCGGCTCGACTTGAATGCGTCTGTTAATGGACGGTAGTGGTTAGCGCAAGCTACCGTCCACGCCCCTCTAGCACCGGTTTATGCAGAATTCAACAAACTTGAAAATGATTTTGGGATAGAAAATAGAATAAAATTCTGTGTTTTTAGACAGATCAAATTAAGTGGCTATGATATAAAAATAGTATCGTTATTCTCAAAAGACTATGTATATTCTTTAAAAAATATTTTTATGCTCTTTCAATTATCGACTATTAACTATCAATTCATGTAACAACTTATTTCGACCAAACTTAAGCGTTATGATACTAAATAGATTATGAATGT
Organism: Ruditapes philippinarum; assembly: GCF_026571515.1. Lineage (NCBI taxonomy): Eukaryota > Metazoa > Mollusca > Bivalvia > Venerida > Veneridae > Ruditapes > Ruditapes philippinarum. Next base: position 179,119 of record NW_026854960.1, read on the forward strand.
GTACATATGTATATATGCTCCTGTAAAAAATGTGTCGTTGTCCGTCTGCTCTCGTATGCAATCGTCTGCAATGGCCTCGTGGCAGCGTCCCCTCTCAAATCTGACATGAAAATTAATATTCACTATTTATGACACTTTTTATAGCAACACTCATTTGTTTACATTTGTCCATTATCTTCTATAACTAGGAATGATTTAGGAACACTTCACGCCTGTTAATGTAAATTTTTATTTGAATGCATATTTTCCCGCCATCCAAACTGATAGCCAACTCCAATAAAAGCAGGCTAAAAATGTGTTCATTTGTTTACCGCACTTGTGTGACAATTTTATTCTATTTGAAATGTAAAATTTATGAATTTGCGTACCGATAACTGAAACAGAAATATTTGTTCTCCGCCAGTTGTTATCATATTCAAAAGTTACTATTTTCATAAAGGCCTTCGGCGTGCTTAAGAAGATCGGGGAAACGATGTGTATATTACATTCACACAACAGAAAATAATGTTTGTATACACATCATTGCTTACCCACAAAATACACCTTAAGCCACAAAGACGTTTAATGTTGCGTGTTTATTAACCGTATGTTGACTTAAAACAACCATTTAAAATCGCCAAGCCCTCTTTTAATGTTTCCTTGCTGAGCTATTAAAATCTAAAGTTTGAATATATCATTGTTAATACTCAGGATATAGCAAAATCGTGCGTATTGTTTCGTTTATGCGCGAAGCCGGTGCCAATTCAAAACAAAAGTTTTTATACTTTGCCATAAACTTGGTCCTTTTATTTAAGCAATGGGATAGGCTTAAGTCAAAATAACAAGTTTTGTTTCATTTTAAAACTTTCTGTTTTAACAATGTCAAAGGCATTAGGCTTTGTTCTCTAGAATGATTTAATAGTTATTTATTTAACGCTCATGTGCTAAAAAAGTAAAGCTTTAATGAGATGTTGTAAAATATATTTTTTAACAAAACGCCGTTTTATACATTAAATATTTAACCATGAACGCCTACAGACCGTATGTTGATCATTTCATAGCATCGGCGAAAATTTATTATCATACTATAAAGTTTAAATATTTTATAGAATTAAATAGCTGTTTGAGAGTTCAAAACATTTGCTTTTGCCGAGATCACGGCAATTCATCTCCTAACTATTATGATTTTATTAATTATGAAAATTCCAGTCTCTGAGAGAAGGTTTATGCAGAAATTAGCTTTGTTAAACACATAAATTCAAAGCAAGATTAATTTTTCAAAACATAATTAGGCATTTAAGATATGCATTCTATCCATCATTATCCGATTAATTAAGAAATCAAATATTGTAATTTTCGGCAAACATCAAACGGCTTTCACTGCACGATGCTCCTTGCATATCCTATCATAATCCGCTTATTTTTTTATCGGCTATCAATTTCCTAAATATTTTGTTTTGTCTCCAATTGTGCACCATATCTGCCTCTTGTCAGTTTATTCACACTTTAATAATCTTGTATGAGATGATAGTGGAGTAATTTAAATAGGATATGCTTGTTTAAATCTTGTTAATGTGGATAATGCGAGTCATTCTGACACCTAAATCGACCTCAAAAGTTTTTCCTGTTGTCAGGATTAGCGAGATCGTGCAAGAAAAATTAGTTCCTGTTGCTTTCAAAATGGCTGCTGCACGTGCGCTGAAAAATGTTTGAAAATAAAGAGACTAAAACCTTTTAAAGTTAAAAAAGAGTTCACATACTTTTATAAGAACTTATCTAATGTATCAAAATGTCTCACGAGACGATTTTAGATGCGGAGTGTTTGTGATTTATTACGCTGTTCTCGTCTATTTTTGGGAAAAAAAATGAAAAAAATGCTGAATTTCATGTTTCTATATTTTATTTGGATGCAAGTAAAACCTGCTTCCATAATTGGTCAATGATTTAATTTTCTTTCAAAAAATTAACAATTTAGACTGCAGTTTTAAACTGAATTACATTTAGCAAACAAATCCGTGAAGAGTAACTGAATACATCAGAACGTTTTGTTTTTTTTCCAGATAAATGTATATCAATTTTTAAAAAATGAAAAAGTGAAAGGATCATAAACTTAAGTCATCACTTCTCAGTTATTTAAAGCTGATTTTTTTCATGAATCATTTTAAGTATTGTACTTTGCTTCTACCCACATTTCATATGGATTATTTTTCTAGTCCCTGGAAACTAATTTATACAAAAGAAAAACGGACATCTATTTAGTGTCCTAATGCCTTGAGCATAACTGCACAGGGCTTTTTTTATCGAAAATGCAAACAAAATGGAACTTTGTATCAACGCTGATATGTTAAATTCTTTGAAACCTTTGAATAGTCAGCCTAAAGGATCGTCAAAGACAACACATGTCAAAATCCCAATTACGTTTCCATTTAAAACGAAACCTAAGAAGGACAAGTTTTCTGAGGAATTCCAGAAAAAAACAGCTCGAAGGTTTATTACATTGCATTGTTTTGCGTGTACAGGTCTTCCTTAAACTAATGTTTTCGACCAATCTTCATTTGTAAGACGAAGAAGAAACGCTGCGGGACTGCAATCTACGGATTCATTCAGCAGACGAAAAAATCTTATATGTCGTAAATTGGGAATGTTTCATTTTTTCTTTAAAAATGTTTAGATATTAAAATGCTATAGTGCTCAAAGTACGTTTGAGAAAACAAGTATTTATAGATGGATCTACTAAATATATAACAGTCTGAATTTTGATTTTGTTACTATTATTATAAATATTGATTTTTTTAGAGTGCTGAATCAAAACGATTATACACCAATATTACAATAACTTGATTTAATGATACACGAGCAGAAAATAAAAAGAGTAACAAGTTGCTATTCTTGTAATTAAATTTACACAGGCATACGTTTCAAAAGAGAAATTTCAACTAGAAAATCAATTTAATTATAAGCAAGAAATCATTTTAATAGAACAAATAAAGATTTTTCAAATATTGTTAAGCCCACTGTTGCATTACATGTGCATCTGTATACATAAAATTGGCTCAACATTTCAAAGAAGCATCTTTTTAATCTTTTTTATTATAATTAATATTACTTATCAAAAGCTTCTGCTCTAACCGTCATGAATATTTTCTTTATAACAAAACATGATACGCTGAGACAAGTTTTGGGTTTTTTTGCAGTAAATGTTTTTTTCAGATGTCTGCAGACATTAAATTCTTTGAACAAACATTATTTTGCAAACGCGCCTGAATAAGTTACATTTTAATACCACGAGGGTATTTACTTTTAAACAAAAAGCAGTATCAATAAACTAAAATTAAGCATGATCAAATATAAGGTGTTGATTTTTCAAAAAGAACTTTACATGTGCTTTACACTCCTCATATGTTAATCCATAAGATTTCGACAGAGTTCATTTGTTTTCAAGTTTCTTTATTGCATCATTACTATTCGGCGTTTTCTTTGATCTCAAACAGCTAAAATGTATTGAACGTTTCTAAAATCTGTAAGAAAACTTAGATGGTACAATTTAAGTTGATTTACTGTGGTCTTTCGGAGTCCCATCGAGTCGATAAGAGGGACAGTAACCTTTGGGTTATCTTCTAAGGTGCTTTAAAATAACATTTACGTATCACCGTGATTTTGTTTAAAGGCGATCATCAAAGAGGTTGAAAAACAATATATTATGTCTAACATTATTCGAGTGGCTTGAAATTTTAGACACTCACATGCTACCGTGGATTCAACGTAAACAAAGATTTAGTTTTGAAATAAATTATATTGATTTGAAAAATGGTACGGTATAGGTTTGTATAAGGTGTTTAAAATCAAAAGACGTCGCCGTTGTATTTCTCGTTATTAGAAAACCACAACCAAATGTTAATTTCACATGAAAGGAAACGTTATGTTAAAGTTCAAAGAAATCCAAATGATGTATGTCAGTTTCCGGTAAAGCTATATTGTGGCACGGATGACAGCGATATTTACACAAAGCTTATTCTTTGTAGTATTTGACCAAACCCATGGCCAATATGTCAAGATGGAATTAATGACCTCTTTGTTTTCCAACTTTGAAGTAAAACACACTAGCCTATGACTTTCATTACCTAATATCTACGTATTCTTGAAATATGAATGAGGACTTTGCCTAATATTGGTTTGTTTTTATAAATAAAATGGGGAAAAAATCAGAATAAATTAGATAATTAAACTTGTTTAACAATAATTAATATTGTGTATTGATATCTGAAGATTATATCATATGATAAAAAAGGTAAATTATGTATGTTATAGATTAATATACAATTCTTATTATATTTATTTTAGAAGGTATATGCCTTTTCTTCGGGGGAGAATGTTTCCTAAAATGCATACTCTTTCTGTTACAGAAACACCCTTATCATTTTCTGCTGCATACAATACAAGAGGACGAATTTTCATGTACAAGTAGATTCAACGATAAAAAGATAATCCCTCAAATTTTCAAAATCATCCATCCTTGCTTGGCTAAAATCGTATTTCTTTATTTGTTTATTTTAAATTATATTTATTCATTTTTTATTATTTTTTGGTGGCGGTGGTAGGGGGACGTGGTCCAGACTAGTTTGGTTAAGACAGGGTCGGAAAATTTACTTAATATGTTTAATAGAATAGACTTAGATTGATAATTTATATTATTTGTCCTTAAATTGAATATACATTAGTATGCTATATTATCCTTCTAGCTTACTGACAACACTTTTATTGAAAAGGTACAAAATATCTCAATAGTTAAGTAACTTAATTCATTTTAATAGGTAAACTATGTGTCGTAATATAGCATTTTATTTAGACTATAACGGTTTTTGGCACTAAGTCATATTATATAGGTATGCCCTAATTTTATCAAATCAAAAAGGCGTAATGTTATTAAATAGAGGTAAAAAATTTAATCGGCTGAAAGTAAATTATTATTTCAACTATAATGAAAACAATATTCTCAATCGTTTAAAATGATCCTGTTTTTGTTACAATACAATGGAAATCAGAGAAAAAGCTGAACGGATTATCGCATTATAGAATATCGCCGCGGATTACTGTTTGTTAGTTGAATTGTTTATGTTAAACCTGGCTTAATCCACTTATTCTTGCTTTTCGACAGAATTTTACAGGACAACCTTAGGATTTCACTGACTTTTACAATTCTCTAAGGTCGACGCTTTGTTTAAAATCCACAGGAGCGTTTTGTAATGTAAGAGTTTAGAAATCTTTGCAACAACAGTTAAAGTCCGCACTTGAAATTTCCCTGATAAGAGCGTTAGCGTTTTAGAAAAATAATACAACAACTTTAATAATCTGTGTGCAAGAAACACATTTATTAATGTTTTGGACGCTGGACCGAGTAGATCTAAACTTTCATTAAGTCAAAGTAAACTCCAGCACGTGTAATATATATTGAAAAATATCTTTTATTGAGTCTCAATATACAACTTTATCTTTAAATTACGTATATTGAAATAAATAAACGACCAACAGTACATCATAAACTTGTATCTTGCCATATGTTCTATTGCGTGAATAAAATGCACATCAATAAATATACGGGATGCATTGGTCAGAAAATGGTTGTTACATGGTACTGTATAGTTGTTGCCCGATTTTTGCCATCTTGGTTATATCCCCTTACTAATGATTAATCAAAATTATCATACAGATAGAATACTAGCTCCACTATATACTTGGTATATGTACATTGTACCAATATTTTCCTACCTTGTTACTATAATCACTTCTGTTCAATCAACAATTTTTCTTATCATTCAACTTGTTTATCTTTCTATCTAAATTAGCATACTAACAAGATATGCCCGACGCCGTCAGTGATTGTAATACTGTTGATAATTGAGTAGGTGTGTAGTTATCACAGAGATAACTAGATCAATATCTACAATAATTGGGCATCCCCCATTGCTAAGCAATAAAACTAACAGCGGTTACCTAGTTACTTCTGTCAGAAAGTGCCGTTTATCCATTGTATTACTTAATTGACAATGTGACGTAACACCTTTGTCGTCATCAGATAACATATTCTACAAAGCAAAAAGGAAAGAAAGATCAATTCTAGCCAACAAAAAAATGAAAATAAATAAATGAGTATTATCCTATATCGCCATCTTTCATTGTCGCCGAGTCAAAGCATAAACGTTATATGTGTACCTTAGACCTTAACATGTCTTTTCCAAGAACTTTTTTTTAATTTCGAAAAAAAAATATAAAAAGGCAGGAAACAAATGAGCCGTGTCACGACAAAACCAACATAATGGGTTTGCGACCAGCATGGATCCAGACCAGCCTGCGCATCCGCATCAGTTTCTCTACTTGTTATACGGTTTGTAAGCGAACCGCATGGATCCTGATCAGACTGCGCGGATGCGCAGGCTGGTCTGGATCCATGCTGGTCGCAAACCCATTATGTTGGTTTTGTGGTGACGCGGCTCATTAATTATGTTGTGTTCTCGTTTAGATCAGTCAAAACGTAAGATATATACCTTGCCGCCTGAAAACTTCTAGTAATGATACTAAATGGGATAAAATGAGGTAAGGGGCTCGTAAAGGCGTCCAGTTTACATTAGATCTTTATGAATGGACGGAGTCATAAACATTTGAGCATTTTTCCTCTAGGGAATTATGTTATTATGATGTTAAGTGTGTTGTTACAGTCAAGTTGAAAATGTTATTGTTTTCTTATTAAAGATAAAATCATTTATACTAATTTGGCTCACAGGCAAGAATTCTTTTCTGTAAGATCTATTCAAAATTTTCGCATTGCTAATTATAAAACTAAAAGAGAATACCAGCATCCGGGAGTTTAAGAAAATATTTAGTTTTCATGAGTTAATTTATTGTTTTTATTATATACATTTTAACATGTATGGCTGAAGGTCTTCTTTATTACACCCAGTGTTATACCGTGGCGAACGATTTATATTTTTGGTATGATTCTTACAACGAGTAAATGTTACACATAAATACATTTATATAAAATGTATAATTTAAAAACCATATTAGAACGTGTTACTTTTAGATGTTATATCATAACAAAGTATATTAAACTAAATAAAAAACACACAAAAACGTGATTTGATTATTATCATTATTATTATTATTATTATTGTTATTATTATTATTGTTATTATTATTATTATTATTATTATTATTATTATTATTATTATTATGAAACGATAAGATTGCGATTAATAATAGAAAAATTGATAAATCAATGAATCAATGAATAAATTAACTTTTTTTCTAATTTTAAACCGGGTATTTCTGATGAAAGTTGTACAACAGTGATATTTTGATGAATGAGCGAATATAATCACGAAAGAATATACATATTTAAGAAGTCATAAATAATTATTCAAGCATCAAAACATTTATGAAAATATATCATTAATAACATGCAAATAGCAAATATCGTTTGATGATATAAAACCATAAATTAAAAAAAAGAAAAACAATCTTTATTGACAATTTAACTTAAACGTTTGACAGTTCTACGATACAGATACGCTGAATATCGAAATGTTCCCACTGATTATCTGTAATGAATAATAGAATAGAAATTCAATATTTTATAAATAAAAGAGAAACCTTTAAATCAGATAAAACTTTATTATTTTATGACTTCTGTAATCATCGTCGGTTATATTGATAATTATATGAAGGAAATAGAATTGTTATTTTTCATGCCATGGCTGATATTATTTTCATAAATGAATATATATTTTTGCTATAAACATTGTAATAGTGTTTTACATGCAATAAAGTTATTTGTATTGTATTTTATTGTATTGTGTTGTATTGTATTGTATTGTATTGTATTGTATTGTATTGTATTGTACATTGATGCTATTGATTTGAGCTTTTCCGTCCGTCTTTTGCTATAGGTTTGTTTGATTTTCAAGAAAAATATAATTTGTAATTTTAAGATAAATTACCAAAATGATAAAATAAGAACAAAAGAGACTGGTTTAGTCTGCACGAGCACTATACTGGGTTTCTTTAATTGCTACACATGTATATACAAGTACCATTAGTTTACTTCCATCAGTCGATATGGTCAAATAACTTAATATACATTTGAGCAGCGTCATGACAAAACCAACATAGTGGGTTTGCGACCAGCATGGATCCAGACCAGCCTGCGCATCCGCGCAGTCTGATCAGGATCCTCGCTGTTCGCTTACCAACCCTATTACAAGTAGAGATATTGATAGCGAACAGCATGGATACTGATCAGACTGGATCCATGCTGGTCGCAAACCCATTATGTTGGTTTTGTCGTGACACGGCTCATTTATATTTAGTTTGTATAGTTTGTCTTGTAAATACTCAGGGCAAGAGATACGGACTGGGGTTATGGGTTGGCAAACGATACACATCTTGATTTAACAAACAAATAAAATGTTTGTCTTTTCAGAACGGGGAACGAAAACAATTTTGAAAAATATTTGGGAATAAGATTTATTGAACAAATTCTAGTTTTGTTTTTTTCATTGTAGCAGAAAATTTACAACTTATTTACTTTTGGATTAACGATTTCAGCTTTCAGATTTTTTATTTTCTTTATTATAACTTTACTGTCTGTCCCCATCGTGATTTATTTTTGAATAAACGTTAACTTTACGACAGCTGTAAAATACAGAGAAACACTTGATTTTAAGTGCTTTTCATTGGTTTTTAAACAATATTATTCACCATTCTTTTAATATATTTAGTTAATTTGCATGATATTTCTTAATAAAGCAGTGTTTATTTCATATTTTAAACATGTAATATAACGTTTACATGTTACAATCTTGAAATTAATTAACTCAGCAATCTTTCAACAGAAATCTTAAGCTATGATGATGAGTATTTTGTAACATGGCCGTGCATTTTTTCTAAAGGACTGTTTTTAAACATAGCTTTTATAAAATCCCATGAAGTTGTTCGGCGTATTCATTTTAATAAAGACGTTTATTTCTTTCATTTTTTTCTTCTTTATGAAATTTCCTAAAGTCAACATACCCTTATATGCTACCTACCATAATGTTTTGTTTTACCATAATGAATAATTTTGTTTTTGTTTCAAATTATTTTGTTTATTTCATTTCATTACAATTCTGCCATTAATCGTTAAAAACTACATCACACAAAGGTTCTGTCTAGAACTGTGATGTGATAACAAATTTAAAATCAAAGCTTAAAAATCTATAAATTTTACGATTTCATCTTTCTGGAATATTTATAGAAATATTCCTAAACTTAAATTCATTTTTAGGAATAGTTTGCTTTGAACAAAATAAAAGCTAAAAAAAGAAAAAAAGAAATAAAAAACTACGCTGTATTTTTGTTTGTTTTAATGAATATTACACCAGATATTTGATAGCACAATCAAGGAATACATACATGTATTTATAATTACACCGTACCGTTAATAATTTACAAGAAAAAAATCTAGGCATATTTACATTAAAACATAACAATTACATGGTGCATAATGTGACTGAACAAAAGCCGTATCAAATGTTTTTGTTTTACCGCAATGGCGGCAATTGCCTGCTTGAATTTAATTTAATAAATAAACTGAGGTAGAATAAGTTCTTGCAATTTTGAACCGATTACCACAGCGATTCATTACATGTTATGTCATTCAACTTTATCTTAAAGAGGCGTTTGAAGTATTAATTTCTTTTTAATTTCTTCGATAAATCAAGCACATTAAGAATTAATTCCGTGCTAATAATGAACAAACAAAATGACAACATTAATTTTTACTTACATTTCGTGTTTGGAATCAATATAAAAATTAGCACAAAAATGTCAACATAATTTCTCACGTTAATCAGTTCTTGTAACAAAGTCACCTTTGCCAGGCTTGAAAGCCTTGTAAGCCATAAACCTGTAAATATTGTCTATATTTTTCTATGTCCAACGCGTTCATTGCCGTAGCTTGGTTCATATACGGTGCTAAATATGCACTATTGCTAAGTCTACTCATGTCTATGGCTCCAGATCGAACCGACATTAAAGGATTGAACGTGTTCAGCGCGGCTGATGGTATCCCAGTAGGCTTAAATGGAATAACTGGTGATGTTGTTGTTGTAGTTGGACTAGGTGGTGGTGATTTCTTGGAATTTTCCTTCTTTGTTCCAATAATACTGTCAATAGAAAAAGTTTTTGGTGTTGATGACGACGTCGAAGATGACGTCGGCGATGAAATTGGTGATTTACGTGATGTCGGCGATAACGTCACTGGATGCGTAGGTGAAGTCGGTAACTGATGGTGCATTGCCTGCGAAAGATATGCTGGGTGGTTGACGATCTGTGCACGTGTCAGTTCGCTTTGAGCACGTGCGATTTCATTTTGCGTGACGTAAGGTAAATGTGGCGTCAATGATGATGCCATGTACGGGGGATACGGAAATGCTCCGACTGCATTGGAATGTGTTCCCTGTGGCATGAATCCATGATGGTGAAAAAATGACGGGTGAGCGTTCATAAAAGAGGCATTTTGAGCAGCCATCAGCTCAGCGTGGTGGCGCTTGTAGCGTTTCCGGCGTCTTAAGAAGCTTCCGTTATCGAACATATCCTCACTGGCAGGGTCCAGGGTCCAATAGTTACCTTTACCAGGGTTACCGGGTTCTCTTGGAATTTTAACAAAACAATCATTTAACGATAAATTATGTCTTATACTGTTCTGCCAAGCTGGAAACTTTTCATGATAATATGGAAATCTGTTCATAATAAATTCACATATTCCAGAAAGTGTCAGTTTCTTCTGGTCGGATTGTAGTATCGACATTGTTATAAGAGCTATATATGAATATGGCGGTTTAACTAAATTACTTTTACCATTTTTCTTGTTACTTGTTCCCGCAATATTTGCCATAACACCGCTTGAATCATTTCCACTGAAATTTTCGTCCATAGAACTGTCATTAAAATCCCTCATATCAATTGACACATCTTGTTCGGATTCTCTAGGGACAGGCGAGGTAATTGGGGATTGTACTGGCGACCCGAGAGAGTCCCGGCCGTCTCCGACAGGATCGAGCTCCTCATTGTCACTGTCGTAAACATCAACCGGTGTAGATGACCGTGCATGATGGTGTTGTCTTAGCGACATCTCAGCTTCTAAATTTGTTGCTTCAGTAACCGTGTTACGTCCATATAAATTATTTTCACTATAATTCACATTTTGTTTCTGTAATGAGTCCAAAGTATTTAAACTGTCTTGTAAAAATGCACGATGAAGCTGTTTTTCGGCGGATTGAACTTGTTTGTTATCCATTTCATTGTTTGTTGAAACCGACGGTGGATCGCTTGCGGCCGTCGGGGAGGCGTTTATTTTCTGTGGCCGTTCATCCATGTATGTATGCTGATTTGGTACGTTTGTCCGTATGTCCACGACGGAATGATTCCCGTCAAATCGCATCTCAATATAAAATAATACAATACACCGATAAATGTCTCTTCTTGACGCAGTCAAACACTTTCTATTATATTTCCTTCAATATTTCTCTAAGATATGATTATGAATTAACTTTAATTTATCTTTATATGAAATCTTCACAGGTTTTCAAACCTCAATTGATACATTTAAACAGCGAAATTGCTTATAGAATGAGCAACACTGTAAACGGCCACCCATCAATTACTCTTATCATTTACTACCTTCCGCGATTAACGAACGAGCGAATCGCAGATCTTCTTTTTCAATTTCAGTCTATCATCAAGACACGTGATCAAAATCTCGATCTCTGAAAGGCTTTACGCAAATCGCTGCGTCTCTAATCCTCCCTGGACTCCGCCCCTTTTAACAGCCGATGAACGCGCGCTAGCAAATCGTGGCATTCTCCTTGCAAATTAACAAATTTGTTACATTACTGTCAAAGTAAGTCCCTAATATCCTAAAACGATAGTGTAATTTGGCAGTATTCAGTTAAACAGGTATGTTTTAGAGGGATTGAAAGAATTCTCTACAAAGCGTATAGCGATTGTTGGGCTGCCACCAAAATATATATTTTTGGAACGCTATGAAAAACAATGAAAATATTAGTGTAAGAAAATAATACCCTAAGCTTAAGCCATAACAAGTGGAAATGAAAATTGACAAAAGGAATAAAGATACTTAAGTTATTTCTATTATTAGCGGATAGGGTGATTGCTCTAACGTCAGTAAAAATATTGAACTTTCACTAATAACCTTAAGTGATAATATTTTTGTTTAGTTAAAGCCTTTCACATTACTTTAAAGACTCGAGTTCAAAATATACAAAACATAGTATAAGTGTTGTGTCAATAAGTTTCACAAAATATTTTTTCTACTATATCACTTGTGCAAGTTGACATTTGTTCGGGGGAGATGTTCTTAAAGAAAGTCTTAAACTAACATAAACACTACAACACAGAAGATACAAGAAAATAATAATTTTGTTAGTGGAATAAGATAAATATTTTTTCTACATGGGAGATCCTCCAGACACCTGGGGGTTTAATTTGTTTAACTATCCCATGTTGTATTAAGGGACAACTTACATAAAGTATTTATAAATGACGAAAATATCATCTGTAAATATTTTTGAAAACTTTGTTGAATCCGCTAGTCTGTATTCTAATTAGAAAAAACACATTACCCTGTGTCTTTATATAAATTCCATTAAAGATTAAATGTTAATATAAACGTACATTAAGCTTTGTTACACTTGAATAATGGGATAGACACAACATTTATGTTTCTACATTTAAGGGAATATTAAACTTCGTGAGAAAATTTGGTCTAAAATATATGTTATATTTACGAATAATCGCTTGAAAATAATTATATTATTAATAATAAACATTTTGTTATGTAACTTTATCACAGATAGTTACGAGAATATCATTAACAATATTGGTGAAATAAAAACAACAACAAAATTTGTATTTAATGTATTCATGACCACAACGACTGTATAAATAATAATAATAATAATAATAATAATAATAATAATAATAATAATAATAATAATGATAATAATAAATAATTATAATAATAATAATAATAATAATAATATTATTACTATTATTATTATTATTATTATTATATATGATGATGATGATGATGACGACGCAACTACGATAAGGATGATGATGATTACGATGATGATTACGACGACGCCGACGCCGACGACAACAACAACAATATTAATGATTACAAACAACAACAGTACATTATATAAACATGTATATTAATTTATTGTAACAATAAATAAATAAATAAAGAGATGAATAAATAAATAAATAAATAAATAAATAAATAAATAAATAAATAAATAAATAAATAAATAAATAAATAAATAAATAAATAAATAAATAAATAAATAAATAAATAAATAAATAAATATGTTCCCCTCCCCCATTCACCAGTGGTCGATCATCAGAAACGCGAGCGTCTCAAGGGATAACGGTGACGTTATCAGGGCATCTAAGGAGGTACTATATGATACTGCGTAAATTGGCCTCACTACCAATTAACTACTCAATCAACGTCGAAAATTGATTCATGTGAATCCCGTGTAAATCAATTTTGAGAGGGATGTCTACTGATCAGTTGTCCAGTTTAAGAACGCAAGAAATTTACAGAGGATGTGGGGATATTTATTAATTTATTTTCCAACAGACGCTATCAGAGTACCAGTCCGATTTCCGCTGTTCAAACGGCCTTAAAGATATATAAATATTACGACTAAACAAAAAGGAAAGACAAACTTTCATGAAAAAAAAGTTTCCCAGGTTTATCTTTATAACATAAGAAATTATTCCTCAAAAGGCGTGTTAAAACAAGAATCAACGCAAAAGCAATCATTTTGAGTGTGAAGCTTAGCTTTTTTATATAATTTATTCATTTTTCAAGATATTTTGACAAATTATTTTACCAACTACTTAGCAAATTTATGTTTCCCTGTTTCGGTGTATGTAAAACATCGTTTTCAAGTGCATTTTGCCTAATTCCAAATGTATGTTTTAACCGAAACAACTTACACCGGAGGGTGCTTCACTCTTTACTTAATTTGTTCAAAATTTGTACAAACATACCCATTTCAGACGTTTCTTACAAAAATTGGGCATTTTACGAATCGATAAATATTATTTAATCTTCAAAGTAAAATGCCATACAGAGACCCGCTAACATATACTTTGTGGTACTTAAGTTCTTACCATACCCGCGTTGCGATGTTACCGCGTGGTAGTATTCTCACTAGTGGCTTAACAAACAACAACAAAAACTGAGATGTTATCCCTAAGTTTGGCCAATCTGGGATCATTCCTGTGATGATACGATGAAAATGAAAGCAATTTAGGAATCAAGTAGGCCTCAATGCAGATTGATGGCAATCTAAATATGTTATTATTACAAACTTGAAGCGATTCACGCCCGCTGCTAGATTGTAAGGGATATTGGTCTAAACAGGCTGTGCACTAGTATATCCCCCGTAGAGACTGCGCCAGGGAGATGTTTTCCCTCCTTTATCGTTTCTTTTGATATATTCAATTATAATCTTTTACATGTAAGAGGCTTATATACATATTTCATAATTAATAAAAAGGAAACTTATTGTATTGTATAGTAAATATTCTCATTTAGTTTTCTTTCTATCCTAATTTTGAAGTCCTTTTTCTGCACTCCATGACGTATGATTATATTTTTTTCAAATGGTCATGCTTATTTTTATTTGAAATGAAGAGTAAAACATATGAATGAATATTTTTATAAAGAGGCAGTAATTTCTTCTACTTCTCCAATAAATGACTTGTTTTCAAGTGGCATCTCTGGAAATCCGCGTGTATTGTAGAATAATGAAAAGCAGTCGTAAAACACAGCAAAATTGAAGATATTGCAGGCATCAAGAAATGTCTCATAAAAAAGTAAGAGAATATATCACTGAAGTAACCGAGGATCGAACTGGCAAGCCCGAGATTTGTAGTCGAACAGTTATCATTCTCGTCTCGCACCTGCTTCCTTATAAAAACTCCGTCTCGTTAAGTGCGAGGTTAGTGATACGATCCATAGTCATTTCAAGCCTTACTGGATGGACACACGGATACATAATATCACTATTTCCAGCCACGAATTGGCACCATGAATGAACTTCGGAGCTTCTTGAATCCATATTTTCATGCTATTAAAGAAAACATCATTTTCTGATTCAACTTTTAAACGGACGGTATTCGATTGTTTAATTCCACGTAGTGATACATCTGCGGATGTTTCAAAAATTTAAATTCGTGTTTAAATGTTGAATTCTGCTTAAGCCGGTGCTAGGGTGCATGGAGGTAACTTGCAATATCTAGTACCGTCTTTAACAGGCTCAATCAAATCGAGCCTGCAACATTTTCAATTTTGCCGTTTTGGCGTGTTGGTCTTAATTGTTATTTTTACACTATTCATACAGCAAATGCCAGACCTTATGTTTCATGAAATATTCATACTATGATCATGCGAAATATTATTTCATCACTTACATTAACCTGTATTAATTTCTGCAGGAAAAGAACACTGTTCAATCACGATATCAACTTGAAAGTCACAGGTTGATTCAATACCTTTTGATATAGAGCAATGATGTAAAAGATCTTGTCTAGTTATTTGTTTTTCATATTTGTTAACATTAAACAATTCATATGTAAATCGTCAATAAGTTTTTGTATACATGTATATATTATTTCCTCAATTTCTGTGACGATACCGGAGTAATTAGATTTTTGTTGCATCAACTATTGATGCAAATATACAGTTTATCTTCCCGTGATTAATTAAGATGATATGTTTATAAAGTGACATATTTGTGCGTAAATTAACATTTTATCATGCTTGTTAACAGGCCAAGCTCCACACATTTCTAAACTGCAAATTTTGGTCGTTAGCATTACGTCCAAATATTTATTCTTTAAGGTATGTAGCATATCAGTAAGTGAAGGGATGTTACCACGTCTCGAGTGGGTTTTTTGGCCAACAAGAGATATTTTGCACGCTGAATAAATGAACAAAAAGAAAACATTGACTTGTTCACAATGAGAACAGAGAACATCTGAAATTGAAGACTTATTTTATTTTTGTACACTGAATGTCTTTCACGACATGATACAATATATATGCAATACACAGAACGAACGAACGAATGCTGAATATCATATCTTGTTCTATTTTAATTTTCAATATTGCCATTAGATTCAACTTCAATAGTTTGGCAGTACTGTCCCTGACAATCATGTTTCGTCTTGATGAGTCATCAGTCACATCATCAATAGACTAAAATGTCAAAGTTCATAATAAAGAAGTGATGTTTGATTACTTTACCTTGCTATATATTTTTTCATGAAAGAACAGACACTTAGAGTCGTTCACATTTAGTTCCAAAAGGTCGGTGATATTGTTCATGCAATAATTATACTCGCAACGACAACGCCAAATGGCAAAAATAATGGTACCGTAACGACTGACCCATGGAGCGTCCTCTTGGAACAGTTTAAAAAACTTGCACTTACTTTCGAAGATGTAAATAAGGTACGAACGCTGAACGTATATCCCTACAGACAAAGAAATGGTAATTTTAACGGCAATCAAGCGGGATTGTATAGAGCTTTAAATGTGGTTTTCATAAGATTAGTAAGAATATCAATAAACAATAAACGACCCCAATTACATTGAAAAAGCATGAACTTGCTGTTTGTGGAGGACTTAGAAGTGATAACAAAACTGGACCAAATATAGCTTGATATCGAAAATGATTCACAAATAATTTATAAACACAATAAAAATAGTAAGGTCAAAGGAGAAGCCGCACTATTCCTCGACAGTCCCCTTTTTGATATACGGCCAGTCGATTATTAGAGAAAATTGAAAAATATCAAGTACTTTTTATTGCCCGTACTTTGAGAAATATTGCAGAATGCTATCAATGGTAAAGTTTGAATTTCAATTCATAATGATAAAAATGTGAGAAAAATATTGCTTAGCCTGGATATATTGCACTGTTGTAATTCTTTCTTCGCAGAATTATTAAAAAATTGTCCATTGCGTTAAATATAAATTGCAAACCTCATGCGATCAAGTGGGGTTTTATGGACATGTTCTGCCGGTAAATCATCCCGAATAAACATTATTATAACAAATTACCCTTTTAAGAAACTTCTATATATTTTACGACATCTTGTTAATGTTTTATAGATGGTAATCGGTAGCATCAGAATTATGTCATAACTTTTCTCAAGGACCATTTCAACATGCCACTATTTTTCTTTATATCTATACTTTATTTGAATTAGCATTACGCCCTACATAAGCGTTAACAAGATTAAAAAAGTGAAGAAAAATAAAAAGCATGTGAGATAAAAACATTGCATGTTACTTATTAAGATTATTAATTTATGAATTGATGTGTCGTATCGTTCAGTTTTTCACCGACGTCAAAAGCATGGACAAGGGCACATGCTGTGATTCTTTTAAAACAATTAGTGCTGCTGTGTTCATAAAAAAGGTCATAAAAAGGTCTACTAACTGTGAGCAATATCATCAGTATGATTATATAACAATGAACAGTAACAATACCAAAAGCATCAGCTACAGAAGTACAATTATCAATAAACCGCTTAGCTTACAAATGCCACACGACGAGTTCAGAAAAACTGACTGAGCTCCAAAGTTAAATAATATGTTTAAGTAATGCAGAAGTATTAGAAAAAAAAACAACATTTTTTATTGAAGCTTGTGATGGGGTCAAAGTAAAGAACTTTATTAGAACATTATCGTAACTGCCTAACTCTAGAAGCTGATTTATGATCAAAATTTAAGATGTATATAAAACGGTTAAAGTGAGTAGAGAATGATTGTAACAGATAAGAACCTTGCCGATTTATTAGTTATACACAGAACAATGATGCGACAACAGAGATAATAAATGGTTCAATGATGACCTAAGAAAGGTCAAGAGGTGTAATAAATTTGCCAAGCACCCCATTCTCGTTATCTTACGTATATATACCCTACACGAGATTGTTGTGCTATCTTAGTAACGTATCGGTAAGCCAAGTTTTGACACGTTGAGTTGTTCAAGCAATAAAGAGACAAGAAATGATATGGACATTGAGCACGATGATTTAGTTCTTAACATGGTTTGACTCAGAGGTTCTGAACATGTAAGGGATCTGTTAAAAGGCGTTATGCATTTTGAAAAACTGCTACCTAATATAAACAAAAGTTAATCTACCAATCAAATCAAACCAAACAGATGGCGTCGTGACTCGAATTCAGAAACTCTTGGCATAAACGGAGAGTTTCCTATTTTACATGAGCTGCTGATCGAATTGGGTCCATCTCATTCAACTGATGTAAAGGTTAATATGTACCTGCATTGCATTTAAGACACGTATGTACTTATAAACACATTGTAAAATGTGTGGTAATGAAAGCGATTTATATAAATAATATAATGAAACTCCATGAAAATGTTACAGAAAACACAAACAAATCACAAAAATAATGTGAGAGTATGGAGACTGATAACTCAAAAGGTTCATCCGACCTTTTCTATAAATTTCATTTACAGGCTCTAGTTTTAGATGAATTTTTTTTTTAACAATGACATCTACCAGTTTAAGTATGAATACAATCATTCTTGTCCTTCCCCTGAAACAATATTGTGTTTACTAGTTGTTTACGAACTACTTACTACCTAGATATGTGTAGGTACACATTATGTAACTTAGCAGACGATTTCAGATGATATTGTTTGACATCAAAGTTACAAAATCCCACCTAGATTTTTATCTACAGCTAAACATTTGAATTGCACTCGAAGACTGGATTTTGACTTTAATTATATAGATAAGTAAATGATGTTCGTAGGACACTCGAAGCTAAATAAATTCCGATTCAAAGTTATTGCCGAATCTTAGCATATTTCAAGTGCTCCATATAGCGTTTATAAATTCATGACATAAGTTGATGGCCTCTCGAGGAGTAATTTCAAAATGTCTTGTAAATAAATGTACAATGTTGTCGTTATTTATCGCTGATATTTGCAATTTGAAGAAACCCATTCTTGTCAAGATATTTCACACTCTTTGTCAGTCTTTTAGCGAATTTTTTTACCACTGTTACAATTCAACAGTACTGAAACTGTCTATACCATTAGTGTACATGTTTTTTTTAATCTATTTTATTTTTAATACAGAACAGAAACAGAACAATTTAATACAAGAAGTAGAACAATCCTACGTACTTTCCAAACATTAAGAGATTCAACATTTTACATAATTTACACAATATGATTTATAGATGGTTATCTGCAGAATGGTAACATAGGATCAAATATAAAAAAAATGTCAGAAATAAACAATAAGCATTTATTTGTAAAATACTCCAATATACTAGTAATTGGAGATTAAAGTTATGTGAGCGGAAGTGCTTTCATTGATTGCTGCTGTGACTGGAGGAGCAACTGGAATTTTTAATGCTTCAATTGCAATTTTCTGCTTAAAATATCTAAAGTGAGCGTAAAAATGAATAATTTGAATAATACAAAGCAAGCACACACCATGCATTATTGTGAGGTTATATGAAGTAAAGAATGATGGTCCCCTGAACAATGAACATTTTAAGCATGCAACAACACTAATAAGGAAAATGTTGTGTAAGTAACTGTAAATCAAGACTCATGAAATAACAATAATTGTGGCATAGAGAGCAACTTTATACGATTTGGCAAAACCACACGATAGTCAATGCTTTTTATTTTCAAACCTTTTCATTCTTGAAACAAATGCCTTTAAACAATTCCATTTAAGTTCATTTTAGAATATTTTACATACAGTGTTGCATGGTGTTGTACTTGAATGAAAATGTAAGGATTGACAATTTCCATTATGGACAGTTAGGTATAAAACTTAAAGAAATGTTTTTGTTTGCGTTCTTTATTCCATTGTAAGTGAATTATATAGAAGCGACGTGATGTTAAATCCCTAAAGCTGTTGGTGCTGAAAGTAGCTGCCTCACAGTATCTCTTTTATCTTAACTAACATAACTGTATCATTTCCGAAAACAACGATTTTATTACAGGAGTGTATATAAATCTATAATTGTTTGTTTATTTATAATCATATTTACCGTATGTCAAACCGTCCTGACACGAAGGGCGGTAAAACTTTTACGACATTGATACGAGTGATAGAATAGGAGAATATAAAACTATTACATAAGGTATAGATTGTGTCACTACATGTTTGTACTAATAGCACTAATAAAGAACCGCATTTTTGATAAACTCCAACGAATTGGCTGCCATACAGTTGATACATATTTAGATTACATGCAATTAATACTTCCCCGAAATTACACTACTACTGTAATTTATAACCCTTTTTTAAAATTTTGAAAAATATTTTATTGTCATAAGCCATGATTGAGGCTACTATTCGTTTTATTCTCAGTTCGAATAATTTGGAAATTGAACAAGGAAGATTTAATGGGATTGATAGGCAAAATAGGTTATGTAAATTATGTAAACAAAATGTTATTGAATCTGAATACCATTTTCTTTTTGCTATATTGCAGTAAATATGATGTTTTTAAGAAGACAGTACTTAGGCAATATCACATGACCAAATGTACATAACTTCAAACAGCTTATGTTAACTAAAAGTACAATTAAAATTTCAAAATAGCGAAATTTATAGATGAGTTCGCATAATTTGGAAATTGCTCAAGGAAGATTTAATGGGACTGATAGACAGAATAGGTTATGTAAATCATGTAATCAAAATGTTATTGAATCAGAATGCCATTATTTGCTATGTTGCAGTAAATATAACGATTTAAGAAAACAGTACTTAGGCAATATCACAGGACAAAATGTACATAACTTCAAACAACTTAAGTCAACTAAAAGTACAAGTAAAGTTTTCAAAATAGCGAAATTTATAGATAAGTTGTTGAAATGTAAAAACAATTACTTGGATTTTCTTACATCTTCTTAACGAATGATTAAACGTGTATCTTTGAAGTTTAAAATTGCTGTTTATTTGTTTGTGTATTTCTGTTTATTTCATTTAATTGTATAAGTTTAAAATGTATATTACATGTATATGTTTATATTAATATATTTATATTGATGTTTTTGTTTTATAATGTAACAGTATGTGTGCAAATGGCCATAGACAGTGTTCATTGTCGATTTGCCACTGCCAATAAACTTGAAACTTAAAAACATATTAACTAACCTAACTAACTTACTAACTATTTATTTATTTATTTAAAAATTTCCTTTATGTAAAATTTTGACACAGAGATTACAATTTTTTAATATGCCACAAAATAGAGTAGATGCATTTCCCTTACACTGCTTAAACAAATACGTCAATTAAACCATTTAGTACACCGATATTAATAAATAAAATATCGGTAATACATTTATCGTTTTGGCAGACTTTAGTAAATAAATTTTCCAGAAGAAATGCAAGATTGTAAAGTTTGTCCTGTATAAGGAAATTTGAAGAAACTTTTCATTTATAAGATGATAAATATCAAAATATAGATTAGAAAATGATTTCAATTTTATTAAGAATGCAAGTGTTGAAAAATTGACATTATTTCAACACTGAAATTGGTTTGCACGATAAAAAAGGAAATATATGATTTTTTTCTCGGGGGATGGGGATAATTGTTGTTTTTTATCGTGACTTAATAAGTTAATTATTAAAACATACTAACGTAGCAAATACGCCAGACACCTGTATTATAAAAGAATTATTTAGTGTCATGGATAATCCGTTATCAAGATATATATACAAGTGTTATGTATACGGGGTTTTACTGATTTGTATGTTTAAAATTGAGATACGACGAGGTTTAACGATACCTTTCAACACTCGTGATAAGATCGTAATCTCGCGAGATTTATTTATATATCACGAATTAATTACAAATAATTATGGTATATTAACAAATAAATTGATAAAACCCAAGATTAAGCCAATTGACTATTCATGCAACCTATATCTAAGTAATGATTAAAGTATTTACATTAATTGTACAGTCAACGTGTAATAACTACAATAGCAAATAAGGTAACATTAATGCATTGTTTTAAACCATTCTAACATAATTTCCTTTCTTTCTTGGTCAAGTAAGTACAACCTGAAATCATGATGAAGACGACGACGACGACGATAATGATGATGATGATGATGATTAATAAGAAGAAGTCGAAGAAGAAGAAAACGAAGAAGAATGATGAAGAAGAAGGAAGTGGAGGTGGAAGAGAAGAGATGATGATGGTGATGATGGTGATGATGATGATGATGATGGTGATGATGATGAAGATGATGATGATGATGATGAAACACAACACTCACGCAGCACTCACAATGGTTGTTTTCACATTAACGAATTATTGTTGCTTGTGATCTGTTAGTGGAATTTATGTTTCCTTAGCATTTCTATAAAAGATATATTTTCTTTTTATTCTTTTTCCTTTTTAAAAAATAATTTTATACAGCAATGAATGTGTAAATAATATAAAATAAATAGCGCACATAAAACATGATGTCGGCTTTAGAGATATTAGAAATTACGATATAAGTAAATATGTCAGGTCTAGAAGAAAGGAGAAATGGATTTTTGCGAATACAAAAATGACATTTTGCTCGCAATAAATGAATAAATAAAAAAGAAATAAGGCGTTTACAATAGGCGATATATGAATTGCCTTTCTAATATGACCAACCATTTTGATAAAAGACAACCCTTATTCTATACATTTACACAGTTTTCAATTTTCAATTCTTTTTAAAAAAGTGAATATAGTAAAATATAATAATTCTTCGTCGAATAAACATATTATAGCTAATAGAGACCCTTGAATACTGGATTAAATTAAATAAATACAAATCAAAACATATTTAAAATTCCATTAAACTTTAATCAAAACTTGTAATTTTATTCAATAAGAGTTGAAAGGTTGGCACATTGCACTTGAAATAACCGAAAACAGCATTATGTGAAGATATTTCCCAATAGCCTTCGATCTGACGGTAACACTGTTCTAAAAATAGATTTTACCTTATCACCACTACATCACCTGTACTGACTTTCGGACAAGGGATTAGGGAGTTCACACTATACATGATGTTAATCAGCGTATATTTACTTTGTTTACATGCAATATTTTAAGAAATTGTAGAATGCAAACAAGTTGGAAATGGAATTTAGTGTGAAAAGAAAAGGGACAACTATATTACACACTGTACTTTTGAAAAGTTAAATTTAAACATATGTCACAATCTGCTCTGGCCTCTATATTTGTCAATAAAACGGTTTTTGTCATTCAGGCAGAAAAAAAGTTTGACTCTTTTGATTGATGAGGCGAAGTTTACCAAATGCACCAGTAATTCTAAATTGGCGATGATTTTAACAACAAATATTTTGTGTGAGACATAAAATAAAAAACAAATGTATTTTATTGTCTATACGTAAACAGTGTATGTTAAATCACGGACCCCAATTGTCAATTCAGTTTAAATATACATGCAAGCATGCATGTACGTATACATTATTTCTGATAAAGTAACTACTAGAAACGGCATTTTTATAAGGTAAAATAGGAAAAATGCAGAGTTTTGCTTATTCTAAAATTATTAAAGAATTAATTTAAGATATTAATCATTAATCTAATACTCGTAGCACTTTGGTTGATAGATTCATGACTTCTCCAATCTGCGTATTTTACATAGAAACAAAATTTTGTACGGTATATCTGGGACAGAAAGATACTTTTTCATTTTTAGTCCCAATTTCTCAAAATCATACTATATCATATCACCATTTCTAATTTTGATAAACAGTGAAACAAAAACAAATTGCCAAGCGCCGGCATTTTTCTCAAATTGACATGCAGGGAAAGTATTGCCCCGAAAGTTATTTCTTTTTCACCATATCATCTTTTTTTCCTGATGGTTTTAAACCATCTCAATCATGCTTAACGCAAGTTTAACCCCAGGAACATCATTTCCATTGAAAGAAATGTGATTAAAAGTATTCGTAACCATTACATGTTGTATAATCTACATGTAGATTAACCAGTTTCCTTGTCCGAAAGTTATCGATGTGTGGCTATTTTTAGAACAGGTCTCTTATCAGTGACGTATACGATGCTTATCTCAGATCGTTCCCTATTAAACTGTTTTGTTATATTAAAAATATTTTCTTTTGCTAATATTATGGTTGTTCAGAATAAAGAAGGTGCAGTAAAACATGACAAATTACTTATATATGTTCCACAACAATTTAGTCTGTGAAAAGAAATAAAGAACACCAGTATACGAATTTTTCCCAGAGATAACTTTAAAAAGAAAGAAAGAAAGAAATTCGCGAACGCCAGTATACGAGTAAGCAATGAAAACAAAATAATTTAATTGCGCCCGTTAATGATGATGCAACTAAATGAAAGTGCAACATTTCTCTCTTACACCCCTAGCACCGACTTCAGCTGTATTTTCAATCTTCAACACTAAAATTATTTGAATCATTGATGCAGAAGGGTCAGTATACACATTTTTTTTAATTTTTGAAATTTTGGAATTGAAATTGCTTTCTTTTTTAAAATCATAGCTTTGTACCACGTCCTTGCAAGTTTCATACCAATGGAAATATGTGTTATGTTGTTGTTGTTGTTGTTCTGTCCATTTCTATATGGAGATTCGAATTTTCAAATGATTTAATTGTATCTACGGATATTCCTCAAATCAATCATCAGGAGGAAAATGTTTTACATCGGCCGATTGAGAAGTCAATATCCTTCTTTATAGAATGAGATGTAGTTAAATTTGTTGTTAAGTAAATAAAGAATATAGTGTAGTTAACGGTAGGTACTGAATGCTTTATGTTACACTTAAAATTTCTCCTAAAGTTCGGTCAATAGTTAGTGAAATTAATGATAACATTGGGCTGAATAGGTGTCTTTCTCAAATTGTTTGGTATTACAAACCATGTTTACAAATGGTATTATAATAATTTCTATACAAAAAATATATCGTTCATTATTTGATTAAATTGCTCAAAACGTGCCTGCCTAAATGTTTTGCTAGGAAATCAAATGTTTAAAGAGTTGATGTTTTTCAGCTAGCCTTCCATTATTTCATTATGGAAAAGATTTTTGAAGACCTCTTATATTGTATAGTTTACCTTGGCTAATTAAACTTGTGTAAATTATTGGGCGCTAAACATAACACGTGTGTAAATTTGAATTTTTTAACGAAATAATTGTTAAATTGAGGGGTACCTGTAACAGACATGAACGGCGCGGTAGTACAGGTGGTGTACAAGTTGAAGTTTTCGCCAAGTCTTCAAGTATAACTATATTTTCATTGTGCAATGTTATAAAAGTATTCTGTGTGGTGCACCACTTCAGTTTTTTATTACGTATTGCAAAAGTGAAAAAAAAATGTTGAAATAGAATTAACTAAAACCACTCGAAATGAAACGATGTTAAAATAAGACGATTTTAAGGCATTGATTGTCGTCTAATAAAAAGTACTTCAATGTCCGTATGCTAACAATCCGGTGCTAGTTGTACTAATTAATAAATATATTGGTTGGTATTTTGTACCAAAAAAGCAGGTCACAGACCTCTATAAAAGGTCCTGTATAAACAAAACTAAAATTATGCATGGACAAGTTAGAACAAACATCTTTGCAGATGAGGAGTTCCCAGAAGAGGTCCAGTAACAAAATCTATAGAAGGAGAAAATTGCCCACTCCGTTTGATTTAGTCTGTTCATGAGAGATAATAAGTACAACAGTGCTCAAGCACCCAAGCACCGCCTCATTCAAAATTTAACACTAAACTATAGTATTGCATGGAAGTAAGCCCTTGAGCTTCCATAGGCAACCCAAAGATTTAATACACTGTACGATATATGTTCTATCATTTACAATGTAGTTGCATAATTTATTTCTAAAATATTTTAAAGCAAAAGTTCTTCTGGAAGTCCGTGATTTTTAATTAATTGTATATGTTACTATTTGTGATATATTATATCGTTTCAATTATAAATGTACTTCTGTGTGTGGAAGTTGCTGATCTGATCCTTTCAAATCTGTTTTTTTTTTGTCTTTACCGGTTAAGGGATCAGAATTGCATCCACCGTTTAACCCTGCGTGATCGTAAGTGGCGACTAAATGGATTCAAATTACTGCAGTCTATGCATCTCTTAGCTCCAGCAGATGAGGCGGTTTGACCCCTGGTGTTGCTTTAAG
Source organism: Ruditapes philippinarum (assembly GCF_026571515.1). Lineage (NCBI taxonomy): Eukaryota > Metazoa > Mollusca > Bivalvia > Venerida > Veneridae > Ruditapes > Ruditapes philippinarum. The sequence goes on from NW_026854960.1 coordinate 205,433, forward strand.
CTTGTAACACCCGAGGTTAGGCAAAATCATTTTTCCTGTTGCAGCTTTTTATAGCCTAAATTGTGTTAGTGCGCCGTAAAACCAAACCAAACAAACAAATCTAATTTGACATAATAATTTTACGCTAAGAATTTCTAAATTGTTACTTTTTATGCTTCTTTTTACACTTTGCCAAATTGCTCTATAAACAAAATGTTCTATGGCAGCATTTATGAGCCTTAAGTTTGATCAGAGGCACATTAAATTTGAACTATCTTATTTTATGCATTTTATGATATACATGTATTCAAAACTTGTATCATTGTCTGTTGTAAACATAAATAAAATGAAATAGAATTAGGACCAGAAAAATATTAACAACAGTAAGATAGTAAGGGGGGCTTACTTTCAACACTGTATACAACGATATTTAGATTTACAGGCAGAATGAAAACTGCGTCATAGACTATATTTAACCTTTGCATTATGTTAGAAAAAATGATAACAGATATTTCAAGAGGAAAATTTGGGGAACGCATATCCCGATTTCTTAGTTCTGCATTTGAATTTGATTTTTTTTTCAATACATTTCAAGGGCAGATAGTTCACAATGAAGGTAAGCACTGACTTATTTTTCGGTTTCTTTATTTTTCTCCTTTCCTTCAAACCATGTAAATTTTCTTTATACTCGTAAAAACACTTTTAGAAAAAATGGTCTATTTGGTCTCTACTTAGACTGGCAAATGTAACAAAATGCTTTATAAAAATGCATGAAGTTTCCTGATGAGTCTAAATGAAATGAAAACTATAAACCAAATAGATATATACTGGCGTCGAGTGCGTATATGAGATCGGCAACCCCCATTTTTTGCTTAAAATGTCTATCATTTAAAGTTTAAATAAATCAGAAACAGTTTTGAGAGGTATTTTCGCGAGTCCGATCGATTTCAACGCACGCACAATAAAAGAGCAACAACACGTCATACGTATTTATACATGTTTTACTCAAGTAAGTTCCGAAAGGTATTATCAGTATCTAACATGACAGCATATGTTCAAAACTAACAACACAGGCTACTAACATAAAATGTATCACCGTAGGGAACGTGTTACAGTATCGCGTTTTTCGGTTACAGTATAGAATTTTCAAGATGGAGGATTATTTATGGGAAGAGAGGTAGGTGATTTTTATTCAGGTCCATACTATACTAGTAGTTTAGTTTCTAAAAGCTGTTTTTGTGCTATGCTTGTAAGGAACAGAATCCGGTATCTGGTCATATATTTCTTCAGACCCTGCACCGCAGATTTATCTCTATATTGTCTCATAAATGTGCAGATTTGACGGTTTTAAAATTTGAATCGAGAGACCAACGCATTTTTCTCCCATTCCGACATTATTTAAGCATGCCTAGATAAAGTAAATCTACAAAACGTTAGTCCTTTATGTTTAGAAACGTTTATAAAAGTAAATGACCAGTTGAACCTATTTTCCTGTTGGTAAAATGCGTTTGAAAAAATAAACAATGTTACAGTATAGAGCGAGGTTAATTTTGAAGTGTTACAGCATAGACCTAGCGACTTTCATCCAATTTTGTTACAGTTTATACCCAGATTTCTGTTACAGTTTAGATACTTGCCAAATTTCAAACAAAGTTCGTGTATCCATTATTTTTATGAAATAACTCATACCTTTCTATTTAATACATTCTTGAAAGGCTGTATTACTTTTTTTCTTCAGCAGAAAAGTTATAGTTTGCTATTTTTCTTACTTTAAGTTTCAGATTGAGACTTTTTGCAGAATAAGTAATGTCCTAAGTAAGGACTGTTTTCACGACAACAACAGTAACTTTTATCGAATTGTATTGAGAGAAGAAAGATTATTGCTTGATATCATTACACATTATAATAATGCCTATAAGTAATTAAATAGAGAAAACATAATCCTTAACAGAAGTCCAACACGGAAAACATGAAAATGTTGCAGGCTCAGTTTGATTAAACCTGTTCATGGACGGTAGTGGTAACTGCAATCTACCGTCCACGCCTCCTAGCACCGGCTTCAGCAGAATTCACATTAAACATGAACTGGTACACTTCAGATTTTTTAACATCTGTAGATGTGTTCATATGGCGGTTATCATGGAACCTTCAATGTGGCACGTTATTGCCATTCTGTGAAAAGCGGCATGTTACCCCCAGGTTAAAAATTGTGTGTGCCCTAAACGAGAATACAATGAGTGAAACTAAACAAAATAAAATTTTGAGAGGGGATCGGAGGTCATGAAGCCTGCATACCATAGATAAGCTGTCAAAAGACACAATTAACAGGCAGGCAATACCCTAAGAATGATTAAACAGTACTTAAGTGAGCAATACTACAACCTTTGATTTTATTTTAAGTTGGAATTTCCATCTACCATAATGTATTTTGTAAGTGTTTAAAAGGGTTTGTGAATATTTTCAATTTTGTTGTGTTGGAATTTCTTTGGGGATTCTGTTTAACTCTATTTTGTTACGTTTGCCTTTCTTGGATTTTAAGTTTCAACGACACTGAGGTCATATGAAAACAGTCGAGCTTTAGTGTAAAGAAAGACCCCAGATTCCCTTTGTGAAACATTTCAGACACGAGCGGGCACCTGACTAGAACCACCGACCTTCCGTATATTAGCTTGATAGAATCCTCACATACAAAGAATCAAAGTCATGATTGGATTTCAACTACAGCAGTAAATGAAAGATGATTTGAAGTCGACGGCCTTATCCCGACTCTGCCACTATTATGTACCTCCATTAGGCTCACTAGAGAAGATATTGTAATTGTCTGACCTTAATTTATGCTCTTTAATTTTCTTTTTCAGAAAATTGAAAACTGCTATACAGGATGTCTGAAATAAAGAAAAACGACTTTTAATTTAATAATGACAAAATAATCGTAACTTCAACAAAGAAGCATTCGAAATGACGCCATGATCATGATTTGATTTGAATGCTTTTGGTTCGAGATGAGAAGGGTCTTTAAACATTGACTTTTTTTCAAAATCTATGTTTTTGGTTTTCGTATCCCCGATTGCAAACGAAACCATTTGAACAACTAAATTGGTAGAAAGTCATGTAAATTTCATCACATTTAGTCAAGTAGTTACTGAGCGGATGAGATTGCACACACATATGTACGACAGACGGACGAATAGCCATCGGACCAATAAGCTCACAGAGATTTAAAAGTCTATGTAACATTCATACATTTTACAAAGTATATACAGAAAATATCAAAGTCTAAACTGTTACCGAAATCTGGGTATAAACTGTAACAAAATCGGATACAAATCGCTATGTCTATGCTGTAACCCTGCACAAATTACCTCGCTCTATACTGTAACATTGTTTATTTTTTCAAACGCATTTAACGAACAGGAAAATAGGTTCAACTGGTCATTTACTTTTATAAACGTTTCCTAACATAAAGGACTAACGTTTTGCAGATTTATTTTTTCTAGGCATGCATAAATTATGTCGAAATTGCAGAAAAATGTATTGGTCTCTCGATTCAAATTTTCAAACTGTCAACTCTGCATATTTATGAGACAATATAGCGATAAATCTGCGGTGCAGGGTCTAAAGAAATATATGACTAGATACCGGATTCTGTTCCTTATATGCAAAGCACAAAAACATCTTTTAGAAACTAAACTACTTGCAGTATGGACCGGAATAAAAAGCACCTACCAGTCATCCCAACAAATAATCCTCCATCTTGAAAATTCTATACTGTAACCGAAAAACGCGATACTGTAACACGTTCCCTACGGTGAATTGTGTGCATTTCCAATATTATTATATTTAACAGTCATAATTCGTCTAAAGGAAGTTTTAGACTTCTACGTGTCGTGTGACTTCGACCATTAAGATCTTTTGCCCTGCTATACAAAAACATTCGTGTTGCATTGTGTGTATGCGAAAGGACGAAAACACGGAGATTTTTTTGTGGCGATGGTCGCAAATACGACAGTCGCTATTTGTCGTATGTTCGCATTTCACACTGTAAGGAAACGACAAATAGAAGAAAACTCATCGTGAATCTGTCGTATTTTCGTCACAAATATGTCGTGTCATGCTAGAGGGGTGGGTTTGGGAGTGGTAAACGAACAGTCAAACTTTGTCGTGTTTAGTTGATTTCAATCTTTAGCCCCAAAACACGCTCATGCCAATGGTATAAAACAACTATGATATGATGTTGTGAAGCTAAACTTGCACCATGGTTGTTCAAATGGCAAAGTAAAGTGGTTCTCATCGGCATCGGCCTTTCGTATGGGGTGGCCTTTTAACGGTACAACTTTGGTTGTATTTCATACATAAATAAAATTGTTAATCACATTTCAACAAAGATTATCAAATCTATGGAATTTTAATGTTAACTCGTATATAGTTAACGTTGGTATTTATATATCAATTTATTATTTATTTATTAATTACCATAGACTTCTTCTTCTAACCTTTACCCCTCAGGTCCAACAAGATCTCACACTAGTAATAAAACCACGTTTTTACAACCCTGCTAAGAGTGCGATTTTTGTCACCCATTTTTCCCACACGGTAAACCGCCACTCAACCTCAAATGTAAATCTATATATTGTAGAGAATAATGTTCGACGGTGCTTACTATAGTTTGTGAACAAGGAAATCAAATAATACTGGAAACACGATCTAGCATTTTTATTTCAAAAACAAACACTCTTGACACTTGTTGAGGGCATCCTATTCACAGTCTTGTATAGCTTTTACTTGATTAAATTTTCTAATCCTGCTGGGGAGTTTATTTTAACAAATTTCGCTCCATTCAAAAACTCTGTAGTTGCTACAATTGAAATGCACGTGGCACAAATATGACAATTTGGGTGCTTTACAAAATGTCCGTCAATTTGTAAGCGAAGAGTATGTTTTGATTTATAAATACACGGTAATATAAATATTTGCCGAAGCTCCTGTTCCACTAATTTCAGCTGATGAAATGAAATATTTAAACTTTTAATTTGTAGAAACATGTGGACATTGGAATTAAATTTCTGTTTTTTAATTGATGGACTACTGAAAAGTCATAAGAAAAATATTATCTGTACAAAAGCCTGACATGTTTTGTATTTTGAAAGACTTTGTTTAAATACCATATAGATGTTTTGATATATAATGAGAATGGTAAACAAAACGTAGGTGTCAGAAGTAAAAACATGAGATATTCATGCAGTGACAAAAATGCACTTAACACCTGTGGAATTCCCAGGAATAATGGATGACTCATAATTTGACCACCTCTTGACATAAACAAATGAATGGTAAATGATACATTTCCACCAAAATTATCTATCTGACACTATGTTGATTTTACCCTCAAATAGTGGGGTAGAAAATATTTAAAGAAAAACCCATTATACCACTTCTGTCTTCATCTTTTTTTTAAAGATATATTATGAACATATTTTGAATAAAATATGTTATTGTAAAGATTTTATTAATTTGGTCGGATGAAATATCAAATTTTCAAGTTTCAAATCATAACATTCCAAGATTGTCCAAAGATGATAAAAATATTACATTTGTTAATAAGAAAATTTACAGTCAGACCCTATAAAAGGTCTTTAGATCAATTCAATTCAAATCCCCTTAATGCTTTTCAAAAAAATGTTTTTTTAACAGTTTATAATAACAAATTAATTAAAATGACTTGTTTCATGTCTTCACTTTTTTACGGCAAATCTAAAAAACGAAACAAAAAAAAACTAACTCAGAATTTCCTATAAGTTTCTTAACAATGATAAAACAATATGTTCTTCTTTTTATGCTCAAGTTAAGCAGAATAGCAGGGACTTAGAAAGACTCCACCCTTTGGGTCAGTCAAGAAATAAAATCCCCACTCAATTTCACTGCACATTGAATAATATACCTTCTGCTATTTCAGCGACAAAACAAAAACCACGGAAAAAATGTGTGCGTATAATTCGCTGTATCCCTTGCACTTCCATGCGGCGGGGCCTGGCTTACAGTTGAATGTAGCGTTTAATTCTTGTCTATATTTTTATTATTTTTGTTTATTTTTTTTTTATTTATTTATTTATTTATTGACGTGGAAAAAAAATAAAATCATTTTTCCTTAAGATGTGTCAGAATAACAAAAATAATTTATCACTACGTATTTTATCAATTTTATTTGATGAAATCCGAATTAATTTCACTATTACGTGCATAGTACCAGAGATATTCATCCATGTTAGTACTCATCCTTTAGCTCTTTGTAGATCGCGATTATGTACGAAGTGACTTCCGTTTCTGGGCATTTGATTAAATTTCTATGCTTAAAAGCCATGTACATTTGTAAATGTTGTATGAGAATAAATTAAGAATTCGTGTTAAGTAATACAAAAATATGTACATATACATAACAATATAACGATGTCACAATGTTACACAGTACTAAAATTTACCCAAGCAGCACTTCCGGTGTGAACATTTGTTAAACTCTAATTTAGTTCATTTCAACTAACAGTTACACTACAAAAGAATCATGAATTATTTTAATAAGAATGATACACTTATAGTTCAATATTAAAAATATAAATCCTTGAAAAAATGAATTTCTTTTTAAAGTTATCATTTTCTTTATCGTAATACACTCCTCTTAAAACAGATATTTGCCATTGGTCAATTCAATCACCATGTCTTGAATCAGCCAATCAGATTCTTCTATTTCTATTTTTTTCAGCCTTTTAACATTTTAAGAACAAATTGTAGTGCATGTGAACCAGTCAATGAGGTTTCATGAATCAACCAATCAGATTCTTCGTTTCCTGGACTGGGTACCGGGTTCTCTGCTGAAATGAGCTATTAAAATTCTGAGAACAAATTTGACTACATGTAAACCAGTGAGTGAGAGGGTCTTTAGCTGCTTTTGAAACATTTTGTAATCTGTAAACATGGGATATGGTTTCTTTCCGTACCGATGCATAGCACTGTAAACAGAGTCATGCTATCGGCAGGAATTATGTTGTGTTAAACCAATCATAAGTATTTACATGAACTAATTTTTTTGAATATCAATTCCTCCCACAGCCATTCAACTCATTGAAGTTTTTTGGCCAATATAAATATATCTTAAGTGCAAACTGTTTGAATCATTGTGTAATCAAAGTAAAATGTAACGCTAAAATAATCTCAAAATGTTTATGATATTTGCCTTGCAGTGGTAAAATCTTTATATATAATATTCAAAAGAGCACATTTAATGATAAAGTAAATAATTTTGATTATAATTTAAATTATTCAATCTCAGCATGCGTTCAAATTCACTTTTTAGCAAAATTTTACACAGACTGGGTGATTAGAAAGTATTTTCTCAACACTAAAAGCCTGCAAAAACTGTTTCAAGTGCTTTATATAATACACATTAAAGTGTCTTAATATTTGTTGCTTTACTTCATATTGACTCAATTCAAAAATGGCAGTATTTTGAAAATGCACTTATCTGAAGACTTAAACAAAATACAACTGTGTATATATATAATCAGAAACAGACATGAATGTTCATGATTCTTTAAATGATTTTGTATAAAAAGTGGTATGCTGTAAAAAGATGTCCACATTGTTTACGAAAGGTTTACAATGTGTAACAGTGGTTCGTGCTTACATATTTTCTGTTTTTATCTCCAGTGGGGATCATTTCATTCCAATGCCAAAGGTAATTTAATTTTGTACATTCTTAAATTTAGGTAACTCAGGTGTAGCCAAAGATGCTGATTATAATTTATCTATTCTATATGATAACTTAATTAAATGTGTATCCAATATCCCGTACCTCGCTTTTTTAATGTACTAAGGGAAGTAACTCAAATAATAAAACATTTGCAATTGCGAACAGTTGCTTCCCTTCTTTTCGTCTGCACACCAATTCGTCAATCACAAGCGGAAAGAGCATACAATACACCCCCTCCCCATCGAATCGAGACATCTACGTTAAAAAATCGTTACATTCAATTCGAGTTATACAAACCTCTCAGAAAGGTTTTTATTCGGAAACCAAGTGCCTTTGTACTTAACAGGTTCCAGTTTTTTATATTATTTTTTGTATTATTATCTTTTTTTTAGAATTTCTTACCCATTTGTGGCCATAGCAACCACATTTCTCAACACAGGAAGAAGATAAAAATAATGAATATAATTTGCATATTCTCCATATTACATTGCAGTTGTTTTATTTACCATAATACTATAATAATATTATTATAGTTGTTGAAATATGATTTTTTTTTAAAACGGCATATATTAAGATTTTTTTTATATATATGATCAGTACATGTGCTGGGATTGACAAATATGCATTTTATTTGGATTTTAAAGGCGTTTTGAGCTCCAAACCCCAAGTGTCTGTGAAAATGGACGCCAAGTTTCAAATAATGTGCGTTTTTCAGATGCATGCATTTCTTAAATAGGGAATCTCACAGGAATGAAGCTATGAATACCAAATTGTGTGCAAGGTTTGTTGTCCATACGGGATGCCATTAAAATGATGTTTTTTGGTGAAATTTTGCATTATATTTACCATTATATGTGGGCGTTCTCGACTGTTTATGGCTTATTGATTCTATTTAAAAGACCCTGTGTATGCGTACCGTATGTAAACATTGTATACATATTGCGATTGTTTATAATGTACGACTTAATTGGAATGAGCCGTGTCATGACAAAACCAACATAATGGGATGCGCAGGCTGGTCTGGATCCATGCTGGTCGCAAACCCACTATGTTGGTTTTGTCATGGCGCGGCTCAAATGTATTCAAGTAATTTGAACGCCCAATGGTAAACATCCTACAATTTGTTTACAAATTCTTACGCAAATCGTTTCGTACCATCGGATTTTGCAGAAAAAAATACTCAAAAGGTCATAATTTCTGCACAAAGGGAAGAAATAAAACATTTGTCTCCTAGAATGCATAGCTACATGGTAGTTTAACCAGTTAACATACGTTTTAAAGAAATTGATATTGTATTGTAGGAAAAGTAGCGTTTCTAAAGATAGCAAAGTGCCAACAAAAAGGCTAAAAATAAGAGGACTGATGATATTGATAACTATGAATGAAAGACAGGCATTATGTCGAGATAACAAAGTTCAAATCTGCATCTAGAACTGTGCATGTAGTAGAAATTTTATACAAAAAGCTCAACCTACAAAAAGTAGGTCGCTGGGTCAAATTATTCTAGGTCAACCGATATGAAAGTTCAACCATGCACCTGAATCTGTGGCAGTATTTCAATTTTCAATATTGTAGCTCTAAATACAAAAAGTAGGTCAATCAATCAAAATCTAGGTCAAATTTCAATTCTGCAACTGAAACTGTGCTAAGTGGAACTTTCCTGCTTCAAAAAGTTGGTCACTGGGTACAAATCAAATCCAACAAATGTCAAAGTTCAGTTTTGCATCTTTAAATCTGCATATGGTCCAAAATTCACAGCTGTAGCTTAAAAAAATTAGGTCAAATGGTTTAAGTTTTAACTATAAATAAATAAGGGGAATCCATGAGGACCATGACCCACCTACATGTATGTGACCTACATGTATGTGGGGCCAATTAAGACTATAATTTGAACAAACTTGGTAGAGGTCCACAAGACAATGTTTCATGCTAAATATCTAAGCATTAGCCAGTTATAACTATCTACAATTACGGAAAATCCACAACTCCTTGGGTGGGGCCAAATTAGACCAGAGGGCTATAATTTCAACAAACTTGAAAGAAGACCACAAGACAATGTTTCATGTTAAACATATATCAGATATAGTCTTCATGGCTTTTGAGAAATAGAAACCTTTAATCACATGCTGATCAACATTCCTGTAAAGTTTGTTGACTCTAGCTCAAACACTTTTAGAGCTACATGTGAATCCCCCCCCCCTCGCACACACATACAAACGAAAACACAGAAAGGGCCAATCTAAAATATTTTTTTGTAAAATGTCATGTTTCAAGATCCCTATGATATTTTGTTTTGCGGTAAAAGGTTTTTTTTCCTCATAATATATATATAATGATCATCATTATTAAATAAAAACTTTAATAGCAAAATATAAAATGTGGCAAAGTTAAGTAACAAGAGCTGTCCGTAAGACAGCATGCTCGACTATTATAAGTACTTGCCTAAAGTTGTAATGATTGCCACTTACAAGTATAAAAGTTTCAAAACAATACCTCAAAGGGTATAGAAAATAGGTGGGTTGGTATGAAAAACTTAACCAAAAGTATGATGCAAACGTCAAAGGCCAGGGTATGATACGGTAGCTATCTTAGTATTGTATAAATAGTCAGACTAAAAATTACTATGAATTTACCCATTTACTGATTATAATTATACATGTGTATATATCTTTTTTCAAACATTATTGAAATCTGATTAGTTTGTAAATAATGTCTATGCTTGGTATACATGTAGATCCATTCAAACAACCATAATTTTTTGCATGCAAATGATTTTATTTCTCATTCTGCATTTTTTCCAAATTTTAAAGAAAAAACAACAAAAAAACATTTCTTTTCAAATTATCTTTATAGAAAAAAACAATATCATCTACAAACTTACAATTGTAATTAGAGCATCTTGTTAATAAAGATTCTACTTTATTAAATCGAAAACCTCCTCCTCACATATTTAACAAATTTTGTATAACACACATTTTTACGTTATCTTTAACTTTTTAAATGAATGACCTTTAAATATAATCATTCATAAGTTGCTCTAAGTCTGAGTCCTTTGTTTTTCTTTAAATATCTAAAATTCTATTTAATAGTTTCATTACAAAGCTTCTGCATTAGCACTTTCATTTGGATCAGGTTCTAGCCCTTTTGCAATACGTCTCTTTTGTCTGGCACGCAGTCGTCTTTCTCTTTCAAATTCTTTAAACTGCATTACCTCACTGAAAAAATAATATAATAAAATTTAACAGTGTATATACTAAAATAGAAAGAGGATTTATCATTTAAAAGTCAACAGGGGCTGCAAAATCAATTGTCCAATTTGCCAAGGTTGTTCCACAGAACGTATGGACAAGAGAAATTTTACCAGAATTTACTTTATAAATAAAATATGGATGAGTTAAGAAATAAATCTGATAAAACGGACAAATAACTCAAAATCAGATTTTGCCGGCCCTGACTCATTGCATCCTGGAACTTGTATATATATATATATACACATGTTGCATGGCCCTGAAACAAGTTTCATCAAAAAGCTGAGTTTGGCAGATTTTCGGCTTTCTACAAAACAATAGACAATATGTAACATTTTCATCCTTTTTAAAGTCAAGTTATTGTTAGGCTGGTACTTCATCAATGAGAAACCTACAGTTTAACATCCCATATAGCTCTGGAAGTGATTCAACAACACTAAGCAATGAGTGTAAAGTTTCTTGCCAAAGCAAACAACAGCTAGCCCCTGCCAGGGTTTTAATACACACAACCAACCATCCCTAGAGTACTGATGAGTTAACCAATAGGCCAAGTCTGCACCTCTGGACCAATTGATTGTAGAGGAGGCTTAAGTCCAAAAACAAATATAAATCATTAAATCAATAATACCTTTAATACACTTGTATTTCCAAATATCTGTATTTCTACATTTTTTGCATAAGATGTCTACATTTAGAATTCTGTATTTTATATATATCATAATTTTTTTTACACATATATGAGAACCACTTAATTTTATTTTAAGCACATAGCCATAATCTCACAAAGTGACCTGCTGCAAAAACTCCAACAGTGTATACTCACAGTCCATATCTACAGTGTTTATACTCGTCCCAAACTGGTTCACATGCTTTTTTGAACAGTCTCTGACGGTAAGGAACATCCCTGTAACATTTCATAACGTCAACATATTTATGAGCGCAATAGTTTCTGTGTTCTGCAGGGATCCTTGTTTCTATCATCTCTTCAAGAGTCATATGCATCTCTGAAATATAATAATGATAAATTTATAAATATATGACACTGTCATGATATATATATATATATATATGTCATACATATTTAAGTACATAATTGTACAATGATTTTTTTCCATTTTTCAAAACAACCTGTGGCTTTCTGAAAGGGAAAATATACCGAGATAAATCAGAAAAGGGGAAAACCTGAAATCTGATTTCAACAACTGAGAATGGGAATTACCAACCCATTTTTGTAAATTTTCATTTTCAATTCACTTTAACATGCATGGTACATAGCAGGGGCTGTATATAGGGACAGCTAGCTGTCTTTTAGCTGATATAAGTCAGATGCTGTAAATCTCCAATTTTGGAGACTGGAGATCAACAACAAGAGCTGTCACAGGAGACAGCGAAGCTCGACTAATAAAATACTGGACGCAGTAAGGAGGACAAAACTATGAAAGAAAAATCCATTATGTATAATTATGTATTAAGTTATAGAAAAAAAATAACATTTGTTAACATTAATTCCAAGATCAAGGGGAATAATTCTAGAAATAGTCATGCTAGAGTTATGGACCTTGTCACACAACATTTGTGTAATGATAAGAACTAGAACTGCCACTATCATGGCGTGAATACCCCCGCATACCACTTTGTCAGAATTAACAGTGGCCATTTAGAGCTCAAGGACAACCTCCCTGCCAAATCTGAGGTTACTAAGCCAGTGCATTGCTAAGTTATGTATTCTACATGCTTCAAATGTGAAAATGTCAAAATCAATATATTGCGGACAGGACATTCTTTAACAGTTAAGAAGAAAAGCTTTTTTGTCAAGGTCCCTGTGACCTTGACCTTTGACCCAGTGACCTCAAAATCAATAGGGGTCACCTTATAGTCATGATCAACATCCATGCCAAATATGCCCCTGTGACCTTGACCTTTGACCTGGTGACCTCAAAATCAATAGGGGTCATCTACTTATCATGACTAACCTCCATTCCAAATATGAAGACTGTGGGTCAAAGGAATCTTAAGTTATTGGGCGGACAAGCTTTTTGGAGTCAAGGCCCCTGTGACCTTGACCTTTGACCTGGTGACCTCAAAATCAATAGGGGTCATCTACGAATCATGACTAACCTCCATGCCAAATATAAAGACAGTCGGTCATAGGAATCTTAAGTTATTGGGCGGACAAGGTTTTTGAAGTCAAGGCCCCTGTGACCTTGACCTTTGACCTGGTGACCTCAAAATCAATAGGGGTCATCTACTAATCATGACTAACCACCATGCCAAATATGAAGACAGTGGGTCATAGGAATCTTAAGTTATTGGGCGGACAAGGTTTTTGAAGTCAAGGCCCCTGTGACCTTGACCTTTGACCTGGTGACCTCAAAATCAATAGGGGTCATCTACTAATCATGACTAACCACCATGCCAAATATGAAGACAGTGGGTCATAGGAATCTTAAGTTATTGGGCGGACAAGGTTTTTGAAGTCAAGGCCCCTGTGACCTTGACCTTTGACCTGGTGACCTCAAAATCAATAGGGGTCATCTACTAATCATGACTAACCACCATGCCAAATATGAAGACAGTGGGTCATAGGAATCTTAAGTTATTGGGCGGACAAGGTTTTTGAAGTCAAGGCCCCTGTGACCTTGACCTTTGACCTGGTGACCTCAAAATCAATAGGCGTCATCTACTAATCATGAGTAACCACCATGCCAAATATGAAGGCTGTGGGTCATAGGAATCTTAAGTTATTGGGCGGACAAGAAAAAACCGACGGACGGCCGGACGCCGGACGGACAAGCTGATTCCAGTATACCCCCCTTACAACTTTGTTGTGCGGGGGTATAAATATATATTTGAAGTTTGAAGTAGATACCTTAAAAAGTAAAGAAGTTATTGTATTTCTTAAAGAAAATCCTAAGTTCAAAGACAGATAAATCTGTAAATATTGCTTCAAGAGTTATGGACATTGTCACATAAAATGTAATTGATGATAAGGAATAAGTATTTGAAGTTTTAGGTAGATACCTTAAAAAACAAGAGCGATCAGTAATCACATGTGTCGCCTCATGATGGCCAATTTCATGTTGGGACAAATTTTGTGACAGATGGACAGACGGACAGACAGACGGACAGTGCACAACTAGACTTGGTACTGATCATTCCTGTAAAGTTTGAATTAAATTGCACCAGTAGTTTATGAGGAGTAGTCCGGAAAAGCTTTTGTGTATCTGGCAACACACAGAAAAAAACACATTTTTATCAAAGGGCCATAACTTGGCCAAAAATCATTCAACCGGAAAACCCGTGCAACATGCGCAAGGACTTGAGCTACAGATCAATCCTGTAAAGTTTCATTGAAATTGCATTAGTGGTATAAGAGAAGTAGTCCGGACAAACTTTAAAAATAAAAATTATTAAAGGGCCATAACTCAAACAAAAATCATTGAACCGGAAAATGCTGACAATATGCACAACTAGACTTGGTACTGATCATTCCTGTAAAGTTTGGATGAAATTGCACCAGTAGTTTATGAGGAGTAGTCCGGACAAGTTTTGTGACGGACGGACGGACGGACAGACAGACGGACAGACAGACGACGGAGAAGTGATCCCTATATGTCGCCACTACTCCGTAGAGGCGACACAATAAAAAAGTTATAATAAAAAATAACATTTTTCTAGTAAAAAAATCTAAGTTTATGGAGAGATAATTCTTGCAATATTGGTGCTAGAGTTATGAACCTTGTCACATAAGATGTGGATGATGATAACGTAAATATATTTGAAGTATGAAGTTGATCCCTTTAGAAATAAATAAGTAACAGTAAAAAATAATATTTATTATGGAAAATTCTAAGTTCAAAGGGAGATAAATCTAAAAATATTGGTGCTAGAGTTATGAACCTTGTCACATAAGATGGGGATGATGATAACGTAAATATATTTGAAGTATGAGGTTGATCCCTTAAGAAATAAAGAAGAAACAGTAAGAAATAGTATTTTTTGAGGAAAATTCTAAGTTCAAGGGGAGATAAATCTGAAAATATTGGTGCTAGAGTTATGAACCTTGTCACATAAGATGGGGATGATGATAAGGTACATATATTTGAAGTATGAGGTTGATCCCTTAAGAAATAAAGAAGTAACAGTAAAAAATAGTATTTTTTAAGGAAAATTCTAAGTTCAAGGGGAGATAAATCTGAAAATATTGGTGCTAGAATTATGAACCTTGTCACATAAGATGTGGTTGATGATAAGGAACATATATTTGAAGTTTGAAGTTGATACCTAAAGAAATGACAAAGTTGTAGTGGAAAATTTTTTACTGCACCAAAACTTTAATCTAAAATCTGGACGCGGACGCCGATGCCGGGGCGAGTAGGACAGCTCTCCATATACTTCGTATAGTCGAGCTAAAAAGGATAAGACCCTTGAATTGAACGTAAAATATACAAAAACAAAAATACAACTTGTATGGTGGAATTTAAGTCCATGTATTACTGAAGTTGACTAGAAATTAACTTTTTATATATGTCATAGAAAATGTATAGTTTAAATATGAATTTACTTTACTTTGATTGGAACTTTTAAGCTTAATTGCTTTTAATCTGATTGCATGGGAAGCTAAAAACTTCTTGAAACATTCTCAAATCCGCTCCAACTTCCAGGAACCAACCAGTACTTAGCAATGAATGTTAAGTTTTTTGCTTAAGGAAACAACAGCTTGACCCTGACGGGTTTGAACCCACACAGCCAGCTATTCTTAGATTACTAGTCTGGTGCTTTAACCACTCAACCATGACATCACTCTTGTAGAAAATGTTTCATAAACATGTTTAGGCTGATTGGATAATTTGAGTATTACTGTGGAAAAAGAACCTAGGATATATACGTCATGCCACAGGGAATTAATTATGATTAGAGCTGTCATCAATACAAATGATATTGATGTATCGTTGATATTTTAATAATGGATACACATTTTAGAAAATGGGTCAAATACAGAAAAAGCCGGGGTTGAATTTGTATACCAAATATCATGATGCTGTGATGCTAGGAAAAAAATTTACCACTGACCATTAATGTTGAAAATTAACCCAAGTCAGTAAACAGGAAGTGGATGAGTGACAGACCTGAAATTGAATCCCACAGTATGGGACCATATGACGTCAATGTGGTATGCCAAATATCACAAGGCTGTGATAAGTAGTTGCTGAGAAAACTGTTACGAAAATTTCCTACCATTGACCATTAATGTCGCAAATTTAACTAATTCGATAAACAGGAAGTGGATGAGCGACAGACCTGAAATCAAATCACATGGTATGAGACCACATATGCTGTATGCCAATTATCAAGAGGCTGTCATAAGTAGTTGCTGAGAAAACTGTAACAAATATTTCCTATCATTGACCATTAATGTCAAAAATTTAACTAAGTCGGTAAACAGGAAGTGGATGAGTGACAGACCTGAAATCAAATCCCACTACATGGGACCACATGCCAATGCTGTATACCAAATATCACGAGGCTGTCATAAATAGTTGCTGAGAAAACTGTTACGAAAATTACCTATCATTGACCATCAATGTTGAAAATTTAACTATGTCGGTAAACAGGAAGTGAATAAGCAACAGACCTGAAATCAAATTCCGCAGTATAGGACCATGTGTCAATGTTGTATGCCAAATATCAAGAAGCTGTGATAAGTAGTTGCTGAGAAAACTGTTACAAAAAGTTTTTCCCTGCCCGCCTGCCCAACATATACCATACTAAAACCCGCCGGCCAATAAACAATTTCACGTTTTTACAAACAACTCAATACATGTAGATGTAATTGAACAAGAGGAGGCTAAGGCCTCTTCCCAATTTAGTGAGAAAAATCAACTGGAACATTATTATCTAACATCCCAGGCAACATTTATATTTGATCTGTTATGATAGTTTTATACTTGCAACACTATGTCTTTGTTTCTCTACTAATCAATTCTTAAACAAGAACGTGTTTGTTAAACAACCCAAATTGGCCCGAATTTTTTGTCAAAGGCAAAATTTCGAAAAATTTTTCCCCAATTTACTTTAG
Source organism: Ruditapes philippinarum (assembly GCF_026571515.1). NCBI lineage: Eukaryota > Metazoa > Mollusca > Bivalvia > Venerida > Veneridae > Ruditapes > Ruditapes philippinarum. The sequence goes on from NW_026854960.1 coordinate 222,480, forward strand.
TTATGGACAAGGGAAAAATTGGGCCAAAAAAATTGTAAACACAAGTTATTTTTAGTTTTGACAAAGTCATGGCCATTTTTGTAATTGTGAAAAATATAAATTTCCCCGCATTGCTTTTATTTGAAGTTAAAAATTTCAAAAGTCTGCAAGTTATTTTTCCTTTTCCAAATTTGAAATTTCATCTGTCATTTAAATATAGGATATGGGCAAAAGTGAAAAATTTTAAATTTTTTGCAAAAAATGACCTTACCCACTGAATTTCATAACCCCCAATTCCCAAAAAGGAAAATACCAGCAATTATCTTTCCCACCAAATAAAAAAATAAAATCTGTCACTTAAAAAGTTTGTATGAGCAAATGTGTAAAAATCTTATTTTAAGCACTGGTGACCTTGAACCCAACTGACCACTAACTCCATCAGATTTATGTTTCTATCAATTATAAATAACATCTGTCTATAGAATTAGGTTTAATATACACCCTGTAAAAAATCTATTTTTAACATTGGTAGACCTTGACATTTGGGTAACATTGACCTTGACCCCAAATGACCCCTTACTACACCCAAAGAAGGAGGACCTCCCTTGGCATGTTTGTATTAAAACTAAGACCTCAACTAAACAAGAGCCACCGCCGGGCGGGGGCAACGCTCGACTTTTTACTTCTTCTAAACGCAAACATAGAAAGGTTTGAACATATCTTAACGTTTCCTTTTTATAAATTTAGTTGGTCTGTCTTGTCACATTAGTTTTGTTTATCTATTTTGTATATACAATGTATATATGAATAGAAACACGCAATTCTATAAATAGAAACACGCAATTTCTAAAAATAGAAACATTACGCAATTTCTAAAAATAGAAATATTATGCAATTTCTAAAAATAGCAACATTACGCAATTTCTAAAAATAGAAACATTATGCAATTTCTAAAAATAGAAACATCAATTTCTAAAAATAGAAACATTACGCAATTTCTCAAAATAGAAACATTACGCAATTACCAAAAATAGAAACATTACGCAATTTCTAAAAATAGAAACATTACGCAATTTCTAAAAATAAAAACAACAATTTCTAAAAATAGAAACATTACGCAATTTCTAAAAATAGAAACATTACGCAATTACTAAAAATAGAAACATTACGCAATTACGAAAAATAGAAAACATTACGCAATTTCTAAAAATAGAAACATTACGCAATTTCTTAAAATAGCAACATTACGCAATTTCTAAAAATAGAAACATTACGCAATTTCTAAAAATAAAAACATCATTTTCTAAAAATAGAAACACGCAATTTCTAAAAATAGAAACATTATGCAATTTCTAAAAATAGAAACATCAATTTCTAAAAATAGAAACATTACGCAATTTCTCAAAATAGAAACATTACACAATTACTAAAAATAGAAACATTACGCAATTTCTAAAAATAGAAACATTACGCAATTTCCTAAAATAAAAACAACAATTTCTAAATATAGAAACATTACGCAATTTCTAAAAATAGAAACATTACGCAATTACTAAAAATAGAAACATTACGCAATTACGAAAAATAGAAAACATTACGCAATTTCTGAAAATAGAAACATTACGCAATTTCTTAAAATAGCAACATTACGCAATTTCTAAAAATAGAAACATTACGCAATTTCTAAAAATAAAAACATCATTTTCTAAAAATAGAAACATTACGCAATTACTAAAAATAGAAACATTACGCAATTTCTTAAAATAGAATCATTACGCAATTTCTAAAAATAGAAACATTACACAATTTCTAAAAATAGAAACATTACGCATTTTCCATAAATAGAAACATTACGCAATTTCCATAAATAGAAACATTAGGCAATTCTATAAATAGAACATTACGCAATTCTATAAATAGTTGTTGTTGTTGTTGTTGATGATGATGATGATGATATATATATATATATACGCACACACACACCAATAAATATATAATTATGGTCATTTAATGCACAAATCTGAGAAAATTCAGTAATTTAACCTTCAAGGTCAAGGTCATTAAAGAGCCCAAGCAAATTTGGGTTTGGTAAACAACAAGGTCTGGTCCTTAAGAATGTTCTGTTATAATATGAAGTTGATCCCTTCAATAATAGCAAAGTTACAGTCAGTTACAGCCAAAACAATGAAAATTTCAATAATTTGACCTTCAAAGACAATGTCATTAATGAGTGAAGGTCAAGGTCTTTCGGTATATTTTTAACAGTTATCTTTGAAGATTATTATGTTCAAGTTTCAAGACAATCCATTCAAAAATAACAAAGTTACAGCCAATAATAGCCAAAAAAATGAAAATTTCAATAATTTGACCTTCAAAGTCAAGGTCATTTATGAGTGAAGGTCAAAGTCTAGCTGGTTATTTTTAAGGGATATCCTTGAAGATTATTATGTTCAAGTTTGAAGACAATCCATTCAAAAATAACAAAGTTGCAGCCAATAACAGCATGAACAAGCAAAAATTGGACTTTTAACCTTGAAGGTCAAGGTCATATCTGGATGAAGGTCAAGGTTAGTGTGGTCTACTGAAAGGTCTTGTCCAAAGGGTTGTTGTGGCCAAGTATGAAGACAATACACCAAGAAATAAAAAAGTTATGATCCAGGTACAAGTTTGCGGACGGGAAAAGCAACGGCAACGGCAACGCCGACCCGACTATAACAATACCTCTACTTTAAAAAAAAAAAAAAAAAAAAAAGTCGAGCTAAAAATAAAGGCTGACGTATGAGCAAAAATGTTTATATTTATTTTTTAAACCAGTGACCTTGAGCCTAGAGACCGCTTACTCCACAAAAAATTAGAGGACCATCAAAGGTATCCACCTACTAAATATGAAAGATATCATTAAAGAAATTAAGCAATTAGGAGAAATTTAAGAGAAATCAAACTTGTCGAAATAGTTTAACCAGACAAGGCCCTATTTTCAAAGTGAAAAAAGGGAAATAACTGGGAAATATGAATGACACAGTTATATAACTTGGCAATATCATGTACTTTGTTTTGATAATCATAAGTAAGTAGCCATTAGTATAGATAGAACTTAAGATATTTCGAACTTGCCGTTTTAGGTTAACCATTATTCATTTTTTAAGTGCTGAAAAGGGCAATAACTTGGTAAATATGAAAGCCAGAGTTATGTAACTTGCCCAGATCATGTACTTTGTATTGATTAGTAAGTGTGTAAACTTAGAAGCCATTGGTACCGGTAAAACTTAGGAAAACTCCAACATGCCGTTCTAGGTTAACCTCGTACGGACAGACGGACGGACATTCTTACCAGAGCTACATTATGGGGTTTTCTTTTTGTTATTTCTTTTGTTCTTTTTAACCCCACAATGCAGAAAATAACCCCACAAGAGAGACATCAAAGACATCTATTGTAATGAAAACAAGACCAAACCCCATAATGTAGCTCTGGTTTGTACGGACGGATGTTCCAACATTTTGGGTTTAGGTGCTATTTTCTTTGTTATTTTCTTAAGGGCTACAAGCCCCTAAACCCTTTGATCACGAAATGAACCTATTGTTCTCTTTTGTTCTCTTTACTGTTATATAGTCTCTAAACCCAAAATGTGTGCTCGGACAGATGGACGGATGGACAGTTCAATTACTATATGCCCGGGGGCATAAAAAGAGCCCGAATCACCAATAACAGAATTCTCAAACAAGATTTTATTTTAAATTAATAAGTATGCCGTTGACCCGTATTTTCGGGGGGTTAACGTTTTAAATTTAAGCCACCGTTTTTAAATTAATAGTAAGTGGAAGACAAAAAACATCAACAGTAAGTTAAAACTATGACAAAACAAAAAAGGAACGTTTAAAATACGAAAATAAAACTATTTCAATAATAAATCATAATCTTTCTACTTTCACTATCGGTAGTCTGTGTCGCTCGGAAGCTGTCTCATATTTTCGGGGATTTTGATTGGATGGCCTCGTTTCGGAAGTTACGTTGCACATGCTCAAATTCTATACTGCACTCAAAATATTTTGGGACATTGGTTTAACCCTTTACCACATATATACGCGAAACAACGCACTTTCGACCCCCCCCCCCCCTTTTTAGGCCTCAAATAGTGAAAAAATGTCCTATTTGGGCCCCAAACATAAGTTTTCGTTTAAGAAATGTTGCTAAAAAAATTGAGCACTTTTTCGGCGCGGCCCCCCATCCAAAAGATACATCAGGGGGTTGCCAGAAGGGGGATGTGCCCCCTTCTGTTTGGGGGGTTGAGTCCCCCTCATCGCCAAGAAAATTTTGGACTTGTGAGAGGCTAAAAATGACCCCAGGTCGATCATAATGTAACGTTTAACCAACGCTGAAAAGCCTTTGACTCTATCTCAATCCCTTGAGAAGTTGCAGCACTTTGAAATAAATTTTGATGGAAAAAATCGAGGCAAAATAGTGATTTTTGGCAATTTTGAGATGTCCCCTCGTTGCCATGGTAACAGGAAATTTAAGACTGAGCAAGTCGTTACAAAGGCAATGGTCCAGTCAACATTTGTGCCAAGTTTGATTAGTATTGAAGCATTTTTCATAGTTTCATAGCAGTTTGAACTTGTAACAGGAGGCTTTTCAGTGAAAACGGCCATTTTTCACAATATGCTCATGGGGGAAAGGGTTAAGTTAGGCATAAGTCGCGGTGGTGAATTTTTAGGCAAAGATACGTTTTCAGGTTCTTTCTTGTTGCGGTGTAGTTGAAAATAACGTATAAAAATGAGAAAAGGAATAATTATAATTGAAATGACATTGACAGAGAACATGAAAATCTTTTGACATTCAACATTTATTTAACTGTAGTAATTGATAGAAATAAGTGTCGGCGAAAACTTGACTGCTTTTTGGAGAGTCCAATCAAACGCACGAGCTGTCATTCACGACCGGAAATGACGCCACGAAAATATGAGAACCCCCGAAAATATGAGAACAAGGCATATATTGTTCGAAAGTTTTTGTTTTTATACATGTAATTGAGCATAAAATTGAAAGAAAAGAAGATAAGCTTTTTGAATAAAGCATGAAAGGCATGAGAATAGACATTTTTTAAATTTTTTATGATGCTAAGCATGAGCAATAACTATTAGAATTCAGGCTTGACCCACAAAGTATAACAAGCCGGTAACGTCTGATATATTGGACTGCCATCAAACACATTTTGAGAAGCTTCAATGAGCCTTACATCTTACCCCTTGGTTAAAACTTAGCTAGGTAATGGAGAGAAAAAAGCAAATAGTGTGTTTGAAAAGCCTTGATTCATGATTAACATCGTGTTAAACAAAGTCTCTGAAGTTCGGAATTGGAGTGAAATGTCTTGGAGCGAAACGTATTTAACATTCACTTACGTCTTTCTTTACGACCATTCGGAAATCCAAGCATTGGGTCAAATGTTGGAGTAGAATCAGGGTCAATACATGGTGCACCATACCAATACCCTCTACAAGGTATCGGTTGTCTTTTATCAGGCCAAAATTCTTTCCATTTTTGGGACAGCCATTCCATGTTGACAAATTTCGTCCTTGGCTAGCAGAGTCACGTGATGTTCAAAACTTGATCTGAACTATATTAGTTAAAGTAATTTTTTACAACAAAAATATAACATATAATATCAAAAAAGGAAAGCATTTACTCTCTGATATAAAATAGTAGTTTTTAAAGATAAACTTCTTATGAATGTACTCGGAAAATAGTGTGCATTACCTAACAAAAGTACAAATCTACTCAAATCTACCCAAAAGCAGTGCAGACGGTTATTCGGGAATTCTAATTAAACTTTACTATCTTTTTCGCACTTATCGAGAATTTATTTTGGGAGGATCTGTAATTATTTGGTTTTCGTTCATTTTGAGACACGACATGTTGTTGCAAAAAATAAAAATCAAAAATCAAAAAAATCCGCCCTTTCAGGCACTGAGTGTACGTCCCTCGGACATTTCACCATTCATGGCCTTAATTGTTATTATCAACCAAAAGGTAACCTATAAATTTTGAATTCAGTAATTCACTGAATTATACTAACTATGTATGCATGTGGGTTTTTGTGATGATACAATTTAGATGCACGATAGGCCAATGAGACCATTATATGCATCATGGAAAAAAATAAATGATGAGCTTGACTGACTGATAAGATTATGCAACATGGACTGATACCTGAAACATATTTTCCGTATGCACGACCGACATGCACAAGCATGCTTTACAGGCGAATTGGAATGAAATTTAAGCCAAACATCGGTTTCTTTTTCAATTTTGTATAATACTAATAATGAGAATATCCTAAACTGGTGAAATTTTAAATAAATTAGGATTCATTGTAAGATTCAGCAAATGATAAAGAACAATTTTAGTTTTTGCCTTTTTATTGAGGGTAGCTATAGTCAAAAGAGATCTTGACTCCATGACGTTGACTCATATGACTATATTTGTTGAATTGGTGGCCAGGTATCGTCCATATTCTCAGGAATATGTCTCATATTTGGTTGCGATGTAAAAGGACTGTTTTTTGTTTTGTTTTAATGGCCTTGGCCTGCCCAATTTTTTGTTAAGTTTGCTCATATGGGACCTGTAGGGCTTTATATTATTTAGAAATCTTACCTTTTCACTAAAAATGATGCTTGCTGTATTATAAATTCGTTATAAAGATGGTTGACAGGTTATATGACCGTATATAAACGACTGTTTGCGTCAGCCTTTACACCAACATGACTATTATCTCTGTCTGTTAGCCGTCCTGGTGCATTGTTTCACTTTAAATATTTCTAAGTAAATTGAATATGTTTTTGAGCTATTTATTAAGTTAAAAAGGCAGACAACATAATTATCCTAAGGGCGATTCAACATTATTCAGGTAGGAATATTGGAACCACCCAACTAGAAAAGGCCAAAAAAGTTAGAAATAAAAATACCACAAACACAACAATAATGTCGTGCTGAACGATCTTTAAGGATCTGAATATATAACATCTCTCATTGAATGTACGGGCGGCTTTTTACGGCCTCCACATGGCACAAACAACGCTGATGTGGCGATAAGATAGAGAAAATGAAGTCCAACACAACAAAATTGAAAATGTTGCAGGCTCGGTTTAATATATATTGAGCCTGTTCATGGACGGTACTGTCAAGTGCAAACTACCATCCATGCCCCTAGCACCGGCTTAAGCAGAATTCAACATTTAAACATGAAAAGGGTGAAATTTTGAATTTAGAAACATCCGCAGAAATAGCTGAAATTTCATAGTTGTCAAAAATATTCCCACTCTGGGCAGCTTATTATAAGTATTAGCTAGAGTAAAATAAAGTACTAGTTTTAAAAAAAACTTTCCCAGAACTTATGATGAGTTTCAATATGTTGCATTTTAATTCCAAAAGAAACTTTACAAAAGTTATTTGAACCATGTCCTAAGCCAGTGGTCGGAAAGGTCACAGTCATAATTGGCACGCTAAACACACGTGCATTAAATTGTTAAAGTTGACCTCACATTAGACATAATAAAAACAAGCTAGCTGAAAAGTGAAAGTGTGTGGTTCCAATATTCCTACTTAAATAATGCTGAATCACCCTTAGGATATGTTGCCTGCTTTTTATAGCTTAGTGTTTTGACTACTTATCTGTGATATGCAAGCTTCATAACCTCCGATCCCCTTTCAAAATTCCATTTTGTTTAGTTCCACCCATTGGACAAACGCTTTTCATTACTTTGGGACCATACGTTGCTTTTTATGTCACATTGAAGGTTTCTTGTCCGTATGAACACATCTGCGGATGTTTCTTAATTCAAAATTTTACCTTTTCATGTTTAACTGAAACGCAAATGAAAAAAAGAAGAAAAAATGCAACTAAATTCATCTGGTCGTTGTGCCATTAGATGGAAGCAACTATGTGTCTAACTTTCAGTGGATAGCCGTTGAAACAGACATATTAAATATATACAAGATATTGAAATAGTATTTAATATACCAACAAGTGTGTTATTAAAGACATATATTATTACATCAGTAACGATCGGAATTTGATAATTGACCTTGCATTAATGATGACCCTCGGGCTGAAACTCTCAGGGCTATTATTTATTTAGCGGGCAGATTATCGCCTTCTGACACTACTGTGCTGTGTATTACTGTAACCTCTTAAAAACTAATATAAACATAAGAGGAAATATAGCGCATATAAAACAAAATCGAATAAGCATATAAAAGCATAAAAGGAATGTGAGGCTAGTGAGAAGCCTAAAATAAACATATTTGGAATAGCCTTAAACAAAATTTTAACAGCACATAAATAAAAGAAAACTATCTTTATAACATAAAAATAAAGTTTGATAGATCATTTTGTCTCTGTCTAACATTTGGTTATGTGGCATGATACTGGCATCTCGCGAGAACAAGCTTTTCTCCCCATGCCAAGTGTTTATAAAAATTGGCAATAATTAAAAAATGATGATTCCTAAGATTTCCTGGAAGTTGATTCCGTACTTTGGTTTGGCAGCGACATACAGAAAAGATTTCTCACCAATCACCATATTTATCGGCTCTTGGAAAAGATACATAATCTGTATTAGTATGTAATATTTTGTATATTTCAAAGGTAATTATTTTTTTAACCTGCCAACTTTCAAAGAAATAAGACCAGATTTCTTAAGTTTTGATCATACATGCTATTAAAATGATCATAAATAAATCTTAAATCTCTTTCCTTATTTTTATCTATTGTTATAGTGTTTTATTTATATTGGTAAAATACCAACTATGAGAATTTTTTCAGAGGATCCTGTTATGCTAAGATAGTTGCAGACGGGCACACTACAAGACCACCGGACCTATAACATGCTCTGCAAGACTGCAGTTAGGGGGTATGGTGCCGACAGATAATCCAAAATGAAATATGATGGACAGAGAAAAGGGAGACAAACAAGATCCCATAGTGATTGTTAGACTAAAATATTTTAGAAAGAAGAGTGTCACAAATCATAAGATTGTGATCAAACATATGCTTACAGTAAATTAACAGTTCAATAACTTTTTTTTCCGTCAAGACCGTAATACACTGAAATCATTTCGAAAACGAGGCACTGAGTGCAAAGACAGTTGAGAGCTTCAATACACCCTCTCAGTTACAGTGCTAGACGCATTTCACGTATGAACGATAATCCAGGACAGAGACTTTATACAGAGCTCTGTGTAGTCATATAGAAATAGATCATCTGAAAAAGTGAGTTCTTGGCGGTACTTGTCGGTAAATAGGGAGACCGATTTCGGCAATTCAAGTAGATTTGGGCGAAATACGCATAAGGGAGATAAATACTGTATACATAAACCAAAACAAAATTCACGTGTTGGAGAAAAAAACATATCATCATGGTTGATTTACACAGTTCTAGCGATTCAGAAGCTTATGATTCTGACGAGGAGGTACTTTGATTACATTATTAAAGGGCAGACGGTTTCAATTTCTATGCAAACCGCCATAGGTCTATAATATTACGATTTCGCACCTGTGGCGATTCGCCCCATAACGGGTCGACCCACTAGAGAGATGATTCGCCTCGCTTCATTTTAGACATGTTTTTTATTATTTGGTTTGAAATATCACTATGATAAGGTTCACATTGGACTGTAAGGCACTCAAAATTCATGCCATAGATATGGATAAACGGAAAAGAGTCAACTCGGCCCTATACCGACTCGGCACGGGTCAACTCGGCACGGGTCAACTCGGCCCACTTTACAAAAATATATATAACGTATTAACTTTGCTTTGCATTTTGTTAAGGTAAATGAATGATGAGAAATATCTTATTATTATATAATTATACTTCTGCCGAAATAAGTACATTTAGATTTTTTTTATTTGTCTTGCAGATTCGATAAAATTAATATAGATCGATCTAATCAAAATGTTTTTCCTTAGAGGCATTTTGTTTGTAAAGTAACATTCAAAAAAATATGAAACAAAAAAACGTATTAACTTCATATCATAAGCTTCTAATTAATTGCAGGTGGTCACTAATCAAATTGGAATGAATGAGTCAATCATAATTATCACCTAATTAATCGGTATCCTTAACATACACACTGATTGATGATAATAATAGCCTGTAACAATATATATTTCAACACATTGTTTGACACTGAAGGTATTTAAGTCAGAAATACAGTGAGATACGCAATCGGTTATCTTTACTCGCAATTCTACTGATAAGAAATTCGGAAACTGTCAATAGGTGTATTATAAATAATTACAATAATAACAATAAATAACTTGATAACACAAACCTAAATATTAATAATTGAAAAGTGGGCCGAGTTGACCCGTGCCGAGTTGGAATAGGGCCGAGCTGACTCGGGGGCCGAGTACGTTTTAGGGCCGAGCTGACCCGGATTCTGGATAAACACCATTTATAATTTTAGCGGTCCTTTATTTAGTGTGGGCCATTTTTAGCTCGACTATTCGATAAGAATAAGTAGAGCTATTGCAGTCACCCGAGCGTCGGCGTCGGCGTAACCACTTATGTTAAAGTTTTTGTAATAGTTCAAATATTTTCAAAGTCCATTGACATATGGCTTTGAAACTTTGCACACTTGTTCACCATCATGACCCCAACCTGTAGACAGGAGGAGGTAACTCTATCAAGCATTTTGACAGAATTATGCCCCTTTTTCGACTTAGAATTTACGTTAAAGTTTTTGTAATAGTTCAAATATTTTCAAAGTCCATTGACATATGGCTTTGAAACTTTGCACACTTGTTCACCATCATGACCCCAACCTGTAGACAGGAGGAGGTAACTCTATCAAGCATTTTGACAGAATTATGCCCCTTTTTCGACTTAGAAATTACGTTAAAGTTTTTGTAATAGTTCAAATATTTTCAAAGTCCATTGACATATGGCTTTGAAACTTTGCACACTTGTTCACCATCATGACCCCAACCTGTAGACAGGAGGAGGTAACTCTATCAAGTATTTTGACAGAATTATGCCCCTTTTTCGACTTAGAATTTACGTTAAAGTTTTTGTAATAGTTCAAATATTTTCAAAGTCCATTGACATATGGCTTTGAAACTTTGCACACTTGTTCACCATCATGACCCCAACCTGTAGACAGGAGGAGGTAACTCTATCAAGCATTTTGACAGAATTATGCCCCTTTTTCGACTTAGAATTTACGTTAAAGTTTTTGTAATAGTTCAAATATTTTCAAAGTCCATTGACATATGGCTTTGAAACTTTGCACACTTGTTCAACATCATGACCCAACCTGTAGACAGCAGGAGGTAACTCTATTAAGCATTTTGACAGAATTATGCCCCTTTTTCGACTTAGAATTTACGTTAAAGTTTTTGTAATAGTTCAAATATTTTCAAAAGTCCATTGACATATGGCTTTGAAACTTTGCACGCTTGTTCAACATCATGACCCCAACCTGTAAACAGGAGGAGGTAACTCTATCAAGCATTTTGACAGAATTATGCCCCTTTTTCGACTTAGAATTTACGTTAAAGTTTTTGTAATAGTTCAAATATTTTCAAAGTCCATTGACATATGGCTTTGAAACTTTGCACACTTGTTCACCATCATGACCCCAACCTGTAAACAGGAGGAGGTAACTGTATCAGGCATTTTTTTTACTATCAAGCACTAAGAATAGTCGAGCATGCTGTCCTACCGACAGCTCTTGTTTGTGTTTCCTTAGTCCAAATAATTAGCTGTGAAAAACGTTATTTAATATTTTATATTTATCATTGGGACATTTTATATTATCAAGGCTTTTTTCAACGTCTAAATGGATTGTATCAAAAACAGTAATCAAATTTAGCACTGGCCCAGTGGCCCATGGCCAGTGAAAATTTGTTCGGGCTAGTGCAAATTTTAAGAAAATTTAGTTAAATATATAGTAAAATAAATTCAAAAACTGGAATTCGGGCCAGTGAATTCAAAATCTTAAATCCGATGATTGCAAAAAGACAGCATACATCAAATTTATCAAAGTAAGGAATTTCATGTCAAAATATGTGCAATGCAATGAAAATTATATCTTTTATTTCATAACCTAACTAACAGTTTCAAAATCACTTCTATATTGGTTGGAACGCTGATTTAAATTTTCATCACTGATGTTTCCATCGATTGTCAGCCATATTGAAACTATGCATGTTGGTGCAATAAAATTTATGCAGCAACGGTAGACAAAATATTTTTCCCCAATGTTATAAATATACATTTACACCTAATACAAATATATAAATAAATTGCATTAGGATTTTAGATTAAAATAATAATTTTTATCCAGCATTGATAAAATTAAAGAACAAAATATACAAGTATCATTAATCAAAATAAAACTATATAAAACTATACATATATCCCATAAAAAAGATAGAAAATGCATTGGTATCATTGTCTGGTACTGGAAGCTATAAGGAGAACAGTATACTTGAATTTTCTCAAAATATATTGGTTAATGCAAGGTAGACTAACAGACTTAAATCACACTATCATTATTATAATTATTTTGTCTGCATTTCACATTATAGTACACTTTAGTGTTATACAATAGAAATAATTGAAAACCTAACAGGTTTCTTGCTTGACCATTATAGGTCACTAAATGGGTTCGAGTTACTTGAATCTATGCAACTCCAGCAGGTGAGGTGGTGTTGACCCCTGGTATTGCTTAAAGCATGTAACACCCAAGATCAGCCAAAATCATCTTTCCTGTTCTGGTGCCACATGAACTAAATTGAGTTGGTGAGCCTTAAAACCAAACAAGACAACAAAAAAAAACTCTTGTGAATGATACAGGGCCATTTTTGTCATCATGGCTGTTTTGTTTACCAAACTGGGTATTGTGGGTAATATGATAAATATAATAATTTTATTTTCTAATTCTAGCTTCAGAAAGCATTTGCTGAGGGAAGGCTGAAGTCCACAGGACTCAATGTAGAAGTTGCCCCACCCAAACAACTAATAAACAATGTGGTAAGTTTGTGTACATGTTACAAAACCTATCTTTAATTGATTTTTCCTATTAAGGAAGTGTAAGTATTAAGTAAGTGTTGATTGTTTATTGTAATGATATAATATTCAGTTAATGGTGGCTTTATCTTGAAGTGACAGTGCATAACTGCAGAAAATGTGATACAGAGATTGAAAATTTTCCATGTCTGATAGTCTTTGCTGCAGGATGAGTAGAAATAGGAATCTTTCCGAACTCCGATAGGCAAGTGAAAAATCGGGGAAATAGAAAACTGCTAAATTGATGATAATAATTTATAATTATGTTTTCAAACAATGGAAAACCAGACTCAAACTGTTCTTTTGGGGTATGTAAGAAATGTGCACTTTATAAACTGCTGACAGGAGCATTTGGTTCATCCTCCCATCAATAGTTTATATTTTGCATGTTTTATACATACCTAAAACATCAGCTTCGTTTCAAGTTTTCCTTCGCTTTATGCCACCATATTTGATATGTTCATAAAAATAAAATTTAAGCGGTCTTTTACTTAATTATTTTATTATCCAAATTCAGTTGATTGAAATGTTCATTTCATTATACATTTGTTAAAAAAGATAGATTAAAGCTGCATAGGTAATCTTAAAAAATCAAGTTGAAATGCAGGACGATTATTTTTTTCAGTAATGTACTGGAAAGATGCATGTATATTAGGAAAATTCTGATACAAACAGATGCTAAACATAAACAAACACATTTTTATCATGGCTGCCATAAAAAAATTCTTATACTATACTATAGCATAGTAAGAACTTATAGCCTCTTTTCTCTATGTGCAAAAATACAATACTGTATATAGAACATGAAATTATCTTTGTGCTTAGTTTGTAAGGCAGGATGCATGACAGAAGTTTTCTGTTTTTGTGCACTATTTTGTTTATACATGTAATGATGTACTTCCAGTCTGGAATGAAACAGAAATTAGACGAGCTGCAACAGACTTTAGACTGGACAGAAAGACTAGATCTTACAAATGACCCAGCCCCGCCTCCAGGGGGAGGGACAGAGCTAACAGAAGAAGGAGATGAACTTGCTAATAATGATTTCAAAAGAGAACTCAGATTGTAAGGTTTTTTTTCTCACTTTACTATTTTCATCTCTCCAGTTTTGACTATTTTTAATTCACCTGAACTGCCTTTTTTTAGCTAAATGGAAAGAAAAGATCGATATTACAGCTTCTGACATTAATACTTGACTTTCATCTCCTCTTTGGTGAATGTTGCAACTACATCTAAAAATTTGGCATTGTTCCTTGGTCTGCTTGCAATATTGTATCATATATTTTGATTTCTTCCTTTCGCCTTTGATAGAACTAAATAATAGAAATTAAGACTCCATTTTATATCTTTAAGGTTGAAATTAGCTTTTAATTGTTTCAAAACTTAAAAAGGTTTCAATCGTTCATATGTATATGTGTACTTTTCACAAAGTTGTTTTCCCATCAAGTGAAGTACATCCAACATACTAGTAAAATGTCTTTTGCTAGTTATTGAACAAGTAAACATTTATATAGCGAAAAAGTCAAGCTATTCAGTATTCTGATCGCTGTGTTGTTCTTGTAATCGTGTTGTTGTGCAAAAATGTTAATGTAACCCAAGATTTAGAACATTTTAAAATGTATCAATTACAACTTACTTGGAAGAATTGTTTATCAGTGCAGTTGCAAGACAAGGGACATTTTTCTGAAAGCTGTATTTTTGGAGTTATGCCCCATTTTAGCTTCTTATCTTTTTTTTGGTCAAAATAACCCATCTATAAATGTAGAATAATTTCAAACTATGAACAGTATCAACATGAAATTTGGAATACTTGTTTGTCATTAAAATGCACAATTGTAAGACAAAGGACATTATTCTGAAAGCTGTATTTTTGGAGTTATGCCCCTATTATACTCTGAAATTTTTTGGTTAAAATTACTTAATGCTTAATTAGAATGAATTCACAATTATGAGAGGCAACAAGATGAAACTTGGAATACCTGTTTATCATTACAAGGCACAGTTGGGAGACAACATTGGGCATTATCCTGAAAGTATTTCATAATCATCTTTTGCATATCTTTTTGTTTTAGGTGCCCTAGTTGATTTATGATAAAAATTCAAATTTTATGTTTTTAGACCTCAATGGATTTCTTTTAATACAGCTGTAGGGCATCTGCTTGGTAATATTTAAATGCCCTCTTAAATATTCCTGAATCACTGGCTAGGGATTGTCACAATTGGGTTGGAATTAACTGGGGTCACAGTCATGGTCACTTATAACACACCAGAACTGATTAATCCTTTGATTTGAGAGGGGTTCAAAAAAATATGTGTTGAAACTGATAATATCAGCATTAAATATATCAAAACAAATGACATTGTTATGAATAAAGAAAATAGGTTTAATGCCCCTGTGTTTATATTATTTCAGCTACAGGCAAGCACAGGCTTCAGTACTGATTGGCATACCACGTCTACACAAGAAAGGTTTGAAAACTAGAAGACCAGAAGATTATTTTGCGGAAATGTCAAAGTCAGATGTTCACATGAAAAAAGTATGATTATTAAACATGTAGGGTTTTAATTACTCCTTTGTTATATGTGATGTATACGAGCAAAGTGAGATTAATCTTTATTAAGGTGTTGATAATTTAGCATAAAATGTTTGCTGGAAAAACATAACCATCCGAACATTCCTAAAAAGGCATTGTTATTCTTATCATATTTGAGCCGCGTCATGACAAAACCAACATAGTTTGTTTGCGACCAGCATGGATCCAGACCAACCATGGCATCCGTACAGTCTGATCAGGATCCATGCTGTTCGCTATCGGTTTCTCTCCTTGTTATAGTGTTTGTAAGCGAATAGCATGGATCCTGATAAGACTGCGCGGATGTGCAGGCTGGTCTGGATCCATGCTGGACGCAAACACACCTTTTACAAATGAGTACTATATTATCATTAGAACATTACTTGTCATTGTTTTATAAACATACTTCAAATGATCATGAAGTATTGCTGACTATGAAACGCTACTAATTTATCAAGTACACATTAGAAATTATGGCTGGTGAAATATGTCAACACATGTAGTATTTTGACATTCATCCGAGTTTTTCAGAAAATTAATTTCAAGACAAGTAATGGATTTGAAAGAAATGTCTATTATCCATTCTGTATTATGTAAGACCCAAAACAATTTGTAAATGATTGGTTTAAAATGGAATGTTTTTGAGAAAAATTGGACATTTGTTACTACAGTAAACTTCACTTATAGCGAACACGGTTATAGCGAACTTCCGGTTATAAGGAACAATTTATTTTGGCCCGAATTTTGCCCTTCTTTATCTTATATAAAATAATACGGTTATAGCTAACACGCTTATAAGGAATTATTGCTTATTAGGAACTCATTTCTTAGTCCCAATTTAGTTCAAAGTACAGAAAATTACACTTTTTATAACGAACTCCAAAATATCGGCTATCCGTAAATAGATCCCACATTTTCAACTTTCAATTTCATTGGCACTCGTCCGAATGTACTGTTTATTAGCTCACCTGTCACAAAGTGACAGGGTGAGCTTTTGTGATCGCTTTTCGTCCGTCCGTCCGTAAACTTTTACTTTAAATGACATCTCCTCATAAACCACTAAGCCAATTTCAGCCAAACTTCACAGGAATGTTCCTTTGGTGGTCACCTTTAAAAATTGTTCAAAGAATTTAATTCCATGCAGAACTCTGGTTGCCATGGCAACCGAAAGAAAAAACTTTAAATATCTTCTTTTAAAAAACCCAAAGAGGTATAGCTTAGATATTTGGCATGAAGCATCTTCTAGTGAGTGTCTATCAAGTTTGTTCAAATAAAAGCCCTGGGGTCAAAATTGGCCCCGCCCCAGAGGTTCATTGATTTTCCCTATATGCATATAGTAAAAACTTACAAAATCTTCTTTTAAAGAACCCAAAGAGCTAGAGCTAAGATATTTCGCATGAAACATCTTCTAATGAGTGTCTACCAAGTTTGTTCAAATAAAAGCCCTGGGTCCAAAATTGGTCCCGCCCCAGGGGGGGGGTCATTGATTTTCCCGATATGCATATAGTAAAAACTTAAAAAATCTTCTTTTAAAGAACTCAAAGAGCTAGAGCTAAGATATTTAGCATGAAACATGTTCTAATGGGTGTCTACCAAGTTTGTTCAAATAAATGCCCTGGGGTCAAAATTGGCCCCGCCCCCGGGGTCATTGATTTTCCTTATATGTGTATAGCAAAAACTTCAAAATCTTCTATGAAAAAAACCAAATAGCTAGAGTTTAGATATAAAGCATGAAACATCTTCTAGTGAGTGTCTACAAAGTTTGTTCAAATAAAAGCCCTGGGTCAAAATTGGCCCGCCCCGGTGTCATTGATTTTCCTTATATGTGTATAGTAAGAACATAAAAATCTTCTTTTAAAAAACCCAATGAGCTAGAGCTTAGATATGTAGCATGAAACATCTTCTTATGGGTGTCTACCAAGTTTGGTCAAATAAAAGCCCTTGGGGGGGGGGGGGGGGCAGGTCATTGTTTTTCATTATATGTGTGTAGTAAAAACTAAACATCATGAAACATCTTCTAATGGGTGTCTTCCGAGTTTGTTCAAATAAAAGCCCTGGGGTTTAAACTGGCCCCGCTCCGGGGGGCATCTATACAGGTGAGCGACCTCAGGGCCATCATGGCCCTCTTGTTGTTGTATATACTTCAAGATATCTATTAAAATGAATTTGTTTAGCAGTAGGTACATTGTAATAGCATAATCCATTGAAAACTACTAAGTAGGCTTGATTTAAATGAAAAGAAATCTATATCTTTCATTAGTAAAAGTTACACTTAAAATATAATAGAAGATATTCAATATAAATGGAAAGAAAAATCGAAAGTCTTGTTTATTCTTAATCATAGAAAGAAAACGAAAAGTACTGAGTATATGATATTTTATGAGAAATTGAGAAAGGGAGTAAAATTAAAACTGAAAAAGCAAAGGATTTTCAAATTCCAAAAAGTATGCTCTCGGGTATTGTGTCTAAAATAGAAATAAATGACTAATTTTTCTTAATCAAATGCTCTTGAAAATGGCAGACGTTGGTAACCAATCAGTTCGTTATATGTTAATCTGTTCGCTATAAAAACTCCTGATACAAGGAACTATTTCGCTATATGCTTACAAGGAACTCCGGATATAAGGAACAGATTTTGAATGTCCCGATGAGTTCGTTATAAGCGGAGTTTACTGTATATAATGACATATATTTAGGTGTGTGGGTTTTTTTAAAAGAAAATGCAGAGCTATTGTTTCAACACATGTGACATTATATATTTATTTTTCAGGTGCCTGTAACTTTACATTACTTTAGAAGAAACATGCACATATATTTTGGTTTATAAATTTCACATTTTTACAGGTACAAATGTATGATAATGTGTATATTTCATGGTTGTGTATATATTTTTTTTAGGTACGAGAGAAATTATTAGAAAAACAACAAAATATTGAAAATAGGGACAAAGCTAGGAAACTAAGAGAACTCAGAAAATATGGTAAAAAGGTAAGAGACGTGTGAAAAATGTGTTTTTAAAACTTTTGAAAACTAGCATTTGGCTGGTAGATTCGACAGATAAAAATACACTTAAGGCATATTTGATTGTGCTTTTCCAATATTTTCCATCCATTAATATGTTTTTATTAGTGTTATCTGTGTTAAATAAGGTTAGTCCGTGGCTGAGTGGTTAAGGTAAGGTCGTGGATTTCAAATTACTTTCTTTGCACCTTTGTAGGTTGGCATCCTGCCAGGGACTTTGGATCCTTTCATGTGAGGAAGCTATCAAGCTAGCTTATAGCCTTTCAGTGGTTCTACTCAGGTCTTTCTGAATCTCCACCAGTAAAGTTAGAAAGTCACCACTTGACCTTTACAGTGTTGATGACATGTAAACTTTACAGTTCATGTTAGACTGTACATACATGTATATGTAGGTATACAGTATACATAAACTAATAGATCAATTCTTATTTCAGGTACAGCAAGATGTCTTACTTAAACGACAAAAAGAAAAGAGAGAAATGTTGGATGCTGTTAAAAAATTTAGAAAAGGTATATTTATTATTATGTGTACAGATATGGTAGGATTCTATGCGCTCATTTTCAAAGTATGTCACCCAGTTGTCAAGGATACTGACTATGACTCATTTGGCTAACCATGTTGTCAGTACTTATCCTGTTTGCCATGTCAATATAACTACAAGTTGACCGCCTTTGTGGTCAAGGGGTTAGAGTCGATGACTTCTAATCCAGTTACCTCTCTGGCGTGGGTTCGATCCCTGGGAGATGCTTTGGTAGTTTAGTGCAGAGGAAGGTAGTCTAGAACTGGTGTAACTCTCCAGGAATGATGGATAGGAAACTACCCGCCTATATGACTGAAATACTGTTAGAAAAAGGCGTAAAATGAAATAAACAAACAAACTACAAGTTAGAGATTTATCCTGCACACAGAAGACTTGTGTTTCTATGTAGGTGCATGCCTGTGCCTGAAACCTTGATATAGGCCTTTTAGCCACATGTTTGTATGACTCGACCAAAAAAGAGAAACACAATTATTTACAACTTAAAGATATGATTGAAGTAAAAATAAGTCTTAGACACAGAAATAATTTTAAGAGGAAAAAGAAAATAAACTGGATTTAATTGAGACTGTTTATTATAATTTGATGGTTTGTATATCATGAATTAAATAACCCAAGGTGGTTAAATAAAATTTGAGGATTTTCTTTTACCTTTAAAAAAACTTATGATTTCAGGCCAGAAAAATAAGTTAGACTTTTTAGATGATAAAGACAAAGGGAACAAAAACAAAGGTCAGAAACGAGAAGTACAAGACAAAAACCATCAGTAAGTTATTATAACAGTGTGAATCATGTTTCAAGGCATATTTTTTCACATTTAGTGAAGGACTGCAGAAAGTATCCTAATCTGAAACCTGCCATTAAACTTGAAAATAAAAGAATAATTTTGATTCAATATGTTTGATTAAATTTGAATGATTTGTGAGAAACTCGTTTAAATAATGTGACAAAACAGACATAAGTATTTGATATAGCTTGAAAATTATTTCTAAGAAGGAAAATTTTTTCTTTAGTTGCATGTTTTATGCATAGATGTGTTTTCTATCAGAACCAGACAAGAATATGAGTACCGCTAGTTATTTGATATCAAGATTTATCTGTTATTTTCTCTTCGGGATAAAAATGTTGGTTAATTCTAAAAAGCTTTAGCTTGACTAAAACTGTCTTGATTGAAAGCTCTTTTTGTGTATCTGTCATGCGTTGCTTTAAACCAAATACCAGAATAAATAATTTGTATTATTAAAAAATTCCAACATTATTATTTTATTAACAGTAATGTAGTTATCTCTATTTATTCAGGAAATTTAATGTACATTATAACTTTACATTTCATCTTAATGTAAGGAATTCTAAACTGAATGACTGCAGTAATTGAATGTTCTTTTTTGGCAATTGGTAAATGACACTCTGTATTAAATAATGCAACTTTTATTGACAACCATGATTTTCATATATAATGAAACACAATTTTAAAAAATTGTCACCTGTAATATTTTCAGACCAAACAAGAAAAGACAGTATAAGAACCAGAAGTATGGTTTTGGGGGTCAAAAGAAAAGAAGTAAATTAAACACGAAGGAATCATCTGGAGATATGTCATCATTTAACGTCAAAGTCAATCAAGGTCGACCAGGGTTCAACAAAAGTAACAAGGTATATTAATTTCAAATTCTCCAATTCAGGTCATGAGTCATTATGAAGATGGAGCTTCTTTGTTTAGCACGCAACATTATTAAAGGGCCTACCTGATATGAGCCGCGTCACAACAAAACCAACATAATGGGTGTGACCAGCATGGATTCAGACCAGCCTGCGTATCCGCGCAGACTGATCAGGATCCATGCTGTTCGCTATTAGTTTCTCTACTTGTAATAGGGTTGGTAAGCGAACAGCATGGATCCTGATCAGACTGCGCGGATGCGCAGGCTGGTCTGGATCCAAGCTGGTCTCAAACCCATTATATTGGTTTTGTCGTGACGCGGCTCATGTAAAAAATGTCTGTGGCAAAGTCCCACAATGAAATATTTGTTCAGAAAGTTGGTATGCAACTGACTTGTGTTGATGCATGTTGATTCTAAGACAACGCAAGACAACTGGTGAACCTTTCACATAAACAACAGGAACCATAGAACCAACATGCATTCACATAAGATGGTGTTAGAGTTTTAAAATCCTCACATAAACAACAGGAACCATAGAACCAACATGCATTCACATAAGATGGTGTTAGAGTTTTAAAATCCTAAGGTTTTTTGACATGCTATTAAACCAGCAATGCCAGGTTTTTGTCTTGCATGAGCACAATACTTTGTAAAGGCAAAGCAGGACTTTTTCCAAAATTTTAGTTGTACACTTTTCCACCTTCATGTTCCTGTTTTAAATGTGGTATAACCAAAGCTTAAGTAAGCTCAATTGTGCATATTGTTACAAGTAGCCTCATTTGCATGTATAATTGCATATCTTTATTGGTGCAACTGTTTTGCTGAAAAAAAATTGTTCAAATCTTTCTTTGTTTTCAGGGCAATAAGAATAAAGGCAACAAGAGGCCAGGGAAGTCTCAGAGAACTAAAATGAAAAGTAAACGGCATTAAAATTTGTATTATTATGTATATACTTCTAATAAATTTGTTAAAAAACAGTATTGCATTTTTAGTTGACTGGAACATAATTTATAGTAGTGAGTTATAGTGATCATTCACTGTCTGTCAGTTAAAATATCTCTCCAACAGCATCTCAAACTTTTGGGTCAATTTGCTCTCACAATGTTAGGTTCACATGCTTTATTTCATATAGCTGAGGGGTTGTCTTTAAGGGTTAAGACATCAGAATTGCAGCCAACGCTTTTATCCCTTTGTGATCATAAGAGGCGACTAAATGGGTTTCAAAAAACTGGCCTCAAGGTTATAAATAAAATTCCTGAGTTTGGTCTCAAAACTCAAGATTTTCATTGGTCACTGTACATTCTGTGGCAGTTTCTGACCAATCAAATACCTGAGTTTGAGCTTAGAGAATTTCTTTATAACCTTGTACTCTGGAATCTATTCATCCCATAGCTCAAGTAGGTATTGGTAATGTGGTTTCCTTTAAGTTTGAAACACTTGAGGTCAGCCAAAATCATCTGTCCTGTTTCAGCTCTATATGACACAAATTATAATGTTGGTATGCCGTAAAACCAAACAAAACAAACAATTTTATATTATCATATGATGACAGACAGATAGCTTATTGCAAGCTATTGTTTCTTCTCTAATGGCCCACTTTTTTATTAAAATTATGCAAAGTGGGGCACTTGATTGTCTTCTTCAACCAGTACAGGAACATACATTATAAACCAACTTTTCTGGCAGTACTTCTAAAAATAATCATGTGTCTTGGACAGTGTGGGTGTGCCATAAAATAAGCCATAGTTAAAATGTGATGACAACAGAGCATTTTATGACTATACAAAATAGTTGGGATAATCTTACTTGTCTTGCCATTAGTTATAGCTCTACTTTCAGCCTCTAATGTTATCAACCACAAGTTTTCACATAACATCTTCAGGGTCAGAATTGTCGATCTTAATCCAGTCCCGTTACTCGGATGGATTTGGACTGGGTAAAGTTTTGAATGTAAACTATGTTGTATTTTCACAACCTTTGATTGAAACTTCTGATCTTTATCATCATAGGGTTAGACAGTCATAATTTAAATCACACCTTGAAATTGAACTCAACAACAACAGATTTACATTTATTCACTTTTTAATATGTCATTAAATATGAAAATTAACAAAGACATAAACAGTAAAGTTATAATTTTCAAGCAATGCTGTGTCCAGGTATAATTAAGTCAACTAATAGAGATGTTAGTATTTAACAATGAAACAAATTGAATTTTCATAGAATAATTCATTATTGTCTTCTTACCTTTAATGTTAGAAACGAGCCAAATTTCATTCAGAAGTTGACCGTTGTCCTCTGTATAAACTTAACAATATGAAGATTTTAATAAAAAAATTTTTTTTTACATGAAATAGTTGACTTTGTTGAATGTATTCTCTGTCATGTAGAACAAGTGCACATAACAATATTGCCATAATTATTTTTTCAATATTTACCCAGTTACAATAGTGTTACATTAAATACTTGATAGGAAGATACAACAGGTAAATAAAAAGTTTTTCAAATAACAAATGATACACTAATCTTACTAAAAGTATGATCTATGCTTATTGTACGCACACACACAACGCAATAACCTGTGGAATAACACAAACACAACATTTTAGTGAATGGATGAAAATGGCATAAACTATCTGTCTCCAGTGTACAGAATTATTTTAACTTTTTTTTTTTTCATTACTTTTTTTTTCAGCTTTAACATACATTTAAGTAATACCAATAAATAAGACTTGTAATATATCTTGGAAAAAAAAAAATTTCTACCATCTTAAATATTTTTTTTTTTCATACATTTTTACCCTATATTTTATCCAATACCTGGACATTCTTTTATGGTAAATGCTGTAACCGTAACTGTTGGGATATAGAATCAGTCACCTATGACTCTTAAGACATTATTTGAAATTGTACATTGACAATATTGTGACTTCTAACAAAATGGTAGTTGTGAAAAATTAAACAAAGCCGTCATATTCATTGTGACTCGTATGTCAGCTTTTTTTTCAATCTTCCAAGTTTACAAATTTAACATTAATAGGTACATAAGATTTAAACATGCATGATATTTTGGCTGCAAATAATAAACAATTTATGTTATCACAGATGTATTGTATAAAGAATATGATAAAAGAAAATGCTATAACTATCTATCACATCAGTTCAAATTCTCTGTTTGTTCCTTTACTCGCCAAGCAGCATCCATGTATTTTGTTATTGGAGTGTTCTGTCTGAAAAATTGCAGTCTTTTGTCATTTCTATCTATATCAATCTGAAAGGAAATAAATAAGAAACATTATGTCATGCTTGTTTTCTCATAGTGGGTATAATCTAATAAGAATCTTGCACCAGATGTCTGAAACAGATAAGAAAATCTGGCTCAAGGATAAAGCCAAAGGTGTAATGAGACTATCAGATTATGTTGATATGTTCTGGATAGACAGGAAGTACTAGATCAAAATACTCTTTATAAAAACTTGTTTATTATCTTCCTTGATTAAAGCTATATATTCTGATTCATTAGCCAGTGGTATAGCTTGCACAAAAATCTTGTGTATTCACAAATTACTTGACTAGGGGAGTCCCAGCACATACACCCACAAAAATTTAATACAATGTAGTACAAATGTAGCTTTTTAGAGGGTTCTAAAGTGTTTTATTTAAAGTTCTAAAGTGCTTTATTTATAACCAAATATTGAGAGTTTGAAGACAAAATCACTAAATGTAAAGTTTATTTAACATATTTGTAATTTTTTTTCTGAAATAGCAGTTAAGTCCCAATGAATAAACTCTTCATTGCATTAGTGAGATTTTTCCAAAACTTTGTAAAACAGGAATACCATACTTCGAAGACCATATTTTGCTAACTTAGTAGATGTTTCACAAAAGACAATTTATATTTCAATTCTACAAACTACTTACGGTGTGTACTTACAGTGTGTAAATAGGGGTGGGGGGGGGGGGGGGGGGGGGGGGTAGGATATGTACATTACAGTATTTTCTTAAAAAACAATCTTACTGACTAATAACTATGTAAGAAAATTACATGAAATTGGCAAAGAGAATATATAATGGCAAAACTATATTGCTCATATTCCTGTTTGTGATGACAGTTGGTGTTTGATTCTTTATGATTCATATTCCTTAAAAACTTGCTCAATTTCATCATTGTATGTAATATAATATTAGAATCTCTTATTTTACTAAAAACTATGTTTCTCCATAGTTAAATACAGACTATTTACGAAATTTTCCAAAATTATACAAGATTTCAACAAAGTAGGTAAATAATAACTTACAAGAGGTCTGGTGATCCATCCAACTTCCTGGGACTCTGTCTGTGGATAAGTGTACTTCTTTACAGGTTCTAAATTTGCTCTTGATATTACTTTCTTAAAATGCTCTGAAAATTAAAAAAAAAAATATTGTTAGGAGTATCAGACTTTTTGCAACATAAATTAAAGATTACATTAAAAATAGAACACGGAAAAAAAAATTACTGTAGAACTAACTTTTGTTTAGAATTGGTTGTGTTCAATTCAACATACATACAAAACAAAATTAATTTGAGCACTTTAAAGATATTAAAATGATTAAATGCAGTGGCATCAATGTTTATCAAGCAATAAACTAATTATAGTAAATGTCAAAGGTAAAGCTGATGATTATTAAAAAAAAAAAATTAAATGTTTTGTAATTTACGTTGAGACTTTTATCAATATAAAGAATTCAAATAATTGAGATATAAACAGATTATTGCTCACCATCTTCTTCTCCCTCTTCTGTGTCATGGGAAGAATTTGGTTTACCAGTAATTACATGAACTGAAATAAAAATGAATAAATTCATAAATAGCTAAATAATAAACTGGAAGATATAAAATTTGATAAAGCTTTTGCAGTAGAGTGGTCTCACCGACACTGTCACTCAGTGTAGACCAATTCTCAGCGTAAAACATTATGATTTTAAGAATATCTTACCTAATAAAAACACACAGAATGAAATATTTTACTTTCACTTTATTATATTTAAAATCTTTCTATCTTCCATTAATGTCAAACCCCTCGTGGGGAAATAGACCTTTATTATATTATCTTTCTATCTTACATTAATGTCAAACCCCTTTCCGGGCATACCAGTAGACATGTATACTTTCATTTAAAATTTTATTATTCATTAAACTTTCTACATCAGCATGTGATGCTACCACAACTGACAGAAGGGGAGTAATTTTTAGTCTAGCAGATAAAACAGAGGCATTTTGGCTGCTAAACAGGCACAGATGTGGGCAGATGTGGGCAAATTTATATTACTTATTTAACATTTTTGGTTTATACAGAATTTATTTTAGTTTGATTGTGTAGGAAGCTATTAGCTTATAGACACACTTTTGAATTCATTCCTGGAACCAACCAGTACTGAGCAATGAGTGTAAAGTTTCTTGCTCAAGGAAACAACAACTTGCCCCTGACGGGGTGTTTTAAAGAATGTTGAAAATTTTGAGTGGTTTCAGTTGAAACTTTTACAAATAATTTTTATCTACACAAAGTCCAAATAGAAGGCCTACATTGGTTTTGTTAAATCATAACCACAGTGCATACTCATTTTACTTGTTCTATTTATAGCGCAAACACAGTAGAGCTTCATGCTTTTTTCTAAATGCATAGATAACTTACAAACAGAAGCACTTACTTCCATAAGATACATTATCAATAACTGTTTTCTCATAACATTTGTTAGGATTTGTGCCAAGCATTGGTCAAACCACTCTTATTAAATAATTAAGAAGTCAACTAAACATTATTATATTATTAATGTATGCCATTAAATTTAAAGGAAATGTAAAGTTGAAAAATTATAATAGTATATATAAAACAGCTTATAGATCTTCTTTTCTTAAACAGTAATCCTGAAAAAATACTTGGCAATGAAAAGAAAGAGGTTTCTGAACTATGCCAATCTCGTACAATAGTTTGGATTTGTGATAGCTGTATTGACATGCTGGCCAGGCCCAAAAGGTAAGTATCTCAAAGCAATATCATATTTATAGGACTATATTACAGTCCAATTAATTGTACTCCATGTTGAAACAATTAATTGTCCAATAACGGCAATAGTCTAGATAGTCCAAAATTTTACTGTCTGGAGAATGATTTAGAGTACGTGTTATTTCTAAAAGTCTTGTATTGCATTTCACATATAAAATCCTAAGAACGTTGCATTTTAAGTAACACAATTTGCTGATATAATCTCAGCAACCCTTAGTCAAACATGTAAAACAAAAAGTAAACCTGAAAAAAAATCAACTCACTTTTCTTGAATGGATTTACGCTATAATTTGTGTATAACTTTGAAGTTCTTTGTTCCTTATGAATAGTTTCACATAATATTGCATTTTGATGAACAAAATTTGGAGGCTCCTTTTCTTGTTTCGACATAATTTACAATTTTCTATGACGGATAGTGTTTACTTCCGTAATATCCGGATTAGTGTACACGTTGTTAAGGTCGTTGTTAGGGGTACCAGTCTGCTTTATCCACCACAAAGATGTGAAACTTGCGAAAAGTTATAGATTCTGCAACACAATTATCATGGTTTTCTGTTTGTTACTTTGGACGGACTCAATTGGTTATAAAATTATTGGTGAAGTCAATCTGTCCATAGACCGCTAAATTTCAAAAGTCTTGATTTGATAAACCAAGTTCGTATATATCTGTTGGTTTCAATCAGTTATCTGTCTTTGTTTACATAGTTGTCACTTTATCCGCGCTTTATGATACATGTATTCATGCACTTTTCGTGATCGACAGTTCTTTACAGTACGAGTCATATCGTTTAGAATTTTTTCCGCCTTGTGCTTATTGATGATATTGTTTTATATTTTGTTGTTGTTGTTGTTACCTGATTTTCTGTTTGTTTGTCACCTGCGGATTGTGGCATAATTTAGTTTATTACCTTAATTTGTTTCTATTGACTATAGATATTTAAACACAGGTTCATCTGTATTAGCTATAAATTTCAGTATTGAACTCGATTGACCCTTATTTTGTTATTATTATATATCACAGAGTTTTTATTCAAAGATTATTTTAACATACATGTACTTCTTGGCAACTGTCTTCAGCTTTGTTAAAATTTAACAGTGGCGGATTCAGGCCCGGGCTTCAGGGCTGCAGCCCCCCCCCCCAGCTCGGCCCAAAGATACGTTTACCAGCTGGGCTGGAATATATTTTATCAGTTTCAAACTTTATTGACTGTAGTGTACTCCCAATATTTATTGCTGTTATCCAGTTGTTAATCTCCTGCCTGGGGGCTTGGCAGAGATCTTTATCTATCAATATGCTTGAATGACTTCAATTTAAACTGCATAATTGATTGGTAGGTCTAATGCAATTAATATCACAGATAGTGGCAAATAAATGTGTTACATTGTACACTATACATATTTTACCATCTTAGTTTTTCCATTTTCTTTGCGAAAGCCCTATAATTAAGAAATTGAAAATTGTTATTTGTAAATTAAAAACATGGCGAGTTTTATGAAGATAATATTAAAGGAATTGCATTTTAATTACTAGTTTTACTAAGATTTTTATCAAGATGAAATGATTGGTCATTTATATTTAATAACTTTTTATGACAGTTATATTTTTTAAATAAAATTTAAATTGTAGTGACCTCTGGATTCATTGATGGAAAAAATTCTTATTGAATATTTGTGTTTGAAATTATGTCTTTTTGTACAATAGAAAAACAGTATTTTAATAACACTTTAATCATTCATATCAGAAAATTGATCAAGTATTTGAAATTATTTTTATCAACGGTCGTGCATACATTGGTAATTAAGTGTGCTGTTATTTTGTAAATGCTACTACTAAACACCAGAGGAATTCTATTTGAAAGACCTTGCAAACAAAATATAATTTGATGTTAAATTATCCAAAAGGTACCATAAACAGCACAAGAAAGTCAAGGAAATAACACCATTTACAACCTCATATTTCAAAAAATTTCTCAGTCTATGGGAGGGGACACCCCTCCCAGGCCCACCCCAATTACATATATTTTTTAAATACCATTTATTACATGCTTTTCGGTGGTTTATAGAAATATATCAGTGATATAAAACTGGTAATTTCACTATTTCAAACAGTGAAATTACCACTTTGATAATTTCACTGTTTTGAATTTAAGCCCGTTACGTTGTTTCAGTGAAATACCAGCGTGCACAGTACTGGGAACCAATTTAATGACGTGACGTCGTAAATGACGTCACGTTGTATTATTATTTGGCGCGCTTTTCATTCAGTATTAGGTTTAATGTCTTTTAAAAACGTTGCTTTGCATATAATAAAAAGAAAATTTGTTAAGTTTAGTGTAAGATCGAAATATATTTCACCTTGTGAACACCAAAAGTTCATATTTCACTCGTGGCTCCGCCACTCGTGAAATATACCTTTTGGTGCTCACTCGGTGAAATATATTCCGATCTTACACTGAACTAAACAAATATCCTCTATATAATCTAAGTATTTACAATACACATGTATAAGCAAAGTACATTGCCACTCATAAGATGAGCTATAAAACATATCAATTACAATTTTTGTCACTTGAACAAGATGCTGGTCCGATCTTCAAACATGCACAATTTTCGCCTGTTGGGTAATTTTTATAAAAAAAAATGTCCACCCATATGTCAGCCCCCCAGGAAACCATGTTCTGTATCCGCCCCTGTTTAAATGTATGAATCATAAAATGCCAATTGAGGAAGGTAGATTCCAAAATATAGAGAGAAATTTACGTATATATACTTTATGTGAGTCAAACCAACTGGGTGGCGAATTTCACTTTCTCTTTTTCTCTGTTCACATTTTCTTAATAGTAGACGTAAATTTATTATAGGTATCCTAATGCATTGAATTAGGAAGATCTTATGAATAGTCAAAACAAATCACATTTAAAAAATCTTGCTTTATTTTGTAAAGAAATAATTACACCATGCTAATGATAAGTATAATGTTGTATCATTTGTCTCCTAGAAATTTTGTTAATGAAGAGTTATTATCATATCTTTATTTTATTTTATTTTATTGGTTCAATATAATTGTCATTCATTCTCCTGTTTTTATGTATATTTTTCTCTGTTTCGGTGGTTACATGTTCACAATTTTGTATTTTATGTCACATATTCTTATGAACCTTGACATAATTGAATAAATCTTGAAATCAGATAAAAGCAAAAAGAGGGCTAATTTGCGTGTTATATCTTATTAATTCTTTTACTGAGTTATGAAGTCTATAAAATAGTATTGGCTCCATTTGACAGCTATGAGGATCAATGTCTGCTGAATAATTAGACAGGTTATAGTTATATCTACTGCAATCGTTTCACCTCGACGATTATTCATAACAATCCTAAATTTGACGTAAATGGCCTAGAAGATACGATTGTATCTACTGGAGGAGAATGAAAGCTCCGGGATAACATGACCATGAAATGCATTAATAGTATCCATCACAGAGTACTACCACAATCATGGAAACAAATGATATATTATCTTATGGTTTAGAAATTTTGAACCTTTTTGTATGTACACTTGCTGGTTATGTTTGTAAAATAGTTGAATTGTACATTGTATTAATAATTATACAATAAAATATTATCAAATTTAACTTTTATCCCGTTCCTGTTTGAACACCCTATGGTGTTCAAACACCATATGGTCATATGTTCCTAAATGCTGTCATGGCATGACACTTCTTATTGTTAATGTTTATGATGGTCGTAAATTAAAAGTAATAGTAACAGAACAATAAGCTTCCAATTTAGGTCTGCTTATTTACTTTGGTACTATGTTATGTAATCCATAATTAAATACTGTGGCTATGTAAGTGTTATAGGATAATTCTTTCATTTTATTATCTATTTTTGAATTTCTAACAAACAGGATAATATTAAATACAAGATTTATTTCAAATTTTGATCCAATTACACACGTCGTCTTTTTTTTAATAAATGGCCAATTTATTGATGTAAACGGGGATAAATGAAAACAATATTCTAGGTGATGGTTTAAACATCTGCTGATGTTTCAAAATTCAAAATTGTACCAGTTCATGTTAAATGTTGAATTCTGCTTAAGCCGGTGCTAGGGGGCGTGGACAGTAGTTTGCACTTTACAGTACCGTCCATGAACAGGCTCAATCAAACCGAGCCTGCAACATTTTCAATTTGGCCGTGTTGGGGCTTTTTTTAGGGATTCTTATTTTCTCTATTTTAAACATATATTATTCAGAATATGAATACATGTGTAAGTAACAACATTACAATAAATATAGATATTGGCTAAAACCAAGAACTTATATAAGTCATTATCTAACAATAAAAAATCTTCAATGTCAGTGGTGGTTGTAATTAACAAGTTACCAGAATTAAACACATTTGATAATGCAAGATTGAAAAGAAATAATTTTAATGTTAAGGGCAATATTTAGAAAGTTTTGATTAAAAAAGATAAAGATAACGACAAAAAAACAAAGATGAATGTAAGCAGCATGGCAGTAGCAATCAGACATTATATAAATGTTTTCGTAGAATCAATATAAAGGTAAACACACAGCTCTACGTTTTGGTTATTTGAAAGGCTATTAGAACCAGGTTTTCATCATACAAAACAAACCCACAAACAAAATATAAGAGAGAGAGAGAGAGAGAGAGAGAGATAAAATATTACACATTTCATCGAATTCATATTTATATATTATAATTTCGCTATAAAATTATCGATTACACTGTCTACTAAAAAGCATGTAATATCTATTACTAGTATTCTCAAAGGTGCTAGTGGCATTGATTTGACCTAAAATGTGTTTAACCTGGTCATTTATGCAATAAAATATCAATTTATTAAAAAGAAATAATTTTTTTTTTTTTACTGTTATATTATTATAGACAGTCTATAATAATAGAACAGTAAAAAAAAAAATATTTTTTTATTTCTTTTTAATATATTGATATTTTATTGCATAAATGACAAGGTTAAACACATTTTAGGTCAAATCAATGCCACTAGCACCTTTGTCCAGTAGTAAAGAAATTACCAAAATAACTTAATATAGATATGCCCCTGTAATTATCATTACATCTCCTGCATTTACATCACCCTTATTTGTATGCAATGGTAAAATCAATCCTTTACTCCATATCTCTGGGAAGATACCAGATTCAAGAATAATGTTAAACAATTTGCAAAACATAGGAAGCAAAACAACTGAAGAATTTTTGAAAGACTCATTCAAAATGTTGTCAAAAACTGACGACGATTTACCATTCTTTCAAAGACATCGCTTTTGAGTAATAATTTAGCTTTGGTGTCATTAAAACTAAACCAGTTAAACAATTTGAACGTTAATTTTTTTCCATAAGTACAAAATTATGGATAAAATTTTTATTCATTTACTTTCTTTGAAGCACATTAGCGCATAAGCATTTTTATTTTTAACAAAAAGCGAAAATAAAAAACTTTGTTTATGTTTTTCCCGTCATGCTTCAGTAGACGCCATTTTGAACAGAAAGTCCGATAACCGTCACAAAATCTGTTGTTATTTTTGGATTATTTTTAAGGTCAGGGTAAAACAAAGCAAATACGACATTTTTTCTGGATTTATTACTAAACAGGATCTTAATGTATAAAAATTCTTAACTCTGTAAAGCTCAGCTCTTTAGAATCTCCTCAATAATATGTTTCTCTTTGTTAAAGAGTGGGTGGAGTAAGATTTTTATTCGTCTGAACCTGTCCAGATTGCTGATCCTCGTAATCGCCATATGATATTCATTCTAAAATAGTATTTGTCCTCTGTATTAAATGAAGTAATGATTATACAATGATGTATGTCTTAAGAATAAAGCCACACTTAAGATAAATGAATATGTGTCAGGTCTTTTTGTCCTGTTTGTGAATCTGTGATGCTTATAGTGCTGTAGTGACAGTTAATCTTTTGTTCCTTTCTCACATTTTGCTATAATGTATATTCTATTTTTTGAAACACCACAGTTTACATACCTTAAAGACTTGCAGGCTTGTGGAAGCTTTGTAAAATCTTGTTTGAAATGCATTTTATCCAGAAAATTATGTAGAATTAGTTAATTGATAATTTATGATTCACCCCACTGACGATTCACCCAATAATAATTTGCCCCAGATTAGGGACAATTTGCCTCACTTCAAAATAATTATCTGAAATTTACTTTAAATTAACAATATTAAGACATGTTGTGATTAAATGTATGTTTTGTTATATTTAATTTGTCATGGTTCAGAACTGTTCACTTAATATAATAGGGGAGAAGATGTGTAAGCAGCCGGATAGCTCAGTCGGTAGAGCCTCGGAACGGTATTCCGAGGGTCCTGGGTTCGAGTCCTGGTCAGGCTGAGCATTTATCTCACCCTGTGACATTTGGCACCCAAGGTGGGGCCGTGACTGATATAGCTCAGTGTTTAATTTACATTGATCTGAAACTCTGTGAAATTCGAGGACAAATTTCAATATAGCCGGGGAGTCAGGGTTCAGAACTGTTCACTTAATAGAGGAGAAGATGTGTAAGTGGCCCGATAGCTCAGTCAGTAGAGTCGCTGAACGGTATTCCGAGGGTCCCGGGTTCGAGTCCCGATCAGACTGCACATTTTTCTCACCCTGTGACAAATTTGTTAATTCAACTGTTCCCTTTAATTATCTTGATGAACAGAAATTCATGGTCAGTTTTTACTTTTGGATTATCCATTTTAAAATGGACAACAATTCATCTTAGGTCAGTGATGATTGCTTTCACTTCACTATAATCATCGGTGATATATCAATATATTATAAAGTGCTCAGTCAAGTTATTGATCTTGGTTTTGTATAATGTCCTTTAAATGCTTAGATTTTTTAGTTTGATTTATAATAAGTTGATTTCTGTTATCTATTATTTTTCACTTTTAGTTGAAAAGATGAGAAAAAATATTCAGAGATGAGATGTGACAGTATCCCATAAAGATTGAACAATTGTTCATGAAAAGATGGACCCAGAATATGAAAAACGTCTCCTCCGTCAACAAAATGGATCTCCATATTCTTCTGTAAGTAAAAACTGTCAAGTGTTGTTTCTTTTCTTAGTTTCTTTTCTTAAAAAATTCTTTATGTAAAGTCTATGATTTAATTGCATTAATTAATGAAAGTAATAAAGGTTAAATAGCTTTGTTCTTATGTTAAATATATTAAAGACAGTACATTTGTAAATGTTACTGTTTAATATGTATGAATTAAATGCATTTAACATAAGATTGCACGCAGGGGCAAATGTCTATGTTTTAGTTGTTTTAATCTATAAAGTATAATGTTTATTATCTGGTCGTATCAAAATACCAAGGTAACTCCTTTTAGATTATCAATGAAAATAAGAGGCATACAAACATATATATAATAAATACCACATTGCCACTGGTCTGTTGTCAGTGAGTACTACAGATCAATGTCAGCTAGCTTATCTTCTACTTATTCTTGAAATTTGAAATAGACAGTTTCAGAATCATTGTACATGACAGGCAGGAAATTTTACCCAGAAGCTGGGAAGAGAGAAAAATTTTAGCATAATTTATTTTGTTTAACTTTCTTTATCATCATCTTATAATTAGTTAATTTGTTGAATATTTAATTTCAGCCGTTGTCATTGAGTCCGGGCAGTCCACTTTCCTCACCCAGTAAAGACAAGTACGGGGATAGATTTATACCAGCCAGAGCTGGAGCTGCATGGCACATCAACTTTAATTTGAACTCAGTAAGCTAGAATTTAGAAATGTGTATTATAGTTTATTCACTAAACAGTAAACTTATAAGAATGGTCCTACAAGCTGCATAATAATAACCTATATGAAGTCAATTATCTTGATGCATACAGTTTTTTAGAGGCCAGTCTTAGTGTATGGGTCCAGGAGTGTATGGGCCCAGGACCTTTGAATTGTAAAAATAAGCTCTGTAATGCAAATTAATTGTAAATACAGTCCTGTTTTATACTGTTTGTATTTATCTGTTTATGGGGGGGGGGTAAATTATGTGTTGGATTATGATAAACACCTACCTAAACAATTTGTAATAGTTTAATGTCTCTGTTTCTCATAATTTTAAATCATTGACAATTTTGTTAATAACTACAGTTTGACAATTGTGACTTTATATTAACAATAGTGAAAAAAAAGAAGATACTTTTCAGCTTTGTAAATGGACCTTATTAAAGTTATTTGGCTCCAAAACTGCGTTAAAACACTGGATTCCAAAGAGTAACTCTTGTCTTGCCTCTAGTATCTGTACATTTTCTTATTGAGGTTGTCTTTTCATTTAAACTACTTTAATTTCTTCCATCTGTCAAATAATTGGTCCTTTTGCATTTTTAAATTTTATGAAAGAAAATAACAACATTTTATCATTTTACAGGAAAGTCCTCGTCAGTCACCTGTTGCCAATAGAAAAGCTCGGGAAATAGCAGCAGATCAAGGAAAAGATGGTTTGGCTTACAATTGTTTGTTGAAAAATGAGCTTCTCTCTGCAGGCATTGAGGATTTAAAGGTAAGATTCTATGTCTGTTATCGTGTTTTTAGCACCACTGTTCAAAGAATATGGAGAGCTACATGTATTGTACTCACCCAGGTGTTGTTGTCACCATCACACTTAGGTTAAGTATGTATCACCAAAACTACTGAAGAGAATGAGTTGAAACTTCTCACACTTGTTCTCTGTGATTATCTTCTATGATGGGCATAGG
Source organism: Ruditapes philippinarum (assembly GCF_026571515.1). Classification (NCBI taxonomy): domain Eukaryota; kingdom Metazoa; phylum Mollusca; class Bivalvia; order Venerida; family Veneridae; genus Ruditapes; species Ruditapes philippinarum. Next base: position 258,128 of record NW_026854960.1, read on the forward strand.
TTCCATAACTATGAAAAACCATTATACAGAGTTTTTTCGAGCACACTGCTCTGGTTTTTAGTCTACATAGGCTTTTCAAGGCAATGATAGCTTTTGCTTCCATAAAACCTTTCAGTGACTTGTATATCCTTTGACTTGATTTTTCAAGACTGGTTTATCAGAATATTGCAGATGAAATTCTCGAAAAATGTATGATAAATTGAGCCAAGTTTATATTGATACAGTACATTAGTATAGTCTTCATAACAAATTATGTTGTTTCTCTTACAGGATCAGCATCCAGATGAAAGAAGGATTCTTGTTCCTAAAGAAAGCAGGAATTTATTTAGAGTAAGTATATGTCTTTCATAAATGTTTATTGAATTTCATGTCTTATATTACCTTTAAATTGTCTGGAATGCATAGGATTTTATTCACTCTTTTTACGAACATTTTTTGCTATCCTTAAAACCTCTTTTTCTCTGCATTCAGTATTGTGTAAGAGGGCCGTAGGTTACATTGATATTGTTGAGCAGGGTTTTGAAGTAAACAGAAAGCTATATAACTATGTATGAAAGTTTCATTGGCTGTAATGTTGACCTTTTCCCACACTTTATTTATGTAATGGACTTTCCCTGCTTTGAATTTAGACCCTACCATTGATAATTCAAGGGATTTTGGTACTTTAATAATAAATTTTTAGCGGCAAATGGATATGATGACTGGCATTGCTAGCACAGTATTTTACTTCTAACGTTCAGAATACATAAACTCGTGTTTTCTATTTTATGTGATTTGGGAGTTTGACTCTTTTATCATGTCACTTATACTATGAAATTTAATGGAAGTAAATGCAAAATATATATATTTTGTTGATAATGATATGTCTGCCTATTTGGTGATTAAGCTATCTTTTAAACACAATATTTATTTTGTAGTACCATGTACCACGAAGAAGTTCAGATGCTGAATCTTCACCATATTCATTATCACCTGTAGGAAGTAAAAGCCAAAAATTGTTACGCTCACCAAGAAAGGTAAGATTCTCTTGACTTTTGGACAGGGAGAATTATATGTATGATATAAAACAAAATTATTGTTAGTTAATTATCATTTGTACTGTTCATGTGATGGATATTTGTTATAAGGCATTATAGGAGTATCTTGATTTGAATCTTGTATTGTACACAAGTGGATGTCTTGTGTTTAGACTAGCATCACATTAGGCTACATCCCTTCCAGTGAAAACCATGAGGGCCATGTACAAGATCAAGATATTATTACAATAACCCTTTCATTATATACCCCCCCCCCCCCCCCCCCCCCGGGAGGGATATATATCAAGATATATGTTTTATTCCACTTTCTTTACCTGTTTTCAAAATAAAGTAAAATATGTCTGTTTGAAAAAAGTGTTGAGCCCAAAATGGCTAAAGTGTTTTCTGCTATTTGTGTTTTAATTTATGTTAAAAGATGCCATTAGAGCCTTTAGTCTATTGGTCAGAAGATAAACTGAATGTTAACTTGTTTTATTTTTGTCTTGTAATATAGGCTGTAAGAAAAATCTCTAAGATACCGTTTAAAGTGTTAGATGCCCCGGAGCTGCAGGATGATTTCTATCTAAACTTGGTGGACTGGTCATCACAAAATGTTTTAAGTGTTGGCCTTGGAACGTGTGTGTATTTGTGGAGTGCATGTACTAGTCAGGTAATACTTTGGTAATACTGTACATTCTCATTAAAACTACCTTCTGTAGAGCTATAGCCTCTATACACCAACAGTAATGTTTCTTCCCAAAATAGCAATACACTCATTTACACTTTCGATATGAACTACGTAAATAACCAAGGTATATTGTGTGAAAAAATACTAGTTGTTTCCCTTATCTTTGAGTAAAATCGATATCTCTTATGCCAAAACAATACAAATTAGACCATTTTTGTGCCCCCACGTTAGTGGCGGGCATTTAGATTTACCCTTGTCCGTCCGTCCTTCCGTCCGTCCGTTCACTTTTGTGTCGCACATAACTCAAAAAGTATTTGACATAGAGTCATGAAACTTTACAGGAATGTTGATCAGCATGTGTAGTTGTGCACCTGGGTATTTTCGTCTGGATATTTTTAGTATTTTCAGAGTAATTGCCCTTGACTTAGTAAAATTTTGCAATTTTCAACTTGTGTCGCACGTAACTCAAAAAGTATTTGACCTAGAGTCATGAAACTTTACAGGAATGTTGATCAGCATGTGTAGTTGTGCACCTGGGTATTTTCGTCTGGATATTTTTAGTTTTTTCAGAGTTATTGCCCTTGACTTAGTAAACTTTTGCAATTTTCAACTTGTGTCGCAAGTAACTCAAAAAGTATTTGACCTAGAGTCATGAAACTTTACAGGAATGTTGATCAGCATGTGTAGTTGTGCACCTGGGTATTTTCGTCTGGATATTTTTAGTATTTTCAGAGTTATTGCCCTTGACTTAGTAAAATTTTGAAATTTTCAACTTGTGTCGCAAGTAACTCAAAAAGTATTTGACCTAGAGTCATGAAACTTTACAGGAATGTTGATCAGCATGTGTAGTTGTGCACCTGGGTATCTTCGTCTGGATATTTTTAGTATTTTCAGAGTTATTGCCCTTGAGTTAGTAAAATTTGGCAATTTTCAACATGTGTCGCACGTAACTCAAAAAGTATTTGACCTAGAGTCATGAAACTTTACAGGAATGTTGATCAGCATGTGTAGTTGTGCACCTGGGTATTTTCGTCTGGATATTTTTAGTATTTTCAGAGTTATTGTCCTTGAGTTAGTAAAATTTGGCAATTTTCAACATGTGTCACACGTAACTCAAAAAGTATTTAACCTAGAGTCATGTGCAGTTGTGTACCAGGTATTTTCGTCTGGATTTATATAGTATTTTTAGAGTTATTGCCCTACACTTAGAAAATTTTTGCAATTTTCAACTTAAGTCGCAAGTTTCTCAAAAAGGATTTGACATAGTCATTAAACCTTATGGGCAGGTTGCTCAGCATATTTTAGATTTGCACCTGGGGTTTCGCTTGTGGATTTATCCAGTATTTGTAGAGTTATTTCCCTTGACTTAGTAAAAAGATTGACAGAACAGTGGCGCGGTGGGGGCACCCGTGTCCTATGGACACATTTCTAGTTAAACCACTAGTTTTTAGCTCGACTTTTCTATGAAAAGGGGAGCTATCCTACTCGCCCCGGCGTCGGCGTCGGCGTCACACCTTGGTTAAGTTTTTCGTACCACCCCACTTTATTTCAGAAGTATTACAAGTATGGCTTTGAAACTTACCATACTTGTTCACCATCATAACCTCCATCTACAGACAAGAGTACATAACTCTGTCAAGGTTTTTGACAGAATTATGGCCCTTTTTTGACTTAGAAAGTGTATTGAGCTTGGTTAAGTTTTTTGTACCACCTCACTTTATTTCAAAACCATTGGAGGTATTGCTTTGAAACTGACCATACTTGTTTACCATCACGACCTTCATCAACAGACAAGAGGACATAACTCTGTCAAGGTTTTTGACAGAATTATGCCCCTTTTTGACTTAGAAAATACATTGAATATGGGTAAAATCCACTTATTGCCTTAACCCTTTGAGATATTGCTTTGAAACTTTTAATGCTATTTCACATCATTACCCCATCTGTACGCAAGAGAAGGTAACTCTGTCAAGGATTTGTTTTAAAAATTAAGGCCTTTTATCGACTTAGAATCTTGGTTAAGTTTTTAGTACCAGTCCACTTTTTGACTGAACTGTTTGAGATATTAATTTGAAAGTTGGAATACTTGTTTACCATCATGGTCCCAAAACATGGGCAGGAGAAGGTAATTCTGTTAAGGATTTTATTTGAATTATGGCCCTTTTTGACTTAGAAACTCAGTTAAGATTTTCATTCTTGTCCACTTGTTGACTTAACCATTTGAGATATTACTTTGGAAGTTGGAGTTCTTATGTGCCATCATGAGACCTATCTGTAAGCAAGAGAAGATAACTCTGTGAAAATGTTTCTTGATTTGTACTTAGAAATTCCTAGTTAAAGTCTTGGGTGCCCTTAACTGTCAAAGTTTTGTTTTATAGGCAAGCACTAAAAAAGTCGAGCGCGCTGTCCTTCTGACAGCTCTTGTTGTGATTTAATGTCCGATTTTGAAATTTATTACACCAATGGAAAGCTTTGGATCTTAGCTTTAATTTGAAGCATATTTATTTGTGCTTTCTTTGGTTTTAACATTTAGCCTGATGGCAGCAACTGATACACCCACTTTACCAGTGCAGACTGAGATCAGCTGGCATATTGGTGCTGTCTGATTATTATCTTCACTGTTTGTTATTCAGCCAGTAAATATTTTGGAATTTTCCCTTTTATAGGATGAACGGTTTTGTCCTGACTGAAATATGGACAAGTCTATTTAAGATATTTAGGTTTGTAAGGGTTAATCTGATGAAGATATATAATACATACTAAGAGGAAAAGCAACAGCAACAGAAACATTTATATTTACAGATTTAGTATTTCAGTTGAGATGTTATGAATTATTTTGTTATTGTTTTACTTCAGGTAACGAGACTATGTGATTTATCTGGAGATGGGGATACAGTCACATCAGTGTCTTGGGCAGAGCGGGTATGTTTATTGACATTTTATATATATATTTTTTTTCTGTTTTAAGTCAAATCAAACTTATTAAGTATGTGGCACATACTTCTTTGTCATAACTTGATTAACAGATACATGCCAAATATTATATCTACTTTCTTATCTTGCTTGTTCTGGCTAAAGAATTGAAAAAATCTTTGTAGGCTACTGCTGACTGATATATTGATAATGTTTGAAATTAATGTGGCTGAATTAGGGCCATTTTAAAACTCAGAAAATTCTACATTATCCAGGCTCTTGTTTTGCTATCGAGCATTGAGAAATTGTTGTCATACCGACAGTTCTTGTTTAAGTAGACAATCAAATGTAGCATGTGCAGTGTGAGATAAAATACCAGAAGGTTACATTTGTATAGGTATTATGTATGTAATCTTATTATACAGGGAAACCTTGTAGCAGTGGGTACCCACAAGGGATATGTACAGATCTGGGATGTTGCTGCTACCAAAAAAATCAACACATTAGAGGGACATAGTGCAAGAGTCGGTAAGTTGTTCAAACTCATCTGTTTGAATACTGCTTATTATGATTATTTTACATTTATATTATTTTTTTGGGAGACATTTTTTTGCCTATGCTGTCTGTCTGTCCGTACAAACATATAGATACTTAGGTTGCTCTGGGAACAATAGGTAACAGTAAATTTCCTTTGATGCTATTCATTCAATAATAATATATGGCTACTTTTTCTCTTACATGGCTAATAGAACAATAGAGAGAACAAAAGAATAGCCACCTAAGTACCAAACTTTGAGCATGTCTGTCCATCTGTCTGGCTTGTCTGGCCTTCACAGGTCAACTACTGGTGGGATTTCAACCAAACTTTACAGGAGTGATCAGTACACAGAATGGCTGCCAGAGCTTTAAATAGAAAAATCCAGTCCAGCTATCACTGATCAAACTGCTGGTGGGATTTCAAACTTTACAGGAGTGATCAGAACCGTACATAATTTTTTGGAGACATTTGTTTATGTGACAAAAACCCCTCTAGTTTTAATTTGTTTTTTGTTGTTGTTTTTTTTGTACTGCTTAAGGTCCTACTGTTAGTTTACAGTTTTTACTGCTAGAGGAATACCATATGTGTCTTTCCATGCATTATCTCAAGCCTAATTATGTTAATACAATGTCAGTTGTAGGATTCAAACCCTTTACAAGCTCTTGTATTATAAAAGAATTACAACATGTGAAAAAGCAACATGCATAAGAATAACAAATGCCTTACATTGTATGGACAGAAACAGGTTCAGCATAAACTTGAAGTATAAATGTCTTGAAATAGCTTTCATATTTGATTGTTGATTTTGATAGAGGATGTAAAAAATATTTTTGCCATGAAATTATGTGATGATTCTTAACCACAGTCCAAGTATATATTTTTGAATAGCTCTTGATGCCATTTTGGGATGGAAGTTTGTATAGATTAGGTATGGGTCTGCTTAAAGCATACTGGTAAAAAAAACCCCCAAAAATGACAGTTTGGTTGCTGCAAGAGATAAGTGACTCGAAACAAAGAAATAAATAGTTGTCAGTGTGTTATTGAAATAAGTACAGGGTTATTCACAAAATGCGAGTGACTTTTTAAACTTGTTAGTGATTTTATCTTACACTCATAAATTTGTGGAAGTCATTTGGTTAAACAAAAGTTTTAAGTTACATATATGTTTAACATTCTAGAAATGTAATCTTATACGTTATATACCTAATACTTTTCAGGGGCATTAGCGTGGAATTCGGATATGCTGTCATCTGGAAGTAGAGATCGACTAATTCTGCAAAGAGATATCCGTACACCATCGGTGGCACCGGAGAGAAGATTGACGGGACATAGACAGGAAGTGTGTGGACTAAAGTGGTCACCTGACCATCAACACCTAGCTTCAGGTGGTAATGATAATAAACTGTTTGTGTGGAACATGACAAGTTTGTCACCTGTTCAGACATACACGGATCATCTAGCGGCCGTGAAGGCTATAGCATGGTCCCCCCACCAGCATGGACTGTTAGCTAGTGGTGGGGGAACTGCTGATAGGTGTATACGATTCTGGAATACATTAACAGGACAACCTTTACAGAGTGTGGATACTGGGTCACAAGTGTGTAATTTAGCGTGGTCAAAGCACTCAAACGAATTGGTAAGAATTCCGTAGTTATTCTTGTACATTGTCCTCTTTTGAAAGCTTATTTGCTCTGAGATTTTTATTGTAAAAAATGATACTTATACTATAGTTTTTTTAACACAGGTAAAATGATAGGAAGATTATGGCAGATGGCTGTTTGCACTGACCTCAGAGTCAGATGTCTCCCTCTGAGCATTGAGTGTGCATTTCGGTAAATCATTTAGGTTAATACTCATAGTAAATGTCAGTATTTGTATTTTCAGGTCAATACTTTTAGGTAATGTCAATATATGTATTTTCAGGTCAGTACTCATGGGTATTCACAAAACCAGATTTTAGTGTGGAAATATCCGTCATTAGTTCAGATAGCTAAACTCACAGGTCATTCATACAGAGTATTATATCTTGTAAGTATTCTTTTTATGCTTATGATAAATTTTGATCAACAATATTATTTTCTTAAAATTTACATTATTTTGTTGTATTTATAATTTTGAGGACTGTCAGACTTTTCTAGTTTGTTTGTTAGGGGAGGCAGCTGTTTGTGTGGGAGGCGTTGGGGTTGGGGGATAATATAAATGAGCAGACAAGCCAATATATAGTGTTAGTATGATAAATCTTGTTGAAATGAAATAAAAATTGGACAGATATGGTTGATGCTGATGGAATTTTTTTTATCCGAATAGAGTCTTCTTCATCCTTCCTTCACTACATCCATAAATTACCTTACTACATGCATTGTTAGATTAGCTCTTATCAAACCAAAACAAAAGTATAATGATGCATTTGTTTATTTTGCAGGCAATGTCACCTGATGGTGAGGCCATAGTTACTGGTGCTGGGGATGAGACTCTTAGATTTTGGAATGTTTTTAGTAAAACCAGATCTACAAAGGTATTTTTTATACAATCTTTTATCACATTCAATTATTTTAATTTTCTTTCTGTTTTAGTGTCATCATTAATGAATATACTTGTTCTTTCATGGCCTTAGTGTGAGCCTTTTGTATTAGCACCATTATTTACAGTTAGATTTATTTAAATAATATGGGCTGCTAACATTGTACCACTTGCGGCATCTCTACTGTTGGTTTGAATCCCACTGAAGGCTTTGCAAAGAAGCTTTTTAGCCATGTAACTTAGTTTGGTGGTTCTTCTTTGTTGTCCACTTGAGTCTGAAATAATGCACAGAGGGGCACATTTTTGCAGTCCGACCAGGCTCTATACTTTTGACTGACTAACTTATAGTATATCAATTTTCATCTTCACATCCCAAATTAATATTGAATAGTTTCAAAAACAAAAGATGAAAAAGTTCGTTGAAGGACCAATAAGACGATGACATTATTTTTCTGCTATGTTCACTATTTTATATTTCATTCTGTTTATTCTTCCAGGAATCCAAGTCAGTGTTAAATCTCTTCACACGGATACGATAATAGTAAAACAAGTCATTTATTGTGTCAATGAAGATCTGCCAGAATTAAGCAAAAAACTGAACACTTGAACCGGTCACCACTACATTGTTCATTTATCTTTTTTATATCTTATTTGTGCAAATGATATTAGGTTTTGGAAGTGATTGAGACAGTCTTCTTGTTGTTTTCACTATCATATATTTTGGTCATTTAGTGTGATTTGATAGATGTTTAATGAGCTATATGTTGTATTTTTGGTTTTATTTAAAGGTATTTGATCATATATTATAAGTGCATGTGTGTTGGGTGTTTTATATAGTCGTAATTTAAGTATTTAATGGTAGTTGTCCTTTAATGTGTAAACGTGTATCAGTAACTTATGAAAGTTGAAAAAGGTGTGCTGTTTTTACTTTAAAGTTCCATTCTTTAATATTTTAATATGATCTTATGCATGTCTATTTTTACCCACTTTGGCTAAAAATTTAAAAAAAAAGATTATATTTGAATTTTAAAACATTTTGACCCAGTATTAATACCATTACAATTTTAAGACACCGACATTTTTTCTCCTTTTTACAAGTATTTAACAAATTATGTTATAAAAGTTGAGTGTAAATGATTTTTGTTGCACACATTCAATATTGTTAGTTAACTGCTGCAGGTTTTGATAATATGTTTACATAGGTACTGTGTGATACGGATACTTTGTTAGTATTTAACACTAATACTAAGGTATTGTGTGACTCTGATATATGGTACTGTGTGACACTAATACTTAAACACATTGTGACTATTTCTTGGGATCATTGTGACAGTTAAACATGTTGTTGAAGAATGGATGCGGTATTTCTATAAAAGTAATGCGGTATTTCTATTAAAGGAACTTAGCAGCCAAAAAAAATCAAAAAGATTCATGCAGAATTTATAAGGAAGAGATTTGTTTATTGATTGTCTGTTAATGTAGTGTGGATGGTATAGCATTTGAAAGAAATCTTTGTGTGAAAGTCTATGCCATACCTTCATTCTATATGAGTCATTTTGATACAGACAAATCTATAAACTGTCATGATTTAAACAATGATTTTGTTGTGCAAAACTGGTAATTTAAGGGTTGGGTTTTTTTTATGTCTTTTTTATATTCATGCAGTTTTATCTAACAAGTTTTAGATGACAAGTTTTCTTTCCCCATTTATTCAACACCATTTTCTCTTTGATAATTTGTTAACTTTTAGCATATAATTTTGATCTCCTTTTTACGTGGGTTTGGGACCCAACTTTTGAAATATTTTGTTTGTCATGTCTTTATATAAGATGCGAGTTGTCATTGATTTTACATTAGAAAATGATGATACAGTGATTTTTTTACATCCATTTAGAGTCTTTGGACAATAAATTTTGACTAATTTTTTACTACCATTTACAATCTTTGGACATTGAAGTTTTATTTTTTTTGAAAACTTAGTTTAAATAATTGTGACCAGTTGGCTTAAACCGTGAGATGTTTACGACTATATTATATCTAAGGGTACATTGAAGAAGTTGAAATGTTGGCGGTATGAGATTTGGGGGGGGGGGAATTTACACCTTGAATTTATAGTATGTTGTGTGTATTCAATGACAGTGAGCATTTAAGGTGATATAGCTTGTCACTTAAGTACAGCCACCAGTTTACATCGTGTTTCTAATAGGGAAAAATACTGTTTTAAATGCTGCCTTTTAAATTTCATTTAGATCCCATACTTTTAGCCACTCATGGAATGATGTGTCCAACTTTTTACTTTATACATTTAGTATTATAATTAGAGAAATTTTATGAATTTGTTAAATCCTCAGAAAGTTTCTAACTGGATGTTTTTATTCGCTTGTAAAGTAATAACATTTGATTTGATGCTTTGTTTAAGTGACAAGTTATATTACACAATTTGTGCAATATTCATAGACTTGTTTATTTCACGTACAGTCAACCCTGTTTTATATATATATATTTATTGTGCTTTGCCTTTGATTTGTGAAGCATTTGCTCCCGGTCAATAGTTTAAGCTATCTATTGCTTTAATTTAACGAAGTCTTCCTCGTAAGTTGATGAGGGTCTAGTAAAACATTTTCCGTCTTTGTCGATACAGACTTTAAACAAATGTTTTGAATTTCTCTTTTTTATTCATTGTTTGGAACATAAAGTAAAATATAACAGTTATTAGTTACAGTCAAGTAAAAATGGTTCTAATTGATTAGGTAATTCACAAGAAAGGTCAAATGAGGTGAATTGATTTCAAAGAAGTTTTCGGGGGTATGATGACCGATATTTGGAATGGTATTTTGATGCATAAATATTTCAAACTTTTTATGATATATATCACAAGGATATATCACAAATGAGTTTCCAATACTCCTCGAAATAGTTTTAGTGGCATGTATTGTTGCCAGTTTCTCCTTCTTTCTATCTGTCAGTCACTTATACTTACCGTTTCTCATAAAAGTTTCCTATACTGACAAATACCTGATTGATGTGTTGGTAACCTCTATAAAGCTGGACCCTTGGTTGGATTTTGAGATTGATCTAAACAATGTCATGGTCATTGAGGCTAAAAATAGATTTTCTTATATTTCGTCATGGTAACACCATGTTTTTACCTCATGAAAGCGACATTTGGGAGCAAACATCAGTAATACTGAAATCTTTCAAATTTTTTTTTTTTTGCTAATATTTATATTTTAATGGATTTATAATTGATTTAACGTAAGTGACTTGTAGGAAACAGGTTCGACTGTAGTGTGTAGATATAAATATAGCTGAGTAGAAAGTATAATTGTTATTATGTTTTACTGTAAAATTATAGTTTATTTATAATTATTTGTTTGATTTATTTCTGTAAAAGATCATTTTGTTTTTATATCTTAGATTTTTTTTTTTAAGATTCATGTTGTTAAATGAATGAAGCCTGCTGGCACACCATTTTACCACCTGTTTCAAATCCTGATATGGAAGTTGTTGTTTTAACTCACAGCAGATGAATGGTTTTACTGACGACCTGAGTGCCTGAAATAATTTAAGAAAGGGTGCTTTGCATCTTCTTTAAGCAGATCAGCTAGGTGAAAATCTACTAATCTAGCATCAATCTGTGTATTTCAGTATACACTCAATGATTGAGAGTCAAATCAAACTTCAGAATTATTTTTACTTTAAAAGTTTTCCGGACCAGACATATTTTAAAAAAATGTCAAGGAATTTTTGGTAAAAAAAACGCCATTTTTGCAAAATACATGTGAAATGTTTTTTATATGATGCTGATCTGCTATGGTTACATGACAAAAGCCGGACATCTGATATTGTTTTAAGATTTAACAGCGAACATATTTTAACATTTCAAATTTCGTTTAAAAAAGATTTTACATTTGTTTAATTTTACATGATTTTCAGCAATTCTTTCCTTTAAAAATGCTTGAGTTTTTACCAAAGTTAAACATCTGTTACCATTTTTGTTACGGCCTTCATACTGCCATGGATTTTATTTGGTTCTCATTGGATTTGGTTGATATAGAAAGATTGTTTATTGTAATGTACATTATTGAAATAAAGAATAAATATGAAATTGAGTATTGTGTTTAATTGTGAGAGGGAGATATATGCTATGGGCTTTGTTCTTTATTTTTCAGACATCATAAGGGTTCGGTTTGTTTGAGATAAGTAATGTTTGAACTAAGCCTTGTTTGAGATAACCAATCAACAAATCTCCAGAGTAGTTGCATGTTTGTTTATATGAATATTGATAGTTGAAAAATGTTCCTTTTTACCGTATATAATTCCCAGCTGGTGAAGTTATAATAATCTAGCCATGAGAGTCAAATTTGGCTTCACTATAGAAATACTATGGCACTGTGTTGAATATTGGCATGAAGTATTGTGTGGTGCACCTCTATCAAATTACATAGACTGTTGAAAAAGGAAAATGTTTTTGTCAGAAACTGCATGGGCCATTGTCTTCACGAATCATGCCTATTGTGTCAAAGTTTGCCATATTATAGAGTTTTGAAAAATTAAAAAAAAAAAAAAAACATTCTTTCTGACTGTCATTAAGTGAGCAAAATGGTTGGTCTTAAATCAGACAAAAAAGTTAGTAAAGAATGCCCATGATACCATTGTGCTCCTCTGAGCCCCATGATCACCCTATCCAAGGTGGCGTTTGTAGTTTTCACTCCGGATCACGGCAGTAAGCCACATTGAATTCACCAGAGCACAGGTTAACCACCACATCGTTTCTGGGCAGGCTGTCGAGCATTTTAACAGTACTAGTTGCCTTCACTTTCGCAAGGAACTGAAACTTCTGTATGTGCCAGAGCAGAGGTACAGTTCGAATGACCGTAGAAAGGGTGTTATGATCACTCACAACGAAAATGACCTACGCCGTCAGGGAATCGAACCCGGGTCGCCCGATTCATACATCAGCCTTCATAGTGTCAACTTCTTGAACGGTTCCCATATCATTTTCTTTTGGCACATGCTTCGTAAGAAAATGCATTTCTATTTTGCATTTATGGCCTTGTGCACTCCTCGGCAACTCTGTCATGCTACATGTCTGTACTGAAACACACACAAAAATCATTTAAAGGCACATTTTGTCTCAAGTGAATCTTTTTTTCTTTCTAAACCTGAAAGTACTATGTAGCAATGAATGTAAAAAACTTGTCGAAATTAGAAGAATGTAAACAAAGTAGTATTTTGACTTTCATACAAATACTGTTTCTTTTTAACTGTGCGAATTTCCAAAAGAGGGCACAATTATATGGCCCATGGGTAATGTTTTTAGAAATGGTGACCAGACACCAAAAAATATAAGCTTTTGAATGATAAAAATAAAGGCATATTTTTAGGAATAATGGGTCTTTAATAATTATTACATTTTTTATATTTTTAGTTGTTTTTTTTTTGTATTAGCTAAAGGCCACCACACTGTGTGTAGAGTGGGGGATAACTTTAACAATCACAATTACCAACAAACTTTAGGATTTGCTTCCCTTTAATTTGATTGACCAGTATTTTTTGTAAGGGTAATTTATCTATTTTAGTACGTTTTTAAACAAATTTGTTACAATTTATTTCAATCACTTTTAAGCCAACTTCCTGGAGCTAATAAATCCTGGTGTGATATGAGGAAACTTGATGGTCGTGTCCCGAGTAGAGCTCAAACCTGCAGACCCATAACACCGTAACCACTTAGCCAGTGCTCCCATATCAAGATATCTGCAATTTTAAATTGATATTAGATAAATACATACATAAAAAATCGCCGAATTTCTACCAAAGATAACAACAGCAACAACAACAAAAGATCCGAAATCAAGCATCGGATAGAAACCATTTAATGTCATGTTTTTAGTAGTCATATAAAATATTTTAAAAAAAAATCTTCTAATTTATTTACCGAGTAATCAAGTTGTGAACTGGAATCACAAAGACCCCATAATACAACATGAGTTTTAAAACGTTTAAATGATGGACAGATGCATATTATCTGTAGAAACTAGCTCTGAATCTGAAATTATTTGAAAACCAACATAATGCGTTTGCGACCAGCATGGATCCAGACCAGCCTGCGCATCCGCGCAGTCTGATCAGGATCCATGCTGTTCGCTTACAAACCATATTACAAGTAGAGAAACTGATAGCGAACAGCATGGATCCTGATCAGACTGCGCGAATGCGCAGGCTGGTCTGGATCCATGCTGGTCGCAAACGCATTATGTTGGTTTTTGGTGTGACGCGGCTCATTTGTCGTGATTGTAGCAAAATGAAAACGAATTAGTACTTTGACTTGCATACAAAATACCAAATCACTGTAACTGTTCTAAAAGACAATAGATGCAAATGATGGTTCAGGAAATTAGCAAAAGAGTGACGTTTTGGAAACTATATCAGGACATCAAAAATAAAGCTTTTGAGAAATAAAATAACAGCATTTCTGGGGGCATAATGGGCCTTTAAAGTTATATTTATGTTTGACATTTGAAAACTGAATTGATACAACCAACTACAAAGCACGTTTAGAATCGGGTGATCGTTCGAAAATGTGTGCTTTTATGAAATAAAAATGGAATAAAAATAGATACATGAACATTTTAAACGTCGTGTAATTAATATTGGAGCATGTATAGTAGAAGCAATCTCGATATTTTAATCTAATCTCTCGTCTTTTACATCTTCTATTAATTGCTTTTTAAGTAAATCCCTCTAAGGGATCGAAAGCATGATGCGGCAAACAGATGAAAATTTTATTTGAAGCTATGTCAACACAAAGTGTAGTATCACACAGATGAAATTTTATCAAGAAATAATTATTTTATCAAAAAGTAAACAGACTTCAATTAGAAGTACAAGAACAAACTAAAATCAATTAAGCGAATCTACAAAGATAAATGGGCGTCTAAACAAGGTGGTGGCTTATACATAATTGTTTTTCTTCTGAATATAACTTTAATGGCGATTCTTTTTTCGTCTCTAAAAACAACATGGTCAGATTTCAATTACGGTGAACTTATTTTTATCTCTATTATATGTTAATAGATTTTAAAACCATCTAAAAGAGCTAAAACATTGTGGAAATAATCTAGTAGATCTCTTTAGGGACACTATTCGGGATACATTTGTATACTGTTTCAATTTTATTTAAAAGAAAACGTCTGTTCATTGTTCCAAAAATACGATGTTGTTTGACTTGTGTAACGCTTTAATGAAGTGAATGACTCGTATAATATTTAAGTTGTCCATTGTTGCTGTCCATGTCAGCGGATTTTCTTTTTTAGATACACATCATCGTGTTTAAATGGAATTGCACTTAACCATTTCTTATTTTATGCTTTTGAGTGGATTACTGATTTATCCATGAAAATAATATTTGATAATTTCACCTTCACAACATTATGTTTGCAATACCTTCTAAAAAAATTCTAAAATTCAAAGCAATTCGTAATTTTGTCGATTACATTCCCCTAAACGAGTGTCGTCCTTTTTTCATTTTTACTTCTGTTTAATAATTGAAATATATGTACATACACATGCATGAAGATAGTGAAAAAAGAAACATATACATGTACAAAATGTATACTGAAGTTTGATCTACCAAAGAACAGCAGTATAAACGGGAAAAAATGCAAAATTAGTAAAAAAATGTGTGTGTGTGTGTGTTTTTCCTTATTCAAATACAAAAATATATCATGAAAATGTTTATTATTTACTAAATGTATTCAGTTTATTAAGTCAGATGTATGGCCCATCTAAACCATTAACTCTGTCCGTGAGAGTTATCCTATTATTACAATTGTTCTGGCTTCATTTTACAATGCTTATAACTTCTTAAATCTTTTATTGTTTTTCTCCGGCCACGATCGATACAGCTCTTGTGAATTTGAACTCGGCATGTTGCCAGCCATAGTGACCAATGCCATGTTCCCGTGCCTAATTACGTATCGACTTTCAAAACTGGACATTAGCAAGTTTGATTAGGCCGATTAAAGTCGGGAAAATTGACGATTTCGTCACCGAAAATCTATACAAATCGTGATCGCCCTCGTCACCAGGCGGTAATTACACGAGAAAAATATACCAGTTGATAAATAGCCGCCATTATCCCTTCACTAATCACGTATGCAAATTGAAAATCACATATAAGTGCAGATTTCTTTTCTCTTTATTTTTGTCATGTAAAAAAAGGGTTATAGATTCTAACTGAGTGTATAAGTTTTAGTTCGTTTAGATAATCATTTTCAACAATACATGTAATTGCGATTAAAATTATGAAAATAATTCATACCGTAAAAATCAAGAGAATTTATTAAGATTCGCTTTAATAAGATTCGTTGGGTTCGTAATAGTCTGTCCGATTTCATTGAACTGGAATAAAATAAATGTGCGTGTACGTATATTTACTTTTTTAATATTCAAAATATAAAATTGTTTTAAGGCACTTTTTTCAACGCTTACAATGCTTGATATCTTAAATGGGCTTGTCCGTCTTGAATCTGGACAAAGCCATGCATTATTTTAAGTAAAATGCCCGACTGGACTGCAGAATACCTATATGTGACCAGTAGTTCTCTCCCTTAGACCTCTGTTGTACCGATTATGCTAGTCACAAAAAAAACTCGAGAATGGCGGAGAACTTTAAAAACTTTTATCTAAAGTTCCTACAAATGAATAATGATCGATGCACGATAGATAGATAAATTTCCCAGCAACACATTTATAAATTTAGTTTTATTTCTTTATTTCGTTTGTTTTAATATTTTCAATTAAAAGTAAATAAATTTACTTTACGAAATTAAAAATTTGATCCCGGCGGTTAAGATGTTGAAATTGAAAATCATAATAATAAAAAAATATTAATAATGATAATAATAAAAAAATGCCAATTTAAAAAAAAAAGAATTATTTAGAACCCACTTATTGGTGTTGCATTTTTGGAGAACTTTGAATTTTATTTGAAAAGTCCAACTGAAAGAATAGTTTCCTGCGAACGAAAAGTTATAAATATACGACAAGACCAATTTGCAATTAAACTAAACAATAAACCATTATAAATCAGCCAGAACTAAAGTCGCCAAATAAATACTATTTGTTACTTCAATAAATTATGGAAATAAAGACATTAGAGCTGAAATTTTGATTAATTGTGCCCCGTTATCTCTCTAGTTGGACTTTATCACTAGCAGGAGTGAGAGCTTTGGATATAATACTCCGGACAAACACTCCAATCGTTCTTGTGAAAACATAATTTTCTACAATTCCAGAAATTTAACGTCCCGGAATGGCCGGGTCAGTGACATGGCCACTCTGTATTGATCAAAAATATTGATTTTAACCGCTTTCTTGAGAACTTTTATACTACGCACGATTTCATTATATTTAATGTTCAATTATCATGGTTGCCAAGGCAACCGATATGATAGATTTTCTTACATGAAACTTATTCGTTTATGTTTGAAACGTCCAGACCTCGACTAGTGGTCAGCGGAAAATATTGACTCTTATCTCGCGGTATTAAATGAAATTGAAGATGATGTTTTTGCGTGATTTTGTTTCTAAGAATTCAATACTTCTCTCGTTGCCAAATAAATAGATTAAATTCTGTGGAATTAGGAAATTGTATGCGCCCGGTCAAGCGAGGTTTCCGTGACTAAACTTCTTGAGTTATATTAAACACGGGGTCTGGTAACTTTGTGCTTTCATTAAGTAATGCCGTCATAAAATGCAATTTCCGCGCTATATTCCGTTTTCACTTGGAGAGTTAGATTTTAAGCCGATCTCTACCTTAGGGAAAGATTTGATGTATTAGATAGAAATTGGAGTTTATATAAATAAAATATGTTTTGTCCGTACGATAGCGGGGGAATTCTGTCCTCAAGACACAATTAGACACTGGTGATCCATCAAATTTTGACTGTCAATAAAATTACAGTGCTCTCTTTATAATAGAGGGCACACAACGGCATCTCTCAATATTTAGAAAATGATAACATACAGAAAGCAAATAATTTAATAATCCAGTTATGATTTCTACATTTTTTATTCATTTTGTAAACGTTTGTTTTCTGTTTAAAATAACTTTTATCAGAAGTCGTTTGAGGACGTGAGCTAACAGACGATAGTTCTGACGATTGATAATTTATAAAGCTTCTTCAGATTTATTTAACCCTTAACCTGCTGAGTTTGTGTAATGGATTTGCCCAGCTTTGAATTTTGATCAGTCCATTTCAAATTTAAGGGATTGCAACATCAAAACTTTAAAAATATCTACCAACAGTATAGCACCCGGTCAGACTGCGCGGATACTGCACGGTCGTGCAGACTGGCCTGGCTCTATACTGGTGGCAAAGGCTAGTCCTTTTCAGTTCAAACACAATAAAAAAATCTTTAAAAATTTTAATGTTTTTTTTTCTGTTTACATAACAATTAAAGGTGAATGTGGATTATGTGGGTATGACAAATTTTGTCTGTTTCACAATATGGTTGTAAGTGCCTTTAATTAACAGTAAGAGAGTACAACTGGTTGTGGCAAAAATTCACAAAAACATATGTTAACTTTTATTATCCAACATAAGTATGTTTCTAATAATGGGGCAGGGAGTTGGGGGGGGGGGGTAAAAAGATATATACATACTCATTAATACAGTATATTTTCGTTGTCATTAATGTCAGCACTTAAAGAAGATAAAGAAGTATCTTTAAACAAGATACTCGGTCGAAAAAAACTGGTTAATTTGCATATGTTAGTTCTTAGTTTTTTATGCAGTCATAAAAAAGTCATATAGAAATGTTAGAATAGCTTGCATAACAATGACATAATAATTTCTTGTGTTATTAATCTAATAAATTGGAACGCTTTAAGATGTACTGGTTGGGGACCACCAAAACCGGACAACCACCAAACCCGGACGGCCCCGAAAATGCTTAATTTAGTATTTTCTTTGTTCAGTGGTTGTCAGTCACTTTTTTATCAACAATAAGTGCATGTTTATTTTAAAATTAAGTAAATAAATTTATTTCAACCTCCGTAAATGGTGATATTTTAATGTCTATTTCAAGAATGTTGACGTTAATATTTGGGGGTCAAGAAAGCAATGCCTGACCTCATATATCAGCTTTAATCATTTGCAGAGTGAATAATAGAATATCCAAAACTTCACCATTTGTTGCTGACATATTGTATATCATGTTAAAAATCAAAAATTAAAACACCCAAGCTTGTATCTGAATTGAATCACGTCATGTACATATCTGTCCGGACACATGGTACTGTAGTGTAGACAATTTAGGTAATTTTGATACCCTCCTTGTCGAGCCTCAGATATAAGTGTCAATAAAATCAGAAATAAACAAACTAGTTTGTTAGTTAGGAGAAGAACCTAGCTGAATTGTGTCAAATTTTTTGGTCTCTAGGTTAGAAATCATGAAATCTGTACGGAAAAATGTTCTAAAAGTGTCCGGTTGATGGTCTCCGACCAGTATGTGTTTCTAAACCAACCTGTCGTGTTTCGGTTAGTGAACTTAATTTCAAACACCAACATCTACGCAGTCGGTAAGGCAGTTATTTTTTTAAAACGTGATTTATATACAAACATATACAATAATTATAAACGTGATACACATCAATAATCATATAATAAATCAGACACTCATTGAACATCATCAGCGTACCTGATAAGTTCTGATATTATTCTCGTTATTTTGGACAAAATTTAAAACTCAGATCTTGTGTAAAATAAACTCAGTAAGTTCTTACGTAAAATAAACTGTTCACTAGAAAATGTAATGAGATCTGAATGCAAGAAGTATTGTTAAACAGAACTTAAATATCTGAGCAATTTAACTAGAAAGTTAAAGAACTATCCTGTACATTTTATTTTAGAACTATCCTTTACATTTTATTTCATAATGGCAAGAACTATCCTTAACATTTTGTTTTAGAATGGCCAATGAGATTCCCAGATTTCATTTTGTAATTTTAAAATGACCAATGAAAACTTCTCATATTCAGTTCTTCCCTGAAAACTTTACAGGAAGTCAAGCTGGAAACAGACGGACTCCGGCGTATAGCAAAAGGGCGTCGACGTAGTATATCCTTTCAACAACTATAGCGTAATAATACTCAATCGTGCCTATATGTGGTCCCAAGAATGAATCATATACATGTCATAGTACAGGATGCCATGTATTTGAAATCAATGACGATTTTTTGACACAGTAATGTTCTTCTTAAAACGTGTGTCAGCGCGAATTCGTCAAAATCGGACATACAAAGAGACGTTCGGTTAGCTAAATAGGTATTGGGTTGGACTGTGAATTGGGCGAACCGGGTCAGATTCACGGGCTGTGCAGTGATTGATCATGAAATTCTTTCTACGGTCATTCGCACTGTACCTCTGCTCTGGCATGTACAGAAGTTTCGGTTCCTTGCGAAAGTAAGATAAACTGCTTGACAGCCTGCACAAGGACGATGCGGTGGCTGAACTGTGCTCTGGTGAATTCAATGTTGCTTACTGCTGTGATCTGGAGTGAAAACTACCAACACCACCACCACTACCACCACCATGTACGACGGGACGCCACTTACAGTACACAAATAATACAAACAAAACGCATAGGTATAAGTTACCAGCCTGTAAACATAACACATAGGTTAAGGTGACTTTAAAGTGCCCAAAAGATAGATAAGAACAACATAATTATGTAGCAATCGGAACATCCTCGGCTATTATCTATAATAACCTCGGAAACAGTAGTTTCATATGTAAACAGAAACAGAGATAATGTTAATCGAATGTATATATTTGACATCCAATAGAAAAGTAATGTCTGTTTCGGTACACTTATGATTAAAAAACTGACAACAATTTGTAATTTAAATATGCCCATTGATGTACAATTTTAAACAAATCCGACTAAACGTCAACAGGTTGGTTTTTTTGTACTTTCGGTTTCTACAACCATAATAATAATCTCTTATTTTAGGTGGACTTTTACTACATATATTGGAAATAAACTTGTCAACAACTCCCAGCATTAAATTACTATTTGTTTACATGTTTAATTTCTTAGCGTAGGTTAGACCGAAATACCGCATCCGTTCTGTAGGTATCTTATCCGAAGACTGACGGAAAGGGCCGAGTAGTTGCGATTGAATTATGTAGACACATAAGATAAGAACAAAATGTATAAGTAACGGTTACCAAAGGGATGTCACCAAAGGGACATCCAAAGATATATAAGAACACAATATATAGAGGGACGCCACTTAAGGTACACAAAAGACAAATGGAAACAAAACGCACATATATAATGGTGTACAATGTACAGAAACAACATTTACAAAAGAAACTGGTGTCAATTTGGACTACTAGTATTTTAATGTCTTTCTATTTTATTTAAAACTTCAAAACTCAATTAAAATAATTACTAGCACATGATTTATTCAGCTTCGTCGGCTTTTTATGGTTTATTTACGTCATTGTACAACCTCACTGGTACTTTTCTATGGTACATTTTTCGTTCAAGTGAATTTGATTTCCATCTAACATGGCAATATTTGCAACATTTTACGACACTGAATGAAACTTAATCAAACATTTTTAACGCGCTCCGCACGTTCAATTGCGTCTTTGCATGTTTTTAATTGTTTTTGTTTTCTTTTGATTTTTAGATATAGCCGGCAATAATATATCTTTAATTGAAACTATCTTGTATAGTGGTTTTAATTAGAGTTTTGCTGGCTTTTTATTACGCTTCTGATAACTTAACATTAGGTTTTAATTATGCACCAAGTGACCTTAATGTGTTGATTTACACATTTTTGATTGATGTTTTTGAACATGATTTTATTTTTATTTCATGCCGCCTTTAAGTTCTGTTTTATATTTTACCAATCTCCGACTCATTTTCCCTTTTTATACATATGTCGTTTGTATACAATGCTGAGCAGACGATATTTGCACGAGGCATAAGCTGAACAAAAATAATAACGTATGGTATCTGATTTATTGTTTCGGACATTTACTTCTTATAAGTAATTTTGTTATTCTCCAGAACTGACTGATATGTTTCAAAATTAGAAAATTGTTTTTATGTCGTCTGTTCCTTATTGTCGGCTGCTGCATGAATAAAAAATGAAAATAGCATTTGTTTTTACGCATTCACAAATTGATGAAATTATCGTTTGTTTTGCTTGCATATTTCCTCTCGCAAAACAAAAACTATTTCCTGTTATTTTCGAGTAAATTACGTAAGTTTTATCTTGTACGTGTGCCCCACTCTGCTTATCATAGCAGACGAGAAGACGGACAAACAATATTTGCCGTCACAGTGTCCTCTATTCTACAAAGACTCTCAGTATCATGTTTGTAAATTTCAACTTCTTAATAGAAAATTTAAACAAAATACATTGTATACGTTTCTTAGCTTACTTTGACAAAATACAAAATGACATCAAATCAGTTGACAGGAAAGTTGAATTATATCATGTGACGAAGTTATGACGTTATCTAGGTGCTTCTAGTCGGGTGCTCGCTCGTATACCGGTAATAATGCAGAAAGGGGCCACTGGGATCTTTCTCTAGAAGTTTACCAATTGGAATGGGTGCCATTTTACTTAATTCTGTCTTACAACATGTCTACCTTGTAAAAAAGTGACAATTGTCACAAAAAATGTTTGTAAAAATTTATATTTTGACATTTAAACATTCATGCAACCCTACCTTCTGTAAATCTGAAATAAGTGTGTTGCTTTTTGGACTTTTCTTTTCAATTTTGTATGTGTATATTGAATTTGAACTTTTGTAATCAAATTTGTATAATTATGTATGTTGATTTTGAAAGCAATTTTGTATATGTATATTGAATTTGAACTTTTATTTTTGTATATGTATGTTAATTTTGGACATTTATAAGCAACGTTGTAAATGTATATTGATTTTGGACATTTATCAGCAATTTTGTTTAATGTATTTTGAATTTGGGCATTTATAAGCAATTTTGTATATGTACTAGTATATTGATTTTGGACTTTTATCAGCAATATATATGTGTTGATGTATGTTTTGTTTTTTATTTTAGACATATGAGCAAAAGTTCGATTTGGTATGTTGATTTTGAACTTTCCAAATACATTTTTTTTATTTTGATTTTAGGGATTTGTTTTTGAAATTAATAATAAGCTCTGTTAATTGTATATTAATTCAAAACACATTTGTTTTCCAAGAAGATGTTGGTCATTCGTATTTGTAATTTTTATGGAAGTATCTTGATTTGAGGCATTTGAACATATTCTGTGTGCTGAGTTTCAGACATTAGTGTATACAAATTGAATTTAGTTTCAAAGTTTGTAGTTACGAATACGATGTTTTTTGAATATTTAATAAAGAGGTTTTAGCATATATACATATTTTGGACATTCATACCCAACTTTGTATATACGTATTTGTTATTCGAGCCAAATTTCATAAATATCAGTAATAATTTTGGAAACTTTTACAAAATTGTTTGTGTGTTTGTTTTGGAAGTAATTTGTATTTGTTAGATCTAGTATATTTTTCAAGAACATTTGTATTAAATGTTGCATATTAATTTTCGACATTCATGGCAAAATTTGTATTTTTGTTTTGACAGCCGTATCAAAATTTGTGTTTGATGTGGAGTAGGCTAAAATCTGTGTTAGTATTTTGATTTCTGACAGTTGTGTCAGATTTTATGATTGTATGTTGATCCTAGATCTTGTATAGGCCCTATTTGTGTAAATTTTGAATATTTGCAACTTTGATATAATTATTTTATTGGTCATCCGAACAAAATTTTGTATTTGTATGTTTATTTTTAACTTTTAGCCTGCCTGCTAGCGCATGCGACCAGTGCAGACATAGATCAGCCGGAACACCCACATTGGCACTTTTCGCTATTCATCATATAGATATTAGAAATTTCACCTAAAACGATTGGTGGTTTTATTCAGATTAAAGATGGATACGTTCATTTATAACATACCCGTGCCTATTTTGCGGCTCCGAAAATAATTATGTTATTACACGGTCGTGCATATTATTCTTGCATATCAGACAGTATTATCTACTGTTTACACCGGTGCTAGAAAAAGCTGTCTTTCACCGAACATGTTCGACAAGTCGCGTGTTTTAAATGACGTTAATCCCACGCGCCTTTTATGAATAAATTGCGTTCTTAGGATGACGTCAATGTCAATCGGAACATTGTCGGCTATTATCTATAATAAGAAGACTGACGGAAAGGGCCGAAAAGTTGCGATTGACGTCAATGTGCCTCTACATTCATACGCTAATATAAGAAACAAGAGGGCCATGATGGCCCTGAGTCGCTCACCATTAACAACCTCTTTTCAGTGTTGGAATGTCAATATATTCTAATATTAAATTTGAGCATAGAATATGTTTAAACAATAATTTGAAGAAATGCCATGACCTGGGGTATTTAAGCTTTAGCTTAAACAGGGCTAATCAAATTAATATAAAAGACTACCTAAGAATGCTACAAAGTTTGGTGATCATCTTTCAATTATTTCAGTAGGAAATGATGTTCGAAGGTTTTTTCTATTTTTAGCTTTATTGGCCCCAAACAGGGGCTAATCAAATAAATATTAGCAAACTTGATAAAAGACTACCCAAGAATGCTACAGACAAAGTTTGGTAATCATCCATCCATTAGTTCTGTAGAAGAAGATGTTTAAAGGTTTTTCTATTTTTAGCTTTAGCGGCCCCTAAAAGGGGTCAATCAAATTAATATGAGCAAACTTGATAAAAGACTACCCAACAATGCTCCAGACAAAGTTAAATGATCATCCATCCATTAGGTTTGTAGAAATAGACATTTAAAGGTATTTCTATTTTTAGCTTAATAGGCCCCTAAAAAGGGCTTATCAAATTCATATGAGCAAACTTGATAAAAGACTACCCAAGAATACTGCAGACAAAGTTTGGTGATCATCCATCAATTAGTTCTCTAGAAATAGACATGTACTGGTATTTCTATTCTTGGCTATAGAGACCCCTAAAAGGGGCTAAGCAAATTAATATGAGCAAACTTGATAAAAGACTACCCAAGAATGCTACAGACAAAGTTTGGTGATCTTCCATCAATTAGTTCTTTAGAAATAGACATTTAAAGGTATTTCTATTTTTAGCTTTTGCGGCCCCTAAAAGGGGCCAATCAATTAATATGAGCAAACTTGATAAAACACTACCAGAGCATGCTACCGACTAAGTTTGGTAATCATCCATCAATTAGTTCTGAAGGAATATTTTTTTTAAGGTTTTCTATTTTTAGCCCTAGAGACCCCTAAAAGGGGCCAATCAAAATAATATTAGCAAACTTGATAAAAGACTACCCAACAATGCTACAGACAAAGTTTGGTGATCATCTATTAATTAGTTCTGTAGAAATAGACATTTAACAGTATTTCTATTTTTAGCTTAAGCGGCCCCCTAAAAGGGGCCAATCAAATTTCTATGAGCAAACTTGATAAAACACTACCCGAGCATGCTACCGACTAAGTTTGGTGATCATCCATCGATTAGTTCTGCAGAAGAAGATGTTTAAAGGTTTTTCTATTTTTAGTCCTAGAGACCCCTAAAAGGGGCCAATCAAATTAATATGAGCAAACTTGATAAAACACTACCCAAGAATGCTACAGACAAAGTTTGGTGATCATCCATCCATTAGTTCTGTAGAAGAAGATGTTTAAAGGTTTTTCTATTTTTAGCCCTAGAGACCCCTAAAAGGGGCCAATCAAATTAATATGAGCAAACTTGATAAAAGACTACCCAAGAATGCTACAGACAAAGTTTGGTGATCATCCATCCATTAGTTCTGTAGAAGAAGATGTTTAAAGGCTTTTCTATTTTTAGCCCTAGAGCCCCTAAAAGGGGCCAATCAAATTAATATCAGCAAATTTGATAAACGACTACCAAAGAATGCTACAGACAAAGTTTGGTGATCATCCATCAATTACTTCTGTAGAAATAGACGTTTAAAGGTATTTCTATTTTTAGCTCTGTTGACCCCCTAAAAGGGGCCAATTGTAATGACATGAGCAAATTCAAGTGTGACTGTCACCAGGATGCTTCAGACCAAATTTGAAGTAAATCTGCCCAGCAGTTTCAGAGAAGAAGACGATTGTTGACGCATGACGATGGACGCCGGAGCATCCCCCTTTGATACTAATAGCTCACTTGAGCCTTCGGCTCTGGTGAGCTAAAAAGTGCTAAATGAAACTATTAATTTTCGTAATTTCTTTTCGTAATATCATTAATTTGTAATATACAAGAAAACAACTCAAACACCGGCTGTCGTCACAGACAGGAATATCTAGCTCTCGGGTAACTGTTTAGCGGAAACTCGGCAGAGCCTCAGTCTCGTTACCGCCGTAAACAGTTACCCTCTAGCTAGATATTCCGGTCTGTACCGGTTCTT
The DNA here is from genome assembly GCF_026571515.1 of Ruditapes philippinarum. Classification (NCBI taxonomy): domain Eukaryota; kingdom Metazoa; phylum Mollusca; class Bivalvia; order Venerida; family Veneridae; genus Ruditapes; species Ruditapes philippinarum. The sequence goes on from NW_026854960.1 coordinate 284,301, forward strand.
TATTCTTATTTTAACGTGTCGTCAATAGCGTAACATATGATAAAGACAGTGTAAAGACGCACTGAATGTTGAAGTTATACTATCTTTTTCACTTCAAACGGTCTTTATTTTTTGTAGACTAGGTGATAAATAGAATATTATATTCGTGTTTGTTCATTAGGCGAGCTAGATATTATTTTACTCAACAAAGTTCAATAAATTCAGTATTGAACCTACACTCATTCAATATCCTGTATTTAAGATCTTAAACGTGATAAGGTCTAAACTTCTTTCTTTCTTTTTTTTTTTAAAAAAAGGAAAGAAACTAAAGTGCGATATTTTTGTTGCATTCTTTGACTATCTAGAATCACAGCAAGGCGTAACAGGACAATTTCCGAGAAATGTTTCGTGCAAGTTCCTTCTCATTTTTAACAAAAATGTTTCATAAAAACCCGTCGATAATGAGCGAATTGTATGTCCTTCCGATCATAAATAATATATATTCAACGCTATTGATTTATCGTCTGAAATAACGAGGTCGTAAAACAAGTTAAATGTTAAGAAAATATGGATAAAATCCATTCTTGATATTTAAACACTTATAAGCTCGCATTAAATCGTCTAGACCGATTCTTGACGATTACAAATACAAAAACGCAAACAAATATACATTTAGTCGTAAATCGATGCAAACATTTTCCATCTGTTTCTTCCTTCCAGATTTCATTTTAACGTATTTTTTTTAAAAAATCTTTCCTCCCATTTGTATGGTAATATTTGTAAAATTGAAATATTGGTCCCAGTTGCGTAATAAAGTAAACTTTTCAGATAAGGTCCTTCACGTGATTTTTTTGTTAGTTATAATTCAATGACGTCATTTTAACTTATATAAATTAAGGATGATCCATGTGACCATATTCCAAGGAAGTTGGCTTAATAAACTTTCGAGTGACGTCATTTAAAATCATGATTAAGAAAAATGTATGTGCTCAAATTCCATGGAAATCGCCATAATAAACCTTCAAATGACGTCGTTCTAAAATCATGATTAAGAAAAATGTATGTGCCAATATTCCAAGGAGCTAGCCCTAATAAACCTACAAGTGACGTCATTTTAAAATCATGATTAAGAAAAATGTTTGTACCCAAATTCCATGGAAATCTCCACAATAAACCTTCAAATGACGTCATTCTAAAATCATGATTAAGAATAATGCATGTGCCCATATTCCAAGGAGCTGGCCTTAATAAACCTGCAAGTGACGCCATTTTAAAATCGTGATTAAGAAAAATGTATGTGCCAATATTCCATGGAATTAGACTTTATAAACTTTTAAGTGAGATCAATTAAGAAAATGTTTGTGTCCATATTCGATTGAAATGGCCTTAACAAACCTACAATTGACGTTATCTTAAATTAACTTTTAGGATAATATATGTGACCATTTTCCGTTTTCATACATGTTTGCACGTTATTGTCACCTACAATCTGCAAGAAAAACAAATGGCATGGGACGGGTGTTACACATTCAATGGATCCCGCATTTGAAGAAAAGTCATATGAGCACATCAGAAAGAGCAATAAATGTAAAACAAGAACTAGTCATGGCATTCATCACATTGGACCGTTGTTTAACAAATCTAGTAAAGATAAGCTATATGTATGACAGGAGTCATTAAAGATCGGTAAAACAATTATGTAAATTGTTAATTCAATACAACAATAAATGTTAAAAATGACAAATTTCAATTACATACTCTTTGTTTTATATATTAAATCGAATGCAAACTGGCACTCATCATCATATTTTAGCCGGGCCAATATTTATTTCACATGTCTCGGACAGGAGGCCTTAGGTTTTTGAGTATTGACCACACAGCATGGAATATATTGGAAATGACAAATCGCCAATCCCAGTTTTAGACAGTAACGGCTTCTAAGTCCTTAATGCTAAAAAATGAAAATCGATACAACTGACCAATATGATGATAAAATATACACTAGCGAATTTCGTGTCGAATATCCATCATTCTGCGTTGCCATGGTAACGGGTCATAATGGAACATTAAATGTAATAAAATAGTCAGATGTATAATTTAAGTCCGAAAAGAAAGGTCACTTCCAGGATTGTTAAAATCAATTGCTATGATCGATGGTTCCCGTTCTTAGAGTGAAATTTGATTTACCGAGGCCTTAGGTCACTCTCAATAGCATCGTTCTTTATATATAGGACGCTAATGGAATCTCGCCGATGTCCGAAGTAGATGGATTTTTCAATTATTCTTGTTTTTCAAAATTTCTCCCGGACAAAGCATTATAAAGTAATTCTAAATTCTGCACGCGGACAGTAACGCAATTAGTGTGGATAGTGAATAAAAAATTGGAAAAAGGTCTGTGGGAATTAACGGTAATATCTGGCTTTAGTTACCATAAATTGCAAGAACTTACATTAGCAGTAACGAGATTATAACTTTATAAAAACCGGCCCAATGTCTAGATGCGGCACTAATAACGTAAAATGAACATGATAGATTGGCGAATTGAGTAATTAAGTTTTCGGATGGACTTTGTCTCTTTTTCTTTACAGCCTGTTTTTCGTGGCTAATTGAAAAAGCTTTTGGGGTAGCAATTTGAAATGAACGCATGTATATATCTGTTTATATAGCACATGGGAGCCCTTGATGTGCAACATTTTATAAATAAGAAACATAAATTACGAATGCTTAATTGAAAATGATTGAAATTCAAAAACTCAACCAAAATGAAAGCAATTTTATTTCTACAATTTGCAATGGAAAGGTATAATTTAATTATTTTTGTTTTAATTTGAATTAGGAATTAAAATTACATGTCCTGTTTATTTTTGTGCACACGAGTCCCGAAGTTCTATGTATTTCCTTTCTTTCCATCCTTTCTTCTATCCTTCCTCCTTTCTTCTTTCCTTCCTTCCTTCCTTACTTCCTTCCTTTCTTTCTTTCTTTCTTTCTTTCTTTCTTTCTTTCTTTCTTTCTTTCTTTCTTTCTTTCTTTCTTTCTTTCTTTCTTTCTTCCTTCCTTCATTCATTCCTTCCTTCCTTCATTCATTCATTCATTTATTCATTCATTCTTTCTTCATTCATTCATTCATTCATTCATTCTTCCTTTCTTCCTTCCTACATCATTCATTCTAGTCTTCCTGACTTCCTTCTTTGCTCCCTTGCTTGCATGCTTCCTACCTTCCTTCCTTCCTTCCTTCCTTGCTTCATTCATTCAGTCATTCTAGTCTTCCTTCCTTGCTTCCTTCATTCTTTCCTTCCTTCAATCCTACCCTCCCTCCCTCCTTCCTTCCTTCGTTCGTTCATTCATTCATTTATTCTTCATTCCTTTCTTCATTCATTCATTCTAGTCTTCCTTCCTTCTTTCCTTCCTTCCTCCGTTCTATCTTTCTTTCTTTCTTTCATTCTTTCTTTCTTTTCTTTTCTATTCTGTGTTTCATTCTATTATTATCTCTTTCTATACCATCTTCATCTTCTTCTTATTTTCCTTCTTGTTCTTCTATCATTGTTTTTGTATCAATGAAGTTGTTGTTATCATTATAGTAAGTATCACCATCATCATCATCATCATCATCATCATCATTAGATATTCTTTAACATGTTTCGCGGTTTCTTCTCCATGCTATAAAAATGATTTTGATCGGTTTAGAAAATAACTTTCAAAACTAAAACTACCATTGCTTATTTTCCATCTCATTTAAACGTGTAAAAATACATTATTTAAAGTTTATTTGGAATTAAGTTCCTAAATTCTGAATCAAGACAATGAAGACTTACTTTAAACAATAAATAAGCATTATAAGCTGTATTTGAAAGCCATATAAGGACAGTAAATAAGATTGTCGTCTGCTGCATCGGCTGTATTCTGAAAGTTAAAGTAAACGCGGAATTTCACACATTAAAGTCAAACAAAGTGAACTCTTGATTATTTTCATAGAACGAAATTTCGTATTTTACAAAATATCTTTTTACTTTTATTTTAATTCATCTTTTAACTTTAACATTATTGTCTGTTACCTCCACCATACTGAGATCACGTGATTGTTTAAGAGTAAGAATTCTTATTCTTAGAAATCCTATAAGTAAAAGGAAGTAGCTTATATAAATGTTCCGGAAAAATATTTTTTTGACAATATAAAGTTATTGTGTTTCACAAATAAACGAAAGAACACGTACATATAACTGATATACGATTATTTTACACTAAGAGAGAACTTCCCTGTCCCATTGCTTTAACCCTTTACCTCTACCATCCCGGGTTATAATCCCGGGTTATATAGGATTTCAACCGTTTTAATTGGTCATATAATCTGACAACTAATAATGTCAATTTATAATGAAAAAGGTAGGTAGCTTGGTGGGTGCGTGGGGAATGAACGGACGCACAGACGGACGGACTTGTTGTTATATTCAATGCTGTAATAATTTCGTTTTAAATTCATTTCAGTTTATCATTTTATTATCTTTTACAAATATTTTGAAACGGAATAATTGTCCATTCAAATAAAAATATTTTCAAAATACAATTCAATCAATAAAAGAGAACTCATAAGTTGTTTGTATATTTATTTAACATCTGCACTGAGAGTGAGTGTTTTTTCCTCCTCCGTAATCAATACAATAAAGTACGTCAAAAGTTGATATCTATTCGGACAATTTAATTTCAGCTTAACCGATCAGAGCCTTTCAACAATAATAACCGTAATTTCAAAGAGTTAGAAATGGACGAGAATTGAAAAAATATATAATCAAATAACACTTGTTTGAACCTTTCTCAGTTGCTGAATGTGTAAATGAACTAAATCTCTCAATATCAAGTTAATTTACTGACATAAAATTGAATTCACTGTGAAACATCAAACAATCGTATCGATTGGGACTCGCTGACTTTATATGATGACTAAATTTAATCAAATTCAATCATCGTGAAAAATATCATGAATAGAAATCTGCAATGGAATAATTATCGATCAGATTTTTTTTTATTTCAATTCAAGATATCACGCTGGCCAAGAATGGCGGTTAATTTACGACATCGGCGGAGAAATACGGCCAACGACAGCATGATGTTTAATTATTAACTTTTAAAACTTTTTTTTTTTTAATTTAGACATAAAGAGTTTTAAATGGCTGACTTCGTAGTGATTCTGTCAAATTTATTTATAGGTTAAAGAATCATTGGCATGTTTTAAGATCGCGAAGTTTATGGGGTTTTTTTTATTTATTATCTATATCTTTTTTTTATTTATCTATTTTTTTAATTGTTGATACTAAAATGTTTTATTTGGATATTATATTATCAATTTAGAACACTGATCTGTGTTTTGATTTGTGTTGCTTCGTTTGATTTAATCTTGTTCGAGTAATTGTACATACATGTATGTGTAAAATTGTATGTTCCAAGTTCTCGAGATAGAGAAGATTCATCCTATCGAATAACCTACGATAAATAAAGTAAATATTTATTTATTTTTACTAATTTGTTATTTCTAAGACCAAATAACAAATAAATACAGCAAGTAAATCATTTACAAGTGTACATATTTGCTCTTCCATCTTTTTTTCCCGACACGACTTAAATTCAAGTTGCCGTAAACATCGGCATGTCATGTAAGCGACTTTACCTCGTGACTGTATACGCCAACTTTACTCCGTGACTGTATACACCGACTTTACCTCGTGACTGAATACGCCGACTTTACTCCGTGACTGTATACACCGACTTTACCTCGTGACTGAATACGTCGACTTTACTCCGTGACTGTATACACCGACTTTACCTCGTGACTGTATACGCCGACTTTACTCCGTGACTGTATACACCGACTTTACCTCGTGACTGAATACGCGGACTTTACCCCGTGACTGTATACGCCGACTTTACCTCGTGACTGTATTACGCCGACTTTACTCCGTGACTGTATACACCGACTTTACCTCGTGACTGTATACGCCAACTTTACTCCGTGACTGTATACACCGACTTTACCTCGTGACTGAATACGCCGACTTTACTCCGTGACTGTATACACCGACTTTACCTCGTGACTGAATACGCCGACTTTACTCCATGACTGTATACACCGACTTTACCTCGTGACTGTATACGCCGACTTTACTCCGTGACTGTATACAGCGACTTTATCCCTTGACTATGTACACCAACTTTGCCCCTTGACTGCATACGCCAACTTTAACCCGTGACTGTATGCGCCAACTTTACCCCGTGACTGTATACACCGACCAAACCCCGCGACCGTATGCGCCGACTAAACCCCGGGACTGTATGCGCCAACTTTACCCCGTGACTGTATACACCGACCAAACCCGCGACCGTATGCGCCGACTAAACCCCGGGACTGTATACGCCGACTTAACCCCGTGACTGTATACGCCGACTAAACCCCGTGACTGTATACGCCAACTTTACCCCGTGACTGTATATGCCGACTTTACCCCGTGACTGAATACGCCGACTTTACCCCGTGACTGTTATACGCCAACTTTACCCCGTTGACTGTATACGCCGACTTAACCCCACGAACTGTATACGCCGACTAAACCCCGCGACTGTATGCGCCGACTAAACCCCACGACTGTATGCGCCGACTATACCCTACTAAGACAGTATACGCCGACTTTACCCTACCAAGACAGTATACGCCGACTTTACTCCGTGACTGTATACGCGCCAACTTTACCCCGTGACTGTATACGCCGACTAAACCCCGTGACTGTATACGCCGACTAAACCCCGTGACTGTATACGCCGACTAAACCCCGGGACTGTATACGCCAAACTTTACCCCGTGACTGTATACGCCGACTAAACCCGTGACTGTACACGCCGACTAAACCCCGGACTGTATACGCCACTTTACCCCGTGACTGTATACGCCGACTAAACCCCGTGACTGTATACGCCGACTAAACCCCGTGACTGTATACGCCGGCTAAACCCCACGACTGTATGCGCCGACTATACCCTACTAAGACAGTATACGCCGACTTTACCCTACCAAGACAGTATACGCCGACTTTACCCCTTGACTGTATACACCGACTTTATCCCCTGACCGTATACGCTAACTTCACCCCGTGACTGTATACTTTAACAACTTGAATAAAACACATAAAACTGTCTAAACTGATTTGATGTCAAGTCCTCATCATGGACATTTTATTGATCTGAGAGCGTGGCAAATAGCAGGATTTTATGATGACCAAAGAGCCATTAGTAAACACAGACGGAAATCAGTAGATTTAAATTAGAGATTGTAAAATATTCAAGCAGACCACAAATCATATCAAGTGAAATTGAATACAACATCGTGACATATCGGGATTAAGCTATCAGAAACTACTGGAATGGTCAGAAGATATTCTGAATTGATATCGATCGAGGTGAATTAGATGATTGTAAAAGTTATTCCAGTTTATTTTCAGAAACGTCAAAGCATGAAATAATGCATTGGTCAGTTATTTACATGATATGAAAACATTTCCACAAAAAGTAAGGAAAAATCACGCACTAATGAGCATATAACTCATCTTTATGATAAAACAGATGTCAAAAAATAAATGATTGAAAAGTATATTATATTGCATTCAAAATCAAAACTTTCAAAGCGAGCGTTCCTGTGCAGATGATTTTACTGTAAAGTGTATACAAATATGAGGAGAAAAGAAGTGGGGTTAGTTACAACCATACTAAGCAAGCAATCGATTTGGGAATAGTATGATCGTTCCGATGTTCGGATACTTTATTTTATTAATAATAATAAAAGAATTAAAAAGAAAAACGGACGCCCTGAAATTCGTTTTTGTTCTTTAATTTGTTACAGCGAAGGAGAGTGTATGGCCAAAAGTATCAACGCTGTATGGCCAAAAGTATCAACGCAATTTCGCTCCTGTTCTACACCTACCAATTCCAACCCATCTAGTTCTTTCTCTTAAGTTTAACAAAATTGTAATATATATTTAGCAATATCTTATTGAAAACTTACTTAAAATCATGTTTCGTTGTCATGACAACCGGAATACGACGATTCATCGTGATAAGACGGAAACTACCGAGAACCCATTTCCTGAATTATGTCATTTAAAAGGTCATTTAATTTTGCATGTATACAGTGGAATTCCAAGCTTCATTAGCCAATGTTTGTGATTGTAAATGAAGACTACTTAGAAAAACACGAATCCGGCTCTCTTTATTGTGATGTATGATTTACGTCAGACGAACATGCAAGTTGGGTCTTAAATGAGATATTTATAATTCAAAATCATTTCTTGATTATAAGACGTATCATACCTAAAAAGCTAAGAGGTCGGCCGAATAAATATGAGTTGCCATTTAATTGCAATCGCAAAGTTTTAGTCCTTTCCTACGACAGACCGGTGGGGACATTTCAGCTTCATGAATTCCCAACTTCTTCTTCGTGAATTCCAGATTTTAACTTCACGAATTCACGATTTCAATTTCACGATTTCACTTCATGAATTCACGATTTCAACTTCACGAATTCAACTTCGTGAACTCCCGGTTTCAACTTCGTGAATTCACGGTTTTAACGATTGTATCTTCATGCGACTCATTTTTTATTTTCGTGCGATGGTGCAAGCTACTCTCAATCGGAACACCTCGAAGGTCATTTTCCGAAGTTTGACGGAAAGGACCGATAAGATGCGATTGAGATATTCTGGTGAAGCTGAATTTGAACGATCTTACCTAAATGTATTTTACTATTCTTTGCATTTGTTTATTCAGGAAATAACCTTGATTTTAAGGTGGTGACACTTGACTGCTTATGGTATGTCCATGAATAAAAGGTGGGCAATAATATCGGCATAAAATATTCATTATAAATTATTTTATTAGTTGTTAAATAAACGCTTTTGATATTTCGAAGCAAACTTTGTCGTTCCAAAATAGATTACCATCAAAAATTAATATTGAAAAATATTTAATGCCTCATTAAGATGTTCAAAAAAGGAGTCCTTATTTTTAGTTATCCATTCGTTCTAAGGACTTTTCGGACAGTTCACTATTTTCACTTAAATTGTTGCACCTTTTTATTGCACCTAAAATCGACTCAGTACACGTTTTAAATGTAATTTAAAGCATAGCTTAACATAAAAGTATGAACAACAACAACAACAACTAAAATTATATGTGCGTTGATAGAATTAGATATACAATTAAACATCGCCTTTCCTTATTCAGTAAACATTTGCACGTGCACGTTTATTAAACACTTGAAAGAAAAATCTTGAAAATGAATTCGCAGTACAAGTACTAGTCAATAAAAGTTTTGTTTGTGGTAATGAATAGTTCTTGTCATCATAAATTCTTATGATTTAAAAGAAATATCTCAAGTAGTGTCTCTTTAATGAAGCAGACGATAACAAATTACACATGCACAATTATAAATGTTTATCAATAAAGATATAATAACGTTAGAGTATCTCTCGCATTAACAATCAAAAGTACAAAATATTTTAGTGCACCACTCAAAAATACCTTAACTCTAGTGGTAAATCTAATGTCATTTTGTAATTACAAAGGATACGAATAGTTCTACCCCACATTCTGTTTAATTAAAAACAACTTTTAGCACTTCAAACAAATATACAGAAATATTTTCGACGAGGATTTCTTGAAGGTTTATGCCTTACACCTAGACCGAAGCATTCAAGTTTTCCCAAAGTTGTAATGAAAACTTCTTTTTTTGTATTATAAATAAATTGGAATGTACACTAGCCGGCATTTCGGAAATAACTCGATGGAGGATACACTCTAGCACCAACAATGATGTAGAAGTTATCATACCAAAATGTCATACTAAAATCTTGAAACGATAATGCGTTTCTCACACTTGAAGATTTTCAGGTGAAAATACCTAGTATATTTTGTACCTTTCTTTTCTAGATAAAAAAAAACACCATCACGGCTCATAATTATAATACATTTTGTAATAACTTTTGTTATTCAAGTTTTACCTATTCCTTGTTCAACTCAATTTTAATTTTTTTCCTTCAATTTTTTTTACTGATGCAAGATAGAATTTCACGTCTTTGGTTTTCGTACAATGAATCCCCTATGAAAAAAATACCCACAACAATTTACTTCATTATTTCATTATTTCACTTTTCGAAGAAAACAACACTGCTCCATTGAGCAAATTGAATTAAATTTCAACTGCATAAAGTTCAATTTCGCATATTTTGCGCCGAGGCGCGTTATGTTTTTTGCATCTGCGCATAATTCAAGGGATCTTGCATTTTAAGCCGCAGTTTTCAAAATGTGAAAAAAAATATGAAGGCAATTCTCCGAAGTAATTAATCGGCTAGTATCGATTACAGATGCCGGCGGTTATTGATTTCCCTGACAGTAATAAAATTGCCGCTCATAAATCTAAAATTTCAATTTAAAGACCTTCAAAGACATTCATCATGTATTTTCCAAACAAAGATAATTTAATTATTCATAATTATCCGTGTGTATCACGCACGCTCCCTATGATTAAAACAATCGGATTTCAATCTAATTAAAATGTGTAGGCCACCTTGGCTATGTTCAAAGTGGTAGTCACGCACGGTTTGCTCTTGTTCAAAAGTTTCTCAATAAGTTGCTGATGATTTGGGAAGGTTTTTTTCCCAGAAAGTGCTAAAATAGGAGAAATTTAAAATGCGTGTAAATGAGATTAATATAGTAGGTTGTTGGTGTTTTTGTTGTTGTAAAGATCAACATTATTGTCGCCATCATCATCATTGTCTTTTTTATTACTTATATGGGCTGCATTTTCCGCAAGTTATATGTCACATAAACAAGTCAATAATTATAAGTACTGACCTGTTCTTCAATTCTTCAAGTATCTGCAAACTTTCTTATATTGCAAACTTTATCTTTTATACATAATTTAAAAAAAATGAATAAGTATATGTTCATGTATTAAACACTGTCAAACAACTTAATCTGTACAAACAGACACAGCTAAATGAAAGCTACATGTGTCCCTCCGAGCATTAATTTAGGGCTTGAAGACTTCCAGTGTTCCTCACATGCATTCAATTTGAGAGCTACGAGACCAGGCGCTCCACCTAGTATTAGTTTGAACATGATAATCTTTTAAAAACAAGCGTAAATATTAGTAAAACACTGGCCTAGCTTAAACTAGCCAGATAACTCTGTCACATGACAACTAGCTAGATAACTCTGTCACATGACAAATAGCTAGATAACTCTGTCATATGACAACTAGATAGATAACTATGTCACCCGACAACCAGCTGGATAACTGTCACATGACAACTAGCTGTATAACTCTGTCACATGACAACTAGCTAGATAAATATGTCACATGACAACTAGCTAGATAACTATGTTACACGACAAGCAGCTGGATAACTCTATCACATGCCAGGTAGCTGGATAACTCTATCACATGCCAAGTAGCTAGATAACTCTGTCTCATGTCAACCAGCAAGGTAACTCTGTTAAATGACAAATACAAATGTAGCTACATAACTCTGTCACATGAAAAGTAGCTAGATAACTCTACCACATGACAAGTAGCTATGTAACTTTCACATAACAAGTAGTTAGATAACTCTATCACATGACAAGTAGCTATGTAACTGTCACATGATAACGTTTAATATTCAATACTTGCGGGATTCGAATCTACAGCGGCAAGGGAAGAGAAATTCGAAATTACAAAAGCTTGAATGGAAGAAGACCAGGGTTATTGAATGTCCATAAATACCGTGACATAGATGGGATATTATTGTATAAATACGCGAGGACATTATGTAAGATAAAACTATTTTCAATGAAAACAATTGTAACCATAAAATAGCAAGATATAGTGCGTGATTTGTTCATTTATAAAAAAAATTGCTTTATTACTTTTAAAGGCCCATTTAAGAAATACTATCATTTTTTAATTCTATATTTGGTATCTTGTCACAGTTAAAAAAACACACTCATTTGCCACATAGATGAACTATCTTTTACTTCTTTTGCTCTGTTGGTCATGGGTATAATCATAGTGAATGAGTATTTTGTATGGAAGTTGAAATACTGCTTTGTTTACATTTTGCTACATTACTGCACATTCAGCACAACATTATTTAGTTGTTAAATATTAAATATGCTCTTAATTCTTAATCCATTGTTAAAACATTATTAAATACATATTTGATAATTATATAGAATTAAAAGAATATAGATTTCTGAGACAGAATGTGCCTTTAAAATAGTTTAAGAGTTTAATATGTTTTTGCCATTTTTGTTGATTTTAAATGCATATTTTTCCCCAGAATCTTAGTCTTAATTCTTTTGAAATGTTTTGAGGCATGTCATTGAAGAAACATCACCAGCGTTGTTTTGTCTTTAAAAAAAGTTGCAAGCCCCCTTTTTATCGATCTGTAAGCTTAAACATTGAAATATAGTCAGATGTTTCAAAGATGAATTTTTAATCTGGAATTTTTAATTGGTCATTAAGCGCACGATGTGGGAATCAACCGGCATTCTTTTTGCGATCGAAAATAACGATTGCATTATAAGGAAATGAATTTAAAACGATTAGTTCTTAAAGGGTTCACTGGACTGGAAGTACAAAAGAAGTAACGGGACGTCGTCATGCAAACTTTAAATATTGCTCGTTTTGAAATAAAAGCTTTCAACAAAATATGATATGGTGAAAACGTTAAACAATGCAATTAATTCTTTACATCTAAGAATAAATCTTTAAACAAAATATTACTTAGGGAAAAATAAATGAATTCAAGACAACTAATCCTGTTTTAATTTGAAATATAAAAATGTCTTACACGGCATTTATTCAGCTTTTGATGATTTGAATATGAAGAATGAATAGTTCGAAAAAAAGACAGTCGGTTGTTCTGTCAAGGTTTTCGATCAGCAATTGTGTACTTTTTGATATCTTATAACTCTATATCAAACAAATGTAAGAACGTGAAAGTGTGCTTCAATATCACACAAATGTAAGAACGTTAAAGAGTGCTTCAGTATCAAACAGGTGTACTTCGATATCAAACAAATGTAAGAACGTAAAAGAGTGCTAAAATATCAAACAAATGAAAAACCTAAAAAAGTGTTTCAATGTCAATAAAATGTAAGACCATCAAAAAGTGCTTCAATATCAAAGAAATGTAAGAACGTAAAAGAGAGCTTCTATATCAAACAAATGTAAGATCGTCAAAGAGTGCTTCAATATCAAACAAATGTAAGAACGTAAAAGAGTGCTTCAGTATCAAACAAGTGTACTTCGATATCAAACAAATGTAAGAACGTTAAAGAGTTCTAAAATATCCAACAAATGTAAAAACGTAAAAGAGTGTTTCACTATCAATCAAATGTAAGACCGTAAAAGAGTGCTTCAATATCAAACACATGTAAGATCGTAAAAGAGTGCTTCAATATCAAACAAATGTAAGACCGTAAAAGAGTGCTTCTATATCAAACAAATGTAAGACCGTAAAAGAGTGCTTCAATATCAAACAAATGTAAGACCGTAAAAGAGTGCTTCAATATCAAACAAATGTAAGACCGTTAAAGAGTACTTCTATATCAAACAAATGTTAGAACGTAAAAGAGTGCTTCAATATCAAACAAATGTCATAACGTAAACGAGTGATTCAATATCAAACAAATGTAAGATCGTAAAAGAGTTATTCTATATCAAACAAATGTTAGAACGTTAAAAGGTGCTTCAATATCAAACAAATGTAAGAACGTTAAAAGGTGCTTCACTATCAATAAAGTGTTAGAACGTAAAAGAGTGCTTCAATATAAAACAAATGTAAATACTAGTACGTTTAATATTGAAATTCCTTAAAATGGACTGTTCCAAATTAAAAGCAGGGCAAATCCATTATGCACAATCAACAGGTTAAAGGCTAAGTTCACTTCAGTTCAATACCAACTAAGACGTTCGAAATACTTTAGGAAAGTAACTGACGAAGCAGGGTTAATGGGTTAAATTATTTGTATTCCAAAAATTGGCATGCTGCCTCAAGTTAACAATAAAATAAATTAATAAATAATTCATCAAATTAACTATATGTTTGTTCATAAGTATATAAAACAAAGTATTTAAAATGTCTCAACATGGACATATTATTGAAAATGCATTTCAATTTAAGTTTCAAAATATTGTTGAAATGAAACAACAACATTTGAAATAAAGCTGTTGTTACTTTGCTATAGTCTTAACTTATAACGATATGCTAATAATGATCCATCAATTATTATTTTTATTGTGGTACGAGACATTTTTACAAGTTACAGACTAGATTAACGAAGTTTGGCTGATTACATTTCACTTTTGTATGTGTAGCAATTTCAGCGTGAAATAGCAAAGTCTGTTAAAAATGTAAGATTAGTTTATGGACTTCAAGGTGATATTTAGATAATTTTTACGGTACATGCACATATATTTTAATTTCAGTTTCAAAGCTACTGTAGCATTTTCATTTTTTGTGAGTGCGGGGGGGGGGGGGGGTCTTACGTCGCACTAACACAGAAGAGGTACTTGTAATTTGATATTAACTAAGTAAGGGGAACAGGACAGTAACCATAACTGTTTGTTGGATAGTTGTCTACCCTTTTTGCGGAAAAATTATATCTTTCTCTTCGTTTTTTTTGTCATGCCTTAAGATAAAAATTCTAAATAAGATTTCGATGATTAATCGCCAATTTTAGTATCCATATACACATGCACTCACTTTGAAAGCAACTTTAGTGTGCAAAAAAGTATACGTTACTGGTTAATTGTCCATTAAATTGCCCCAAAAATTGTATATGTTAATTAGCAAAACTGTCAATATCTGATTTTGTTGAGTTTTATCTATATTTTGGCAAGATTCTGACGAAACTTAATATTTATCAATTTATACTTTCACCGGACCAAGTTCCGTACGGTGTTTGAATTTACCTTTAAGCCGAGCGTTCATTTATTTTAGTTTTGCTTTTACAAAGTTTACCTTTTCCTAGAAAAACAAACCCATCAAAAAAAAATAAGCCATTAAAACTGCCTGTCGTTCCAATAACAAGTATACAAATCTTCATTTTAATAACATTAATTCTTGTGTTCTTTAATATTCATTGAAAATCAGAGGAAATTTCGTTTAATCTCTTTTCATCCTAAAATGGCAGACAGTTATAGCGTTTTTGACAGCTTCCTTTCTAATTTTCAAATTAATCTTACGAAGATCTACTATCCCATTTTGACATTTAAAGGCGAGATTTCACTCTCTTAATCACGTTCGCAGCTAGTTTAATCAATAATTTGATTTTTTCCATCATATTTTGATAAAATTTTAATGCCTTGCGTGAAAAGCTCTACAGAAAATTGTAAGATGTCTGTCCATCGATCAATTGTGGCGTTCTTAACAGATCTTTTGCGAGAGAGAAAAAATGTCCAATGGTTCATTTGTACTTTAATAAGTTATAAACAAAGATTAAAATAGAAATGATAACAACTGGAGAAAGGAATAATTTATCGCATTTGAAATGTTATTATACTATTTAAGCATATGTCAAGAATATTTCCAAGCCAAAAGTAAACATTTAGTCAGTCATGTGCATAAGAGTTAAATTCTTGGATCATTTTGCCCTTGGTACTGCCAAACAACTTGACTCACGCATTCGGACCTTATCGCCGAATACCAATAATCATCTCGGAAACAATATGAATTGAAAGTTCTACCACGTGTCTTTGATGTAAACAAAGCCGGTAAAAAGCTTATTTTGGTATTAATCAAAAAAGTTCTTTGACACTTAGAATCTATGTTTTAACACTTGTAACGCATTCACAGCATAGGACAGTAATCAAATTTGAAAAATAAATATATATATTTTTTTAATCAACAGCTGTATGTCATTTATACTTTCGTTCTGTAAACACCAAGCAAATGTATCAATCATCATCTTTAGGATACAATGTCCTAGAGACTAAATTATTGAAAGTCTTTATCAAATGACTTCAACGGCTAATTAATATATATCGTAGTGTTGCCGGAAATAAAAATACTCTAGAAGTTGAAGAAAATACTCTAACAATTTTACAATCTCCATTTATTTTATTGCAATTGTCTGCTGATGATAAGTGTTTTTTTCCCAAGAATTATTTCTTGTAGCTATTAAGAAAATAACCATTTTGTAAACATTGAAATTAAATTATAGAATATTGATATTGATGATTTTTTCATTGTGTGTGTATTTGCGTTTATTTATACTCGCCACCGGTTGCCCATATGGGCGAGTCCTCCAGAAGAGTATTAGTCATTTTATTTTTTGGAGGATAGTGCAATTACAGATACAGAAAGACGCCCCAATTCCAGAAGCTTCTCCTGGTTCTTTATCGTGCCAAGTGTTTAAGCACCCATACACGGGACCTCGATTTAAAGTCTCATCCGAAAGACTGATTAGTAATTTTAGTTGGCCAGCCCGGGAATCGAACCCACAATGTCGAGATTACAAGTCTCGCGCTCTAACCGATTGAGCTATGCGGGCTGGCAAGAACAACTTCTATTTAAGGTGTACTTTTTATTTGTTTTCCGTTTGACTTTATAAAATTTGTAATAATTTACAAATTAACATTAAAGTTAATGAACTATCCTCATTCCTGTACATTTTATTTGAGAACTATCCTTCACATTTTATTTTATAGTGATAAAAAAAATTAGCATAGAGCTATCCTTAAAATTTTATTTTAGAATGGTAAGAACTATCCTTTCTCACTAACCGGATAGAAAAATCCGTAAATATTACTTAAAATAGCGGTGTTGGAAAATCTTTTCTCACATGGGCTTATCTCACACTCCGCGTGCTACTTCTTTACGTTTTCCTACACCTTCTATTTTGAGTCACGAGGACCAAATCATGTATCAACTATGTGAGATAATCTATTGAATTGTCCACGGAATCAAAATTGACTGAATTCCTTATAAACACTAATACTATGACATTTTCCACTTTAAATATTGAAGTATTTTATCATGATAACCTTGCTTTTTGGTGACGAATCTCATCTGAATTTATTTTCATTGAATATTTCGACACAAACTGGATCAGTAGATTTTTTTTTGTGGACAGTAAAATGCTTTTTGTCAACCATAGAGTCAGGCGTCTAAGCCCCATCCCGCCTGTAATGCGCTTCACTGATATTTATATGTCCCGGTGAGTGAGAAAAATAATCAATCATTGGGTTAGATAACGGATAGGGAAATCCCAACCCGAAGGTGATCGGTTCAATCGGGAACGAGCCTTAGCGAGTCCCCGATGGAACCGATTGCCCGAGGGTTGGGGTTTCCTTATCCTCTATCTAGCCCAATGATAGATTCTATTATTACAATTTATTAAGAATGGTTAGAACTGTCCTTTGCATTTCATTTTATAATGACCAACAGATTCATCGATTTCAGTCTGTAATTTTAAAATGACCAATGAAAATTCTTCTTATATTCAGTCCTTCCCTGTTAATTTTACAGGAAGTCAAAACGATAACAGACGGACTTCGTCCGAAAAACAACAGTTATTTTCATTGACTGTTCCTGCTCCTTGTCCTTTACTTCTTTTTTTTATTTCTTTTTTCCATCACTGTTCACAGCTCCATGTCTTCTGTATTTTGAGCCTAAATATTTGTCTCCTTAAATTTCCATTTACAAGACATATTTTATCGTATTAAACTTGTTCTCTTTATAATTATTCTAAACAACCATCTGTAACTTTCTTAAAGACTTTAACTAGTTACCTATTATAACTGAACAAAAATTAAATATACATGTCACCTCTCAGAGGGTTCCCTTACCCCCATAAAATACAACACTCCAAAATGTCGCACAACTTTGTTTTCTATAACTGTGACAGTTAAAATAGGTCTTCTTTTGTTGTCTTCTGTAAATGATCTCCATCAATTGTTGGATATAATTTCATATGTAAGACGTTTCATTTATATTTTTTATTCGAAACTAACGTTACTGAAATGTTACACAAATTGCTAACTCTGCATGAACTCCAAAGAGATGACAGTGTCATCTATATACCGATGACGTCATACCAGATTTAATATGGTGTACCTCCAGCCGTTTTATAGTCCTTTAATATCTAATATCCTTTCTTTTCCAACGTTGATACAATTTCAAAGCTGGATCTTCTTTTAACAAGAGGTTTCTGTGGTGGTTAAAATAAAAAAATAACATTTTGATTCGCGTTATTTTACATTGTCAATCCGAGATATTTTACAACTGTCCGAAACATAAGACTATATATGGTATTGCTTATTATAAAATGCTTAAAAACTATTACAGTCGATCGTTTCCGTTAGTTAAAAAACATGTTTGTTCTTTAATATGTTGTATAACCTTCTCCGTCCTGATTTTGTTAAAATGTTGTTTTCTTTATTAGGAACATTTCAGAACCGAAGTTTGACGATAAGGGTCGAAAAGTTGCGATTGAACTGTCCATTACTGGTTGGAGAGATTCGTAAAGTTTCTAGACTTTTTTTGTGAAAGAAGAATTCTTGGTTTTTATTTGTGCCATTCGGAATAATTTGGGGTTGTTGATCAGTAAAACAACCAAACTACGTTGATCTCCAGAGCTTGTTTAATATAATATGTAATAATATTACGCAAGAAAACATGATTTTCCTATCGTTTTATAAAATGCATTATTAGAAAGTCATTTCTATGCTACATGTACGATAACATATTGCTAATTATATTGATTTACATAACAATATAAGTGGTGTTTTGAATTCTACCTGGAGGTTTTCTTCATGTCCGGTTCCGACTTAATGTTTCTTGATTCTCGAATTCCTAACTATTGACTTTGTTTGAATTTTGACAATGGTTCAACTCATGTGCTTTTCGGGGCTATTTTAGTTATTCCTTCATAAGTAAAACACTAAGACCTGGGGATATTAAGAAATAAAGATGGCACTCAGCCACGTGCTTATATACATGTATACATATACTAGTATATAATACCTTTTGTATGTTATTAAACTTAATCACTATTTCAATAATTATATAAAAAATAAAGATCATATCTGAACGGTCATTGAGTGAATGTTCTTAAAAATATATCTTTTAAAAGTACATGCATTTATATTTAGACATCCACAACACTCCTGAAGCTCAAAATGTGATAATTAAAATATCAACTTCGAGTCATTGTTGAGTATTTTGGGTTCAATTGGTTCGATTCCCAGCCGTTTTATAGTCTTTTAGTATCTACTATCCTTTCTTTTCCAACGTTGATACAATTTCAAAGCTGGATCTTCTTTTAACAAGAGGTTTCTGTGGTGGTTAAAATAAAAAAAATAACATTTTGATTCGCGTTATTTTACATTGTCGTTCCGAAATATTTTACAACTGTCCGAAACTTAAGACTATATATGGTATTGCTTATTATAAAATGCTGAAAAACTATAACAGTGGATCGTTTCCGTTAGTTAAAAACATGTTTGTTCTTTAATATGTTGTAAAACCTTCTCCGTCCTGATTTTATAAAAAAAAAGATGTTTTCTTTATTTGGAACATTCTAGAACCGAAGTTTGACAATAAGGGTCGAAAAGTTGCGATTGAACTGTAGAGATTCTTGAGGTTTCTAGACATTTTTTGTGAAAAAGAATTCTTGGTTTTTATTTTTTCGCCATTCGGAATAATTTGGGATTGCTGTTCTATAAAATAACCAAATTCTACATTGATCTCCAGAGCTTGTATCGTATATAATAATATTACGCAAGAAAACATGATTTTCCTATCGGTTTATAAAATGCATTATTAGAAAGTCATTTCTATGCGACATGTACGACAACATATTGCTAATTATATTGATTAACATAGCAATATATTGGTGTTTTGAATTCTTCCTGGAGGTTTTCCTCATGTCCGGTTCCGATATAATGTTTCTTGATTCTCGAATTCCTAACTATTGACTATGTTTGAATTTTGACAATGGTTCATGTGCTTTTCGAGTCTGAATTGAAGCACAAAGGGCTATTTTAGTTATTCCTTCATAAGTTAAATACTAAGACCTGGGAATATTAAGAAATAAAGATGGCACTCAGCCACGTGCTTATATACATGTATACATATACTAGTATATTATACATTTTGTATGTTATTAAACTTAATCACCATTTCAATAAAAAAGAAACTTTTTTCATGATCATAACTGAACGGTCATTGAGTGAATGTTCTTAAAATATATCTTTTAAAAGTACATGCATTTATATTTAGACATCCACAAGACTCCTGCAGCTTAAAATGTGATTATTAAAATATCATCCTGAACGTTCAACTTCGAGTCATTGTTGAGTATTTTGGGTTCAATTGGTTCGCTTCTGAAACGAATGTTTCTTGGTTTTTTTAGGGGGGGGGGTGTATTTATTTATTTTTATTTTTATTTTAATCTATTTATTGATTTTATTATCATTATTGTTACAATATTATTATTTTTTACAAAATTCTTTACTGACATGTTATACAAATTGCTAGCTCTGCATGAACTCCAAAGAGATGACATCTATAAAGCGATGACATCATACGAGATTTAATATGGTGTACCTCCAGCCGTTAATATAGTCCTTTAATATCTAATATCCTTTCTGTTCCAATGTTGATACAATTTCAAATCTGGAT
Source organism: Ruditapes philippinarum (assembly GCF_026571515.1). NCBI lineage: Eukaryota > Metazoa > Mollusca > Bivalvia > Venerida > Veneridae > Ruditapes > Ruditapes philippinarum. The sequence continues at coordinate 304,988 of NW_026854960.1, forward strand.
CTTCTTTTTTAAAACAAAAAGTTTCTGTGTTGGAAAAAAAAATCAAGAAAAATATATCTTACAGCTGACCGAAACATAAGGCTATAGATTGTATTGCTTATACACGAATGTTTATGAATTATTATAGGTGATCGTTCCTGTTTGCTATAAAGTATAAAAGTATTGTACTTAAAAAAACCTTCTCCTTCCTGGTTTTATTAAATTGGGGTTTTGTTAATTTGGAACTTTCAGAACCGAAGTTTGACGGTAAGGGCCGAAGAGTTTAGAAATGTAGAGGCTTATGAGGTTTCTGACGACAGTATAGAAATTTGTTATAGATTCTGCTAACTTGTTTGTCAATAAATATGTTTTCACTGGAGTCACGTCAGATACTGCACAGTATGCAATGAACTTTTATTGATAAAACTCAATAATTTTGATGACAAAAAAAACTGAACAAAACTCATGTCAGAAACAATGTAACCAATGCGATTGCTGTTTTAAACAATCCTGTACTGTTTATTATCTTTGTTCAGTTTCTACCAACAAAAAAAACATAAGCTCGCCAGAATGTCTGGGTTTGTCCGAAATATGTGACCTTTAATGATCCACCAGGGGTCAATATGTAATGAAGCAGTTGACGGATCACCAAAAAGTGCAAATGTCATGTTCCTTCAAACTACAGATAATAGTATTCCTATTGGATTTAAGTAATGATTGAGCTGGGGAAAAATGATCATAGGATAATTTCTATAAAAGTTTGAGTACATTTATTCAAACGTCTGTCTACAAAGAGGAAAATCCGCGGTAGTGCATGCTTGCAGGGTTTGTAGCATTAGTATTTTAATGTCGTGAAATCTTATTTTAGGTGATATATTACCATGTTCTTCGAACTTAAGTACATAAATCACACTCTATTCAATAAGCACAGCAACTGACTATAAAGACCCTCCCAAAACGACCTTCACCTTTATTTGAATTGATGACTTCTGTAATGGAACTTAAAGGCTTTCTTCAATTAGTCTTTTGGACTAACTGATACTGTTGCTTTAAGGCATAACCCTTTCAGCTACTGGCAGGATTAAACCTTGACCCCAGAACGAGACCACCATCGAGCTTATTGTTATACAGGATTGTACTTATTTTAAAACCTTATTCGGAATAGTCTCTGCAGGAGTTCATATATGACTCAAATCTTGAGTTTTTAGAAAATGGGATGAGTAGCTACTCATAAAGCACGTGGCTGGGGCGCTCGGCCTACGCATTGACGTGGTCGTGTTGCTAAAAAGAAACTTCCGACTAATAAAGAAGAATAAACTAGATGAAAATACATGACTTCTTTGTTTCAGAGAGTGATGATAATTAAAATTAGCATACAGCGGACAATCCTGGTTCCAAAATTATCATCACTGTTAAAACTGTTTAGCGCATATAGGTATATATAGTGACATCTCCGTTAATCTATATATAAAGCATAATATTTTTAATTAACTTGTCCATCTTTAAATCTAAGCTTCATGGTCTGCATTGCTTGTCGCACATGCTAAAAATAGCAGAACCGATATATCCTGTTTGACTGAAGCGTAATAAATTCAATGATAATGATAATAATAAATAATGAAATGAAAGATATAATACAAAAATAATTATTTCAACATGCATGTATATACACAATGATAATGATGATAATGATAATGACGCAAATATTACTTGAGTAGTTTTAAAGCATTTACAAAACAGAGTCGTTTGCATTTATATGGTAAAATATTAATAAATCATTACAGTGTTTTTGTGTATTACAATAAAGTTTTAAGTCAATACCTTAGACGAACATTTTAATATACATATATACTGAAATGCATCTTTTTTGTGCTACTCTATCCATTTTCAGATAACGCTGTTCCATTCAACAACAGCTCGTGAACAATCGGCAATCTCCGTCAATTTCTGTATTTATCATCTTCCTGGACCAGTTTGTTCATGTTTGTAACGTCGCTCCTCATTGGATAATCGAGATGTTTATATAAACTATATACACAGAAAGTGCTAAGTTTGGAATTATTTCATTTTCATTTTCTCAAAAAAAAAAATCAAAAAAATAAGTTTGCTTTTTATATATTTGTCTAAAATATTTTTTAAAAGGTTGTATGGTCGTAAATAAAGAAATTAGAAATTTACACTATAACCCTCGTTATATATTCAAACAACCATTTATAAAGGACCATATAACCTTTCAAAAATCCTTCTAACTATTAACAGAATCTCTTTTTGCCTTTAAAGCAGAGCGCCTCCAGAAGCATGCTTTATTTATTAATTAAAATCAAAAGATCGTTAACAATCGGCAAACTCCGTCACTTTCCGTGTTTAGCATTATATAATTTCGAATGTTCTTAACTTCTTATTCTGTATAAATAAAGGTAACTAAAGCTAGACAAAAACGTACTAAAATCACTTAAAACGTCAAAAATATGGAAGATAAACCCATATTCCCTGAGAAACGGAGTAGTAAAGTTGTGAAAGAAAATGGTTGCCATATTAATCTATATCTTGCAGCAACAACAACAACAAAAACACGTCCAACGCGCATTCATGGGTTGTTAATATGACATTGTGAATATTTTTTTTAATTTCTTAACCTAAAATTAACATTTTTTACTTTTTTAAAAATATGTGTATTCAATCCGGAAGTGCACAGCTTTAAAAGACGCGAACTGTTACGAAATTTACCGAACTGATATCTAAATGTCCTTAAGATTCCAGAAGTAGTTTTTAATTACAATCAATTTATTGATAGGAAAAAATCGTTACTGATAAGGAATCAAATAAAGTTTTAAAAGAGTATTTAATATGCATTTGTATACGGTTCAACATACTTAAAGGTCATTCGGAACACATCGACAATTATTCCTTGTCCGAAGATTGATGGAAAGGACCAAAATGTTGTTGAGAAAATGATTTAAGTTTAGGAAATGTTTTATAAACTTTTATTCTTAAATGTAGAAACGGTTTGTGTATTTGATGTATTAATTACAACATTGTTCAAAATCCGATATGCTTTGAAAATAGTTCGTTTATATAAACACAGAAGGTCGGTGGTTCTAAGACGACTGCATAAGATAATGTGCGTTGGGTGGCATAAGCATTTCAATTAATAAGCTATGGGAATAACTACTTGCAATATGTATAAGCAATTTCAAACTATGGTGTTTTTTTTTTGTGTGTGTTTTTTAAGAAAACATATGAAGAAAATATTAAAATAACCCAGTTGTCGATTCTTTTAAGCTAGGAAAATAACTTCATAAGTTTTTTTTTGTTTGTTTGTTTTTAGAAAAAAAAATATTTATATGAAATTATTGAAATTACCAAAGAAAACGAGTTTGTTGACTTAATTAAGTCGCATACAAGAATCTTCGGAAATCGCACGCATGCGATCGCAATTTTCGAATAGCGCTAGGTGTCGACAACTTCGTCTCCGCGTGTGTGCTTTTTAATAGAGTTTGACTAACATGCAGTTATAATATTATTTTTCATAAGATGGTTGAGTTACGTGATTTTGTATTGTTGTTCTAAACGGTATGTAATGGGTAAGATTGTATAATATACTTAAAAGTTTCCAGAACAATCTATAGTGTTGGTACAAAGAAGAGATGTTCTTTAATCGAGGAATGGAAGCTGCTTTAAGATTCATGTAATACTCTTCCTTCGTAAGGAATGAAACATTCCAGAAAGCACCGGATTTGTTTATTTTACGCTTTTAAAATGCAACATTTCGTATCGATTTCCGCCCAGCCAGTAAAATATCGTCTGCAAGTGAGTGCAGTGGTTCATGATAATGAAATCGTTGTAAAATCTTCAAACCATTGGCTGGCTCTATCTCCCAAGGTTTCTACTACATAAATTTTATATTAAAGTAAAATTTATCTGTTTTTTCCAAGGCAAGCATCGAGAGGTTTGGCTACGTTGAAATGATTTAAATATAATCAAAAAAGTTCATTTAATTTATGCTAAACGTTTCGCTGCTGATTTTGATGCGCTGAATTTGTACTAAAGTAAGAACGCACAAAATTATTCATGAATGATCTCTGTTTCGATACATTTTGATTTAATTTGATAGAATTAACATGCATCTTGAACACAGCTAGCAAATAGAAATATTAAAAACAGACAAAAATAATAAGAAATAAGAACGTATGCATGCTTATAAACCCGTGCCTTCTTTAATTATTTAAAACACCAGTAAACATGTTTGTAACCCATGCCTGAATACTTCAGACTCAGTTTTGTATCCGGACATTGTTAATTTTCCCGCGTTTTTATAACGGTCGTCTGCATCATTTACGATAATCGGGAAGATAGATTATTTCTAATGTTCATAAATTTAAAGTAATATTGGTTTTCTTAAGATTATTTCCGCAAGTGGTCAACTGGGCGTCTGTATGATTAAACATTATGTCGCGTGCTACCGGTTATAGAAATCTGAATATTTGTCCAGCAGAAAAGAATGATGCGGTTTTGAAAGTATTGATCTGAGGAAGTCTCTGACCAAAGTATAGATAAACCGGTATTTTGCCCAAATATGGAAATCGAATTCAAGAGATTCAATTTTATCTTCTGCTTTATTTATTCTCGGTTTCCGGGCAGACTTAGGGTCCAACTGATAACAAGACATTTAAAATGGAATAAGTTATTTGTGGCCAAACATATCTTACAAAATTTGACGTCCCTCCTGTGTAGGAATATCTATAAAGCGGACTATATTTTGTAATAATAGATGTCGTCTGCTGCGAATCCGTCCAAAATGTATACTAAAAATGTATTCTTTCCGGGGAAAGTTGATATATTTTTAATGCCGTTTATAGATCGAGGTCTGAAATTGCTGCGTTTATTCTTACGTGAGTTCTGCTGACTTTTCGACGTTTTATTGAAATCTACTATCGTTTTATTTGTCTGTTTGGTGATTTTAGTGTCAATATTGTCGCTAAAGTCGTAAACTCGGTAAAAACATCGGGCCTTCCTTGTCACGTAAAAAGCTAGAAATGTTACCTCAATTTTTCAAGAAATAAATTTCAAAGACATAAGATTAATGTGTCTGGCAAATTGACGCATCGAACATTTATATTTCCTCACAGGGCTCTTTGTGTACTTACGGAATGGACGTTAGCTCTACTCGTCAACACTAGAATGATGAAAATTATGATACCAAAATATTGTGTATCTATAGACATTCATTGTTTAATGTCAAAAATGTTCGGACAGACTGACGTTTATAATGTTAACACATTTTTATATTCATTACATTTTTTAAGGAATGGATTTAATAAATCTTTGATATATCACTTGTTTTTATGAAAACCTACAGTTAAAAATACACAGTCTTTAGGTCTCTTGGAAGAAATCATTTTCAGGCTTGTAAAGTTTTTATCATAATAATTAAAAGTACAGTTTATTGCAAAATACTAGTATAGGTCAATTTAGGTTATGAAATCTTTAAAAGTACCTATTTCATTTACCAATACATGCAGTTAGTTTTCCATCTTTTCGTCCGTTCTTTGCGAGTATATAACAGTAAAGTACTTTAAAGATCAACTAAAACTAAATGTCAAATGATATATTTAGTACTTTGATTGGGAACAAAAATATTTTTAAGTGCTCAGCAGGGTCGATCCCTGGTCATATAGATCTAGTAATTTAACTAATTACTAAACATGAGAAAATAATTGTCACCCTTTTTTATAACTGATAGCTAACTCATATACGTTCCTTGTTTTTTGTGTAGTACATGTCTTTTTCATCTGGGTTTACTTTTTTATATAATTATAACCGCATAGCATCAGCTAGCGGATGAATTTTACGATGCTTTTGATGTATGCTACTTGTACAATTTGCCAGTGTAAAACATTTATTCCGTTATAATGGAGTCAAATCCAAAATGAAACTTTTTCACAATACAATTTAACATCGGAAACAATACGGTTATTTTTTTTCTTTCTTCTTCTTCTACTTCTTCTCTTCTTCTTCTTCTTCTTCTTCTACTTCTTCTTCTTCTTCTTCTTCATCGTCATTTTAAAAAAAAAATAATAATATAGCAGTTACGACAAAGTTATTGACTTTGTTTATGCCGTTTTAATTATATAAACTTAATTTTTACTAAATCTGTAGTGTTATTTAACTTAATTATTATGATATCGCAAAAGTTTAATAAGTTACATCCTCATTATATTTTTTCTATTTTTTTTTAATGCAGATATGACGAGAAATAGTTACCTCCCTTGCACCGGTAAGTAAGTATATAGCTGCACGCGCATGATAAACTTACGTTGATGTCGCTCGGCCGAGAATGAAAGAAAAAATAACTTAAAATTCATTTAAGCAATTATATCATTTCACAAATGATGACTGCTTCCATTTTTCAAATGAACGTTTTTAGCGAAATATGACGCATTAGATCGGTTATAAAAAAGATTAAAAACAACAAAATGAAGACATGCCTAGGCTTAAGGGCTTATATAAATTTGAGAAAATAATTGTAACTTTTGACCTTTCTTACTTGACAAAAACACATTCTCGTTAACCCGACATGTTTTAAACCGTTAAATTTCATACGTAAAAAAGAATAAGAAAAAGTGTGAAAAAATAACCGGCCTATATTTTTATCCTTTTTTTTTTCTTTCTTTTTTTGCGCGCACGTTTCATCTTCTTTTCTTTTATAAGTATTTGTTGTAATCCTACTAATGGTTCCGACATAAGGCATCAATATTTTGTAAAGGCATTATGAAGTCTGGTGGTTTGTACAAATGATTCATAAGTGATACTACTTTATGAAGAAAAAAAAGTCTAATATGTTTTTACATATTCAATTATATGATATATGAGGCGGACGGTAGAAAAACAAATTTGTGAGTCGCCAAAGACTTTTCAAAGTTAAGTATTTTATGGAATCGTATAAAAATGTCATCCTTTAAAATAAATTATTCATTGAAGTATATGGAAATATGATGGATTGATGATGTTTGTCTGAAAGAAACTTTTTTCCAAGCCTTTATCGTCATATTTTTCTTTTCTTTTTGAGCCTGATTTTGTATGAAATTACACGATGGCAAGTGAAGTTTATGTATTCTTAATTTGAAGAGAAAATAAAATCTATTTAAAAATGTTGTTTTGATATAGTGTTTTAAAGTTTTCGGCAACTGCAGTATTGTAGAATAACAGATTAAATTAGAAATACTGCACTACACAATTGATAAAAAGAAGAAAAAAAACAGGCGTCGTAAATTTATATATAAAGCTTTAATGTATACTATATTATATTAAAATTTTTGACATACGTTTTCAAAGAACAGAACGGAACATACATTTAATTAGACTTATACATAAGTATATCATCTAAATACATAAACATCAATGATAAACATGTCACATATCTAGAACATATTACAAAAGTTTAATCATATGCACTTTAACATATATTTACATATAATACATACATGTATAACAAAAAAAGTAAGGTAATAAGTACAACAGCATCAGGTCATATTATTTATAAATGAATTTTGAACAACAAAATGTCTGTTTTATATATTTGCACAATTAACAATTCATGACGTCTTAAACAAAGTTTAATTAAAGTTAACAATCATTTCATAACACAAAATTAACCTTAATTCATTTTTTTATGTAAAAGTATATTAATAAGAAAAAAATATATGTCTAAAGTAGAGAAATGTAGAGAAAGGTGCTCAGTCGTCAGTGTCACCTACGTATTAATGCGTTATGTATATTAATGACGTGGGAGTTCCTTTAGTGGTTCATATATGATCTCTTTTTTAATTTTTGATCAACATCTTTTTTAAAAATTTTAACGAGGTATTAAATTTTGTACAATTTAAATGTATGGTTGCGAAATTAGAATTTCCACCATCAACTTGTAAGTATATATGTCTGTAAAAAAAATATTTAGATGTTATGTTATATTTAGCAAACGGTTTATGCTGTGATGAAACAAACACCATTGTTTGCAAACGAATCTCAAATCGTGAATCTGTATTGTACATGTTAATCTAAATATGTATTAAAATTGATTTTAGATTACAGCGGGGTATTCAAAGCACACGGGCTCTTTGAAGCCGAATAGGTAACGGCTGTTCATATGTTTATGTAAAATTTGCATTAGAATTAAGTCTTTTATTAAAACAATAAACGCACGCGTGCATATAATATGTTTATAGTGAAACAGCCTACTTATAAATATAAACATTGATTTTCGAATTAGTAAACTTTGCGACATCTGTCGACGAAACTTTTATGGTACGCAACCCGTGACGTATAAATTATATTTTGTTATCGCATTAAAGAATTTCAAATATAAAAAAAATCGATAATCTTTTGTGTAGAGGTGAAAAATTCCTGGCCATATGACAAATTAGTGCAACATATTCTACTAAATTTACAATACATAACGGTTTTTTTAGTTTTTATTAACACAATGGAGTGAAAATAAACTCTATTGATAAAATTTACCCCAACGGGATTAAATTTCAATAGAGCCGCTGGCAGGATTCTCATTTTTAGCGACAGGTGTCGTTTTATCAACCTCCTATGTTTGAACTATGCGATTGAGAAGTGATAACTCGCATTGGAAAATTTTGTTTAATAATTACATTAAAGCAAATGAATAAACAATGAACGAAGTGGGGAATCTGTGGACACACCGGTATTAAAAACCTGAATATTTTGTACTGATCTTAATCAAATATCAGAATTTATGTTTGTTATTTATCTTAGAGCATTAGATCTATTTACAGAACTGCAATAAATGTTAACATGTTAATATAAATCACGTGCACAGTACCGCTGTATACAACTAGCACGCGTTACCTGTGCTCAAGGACTGTTGTAAATATAATTGTTCACTATATAGCTTTGTAAATACATCTGTAAGAACCTAGGCTCATGAGTCCACTTCTTTAAATCTGAACATTCAAAGGTTACGATTTCAAACGGTTTGACTATGTGCTGGTGAAAGTGTTTATCAGAATACCTTATGTATAGAAAGTTTGCTTTTTCGTCAATATGCAAATTTTTGACCCTTGAAGAGATGATTATCATAACGCTTTCCTGTGATATTATAAGAATAAATTTATATCTATAACGACAATCAACACAAGATTTATATGCACATATGAGCCGCGTCACGACAAAACCAACATAGTGCGTTTGCGACCAGCATGGATCCAGACCAGCCTGCGCTTCCGCGCAGTCTGATCAGGATCCATGCTGTTCGCTATCAGTTTCTCCACTTGTAAAAGAGTTGGTAAGCGAAAAGCATGGATCCTGATCAGACTGCGCGGAAGCGCAGGCTGGTCTGGATACATGCTGGTCGCAAACCCACTATGTTGGTTTTGTAATGACGCGGCTCAATTATAATGTTTATATCATATAGGTTAAATATATTAAAATCAAACAAGAAGAAGAAACAAAAAAAAATATCCGCTTAAGCAAAAGTTAATACATGTAGTACATTTAAAGAAATAAAAAAAAGACAGCAATTGGATGTGCTGAAAATTCTAAACACTAACTACAAGTTTTATATTTCAAAAGTTTGTTAGGTAAGAATCATTTCTCTCTTGTAAGAACAGAATAACAAAAACTCTATATAATAAAAAACAAACATTTTTTATCATTTGGCAGTGTAACTCCCATCCCCCTCCCCCACCCACATATAAAAATATATCTAGCTCGCAAAAAAATATCTCCATTTCAATTCTCTTCTAATTAATTATATTCAGAAATCATTTATGATGTTTAATATTTTCAACTACAATGATATCCCAGGGAGACTTAAATACCATTTTCAAACATTATTATTGGATTGTGGTGTGAATGAAAAAAATGTTCAACAATAAGTTCGTTTATCTGTCTAGTTTTATCTCTTTACGCGTCTAAATTGTGCACGTGTCATGGAGATGTGCGCGTGCGTAGAAATTTTATTGGTTTCGCTGCTGGTAATGCGCAAGTTTTTTCTTTATAGAAATCATTTCCTATGTGTACCTATATGGTTGGGGTTAAGGTCACAATTATAATTACACTGGTGGTAACGGACACACATTTAATACCCTTTATTTCAGACACAGGCAAGCAATGGATCTTCAGTAAGATACTTGGATAGTTTTCCAAATGAATGCGGCGTCACTCACTGGCTGGTGCCAAATTTAAAGAGAAATACATCAATATATACAATGAAAGTGAACGTCATTGGAGAAATCTAAACAAATATTGAATATTACTATATAATAATGTAAATAAACTAAACCCTCGTACAGTTTGTCTTCTTTTTTTCTAATTCCTCAAGACCAGTTACCCATATTGTTATGTGACGTTGAGAAATGGAGGGAATTTGGTTTTTTTCTTTAACTTTTTGTGAAAATATGCATAAAAGAAAAAGAAAAACTTATAAAAAATTGCATCATATTTCCATATATCACCCCAAATAAAAGAATTTATACCATATCAAATAACAGAATTGTTCAGCTTTGTTCTGTAATGTTTAGTTCTGCTCTGTCCACGTTAATTCAAAATGTACCCGTTAGAAAGTATTACTAAGAAATTCACCAATAAAACCAAACCAAATCTAATCACGGTATTGCAATGTTAATCAAATGCTTATCTTAATACAACGTTCTTATAATATTTACAGAAAGGTTGCGCAATTTGACCGCAGGCGTTGATCTTCGCCGCGGTTGCCCACGTTTAAGTACCATCTGAATATAAACGCAACGTCACGTGGCGATCCTATCTGAGGCTGACATCCGTTGAGGCTGAATACAAATAAATGCGTTCAGTGATTACTCATCGATCTTTTTGTAGAAAAATTATAAATGATATTGAAACCATAATTGATCGAAATCAACAGATGTTGTATACATGACTTTAAAGATTGCAGTTGAATATATTAATGTTTAAGTTTGGTTCTCCAATCTGTGAACATGTTCAGACTTCTATATGACAACAAATAATTAAATTGTTTTGTAAAAAAAGTCATGAATACATTATACATTATAATAAGTTTAAAATCTAAAAGAAAAGACTCAGTAATCGTATTTTAGTTCCCTTTTCTCTGCTTTGTAAATAAAGTATATGAGTTCACGTGAGTGTAAATGAGATCACGTTCTTTTTTTCTACTTGTTCACTTTTATAAATATTACTTTTGCTTCATATCAGTTTATTCTTTAGTCCGGAAGATTAATTACTGCATTTGCCTTTTACTCATTCGTCTTTTTTGTATATATCTATAATTGTTCATCTGTTTGCCTTTTTGTCGTCTGCGGCATTCCCAAATTTCAAGGGTAGAGGTCATCGTTTATAAGTAATCATTTACAAATTCAAACTTATCAAGATCGGCGCAGCACTTTTTGGTATTCAGCATTCTAGGAAGATGAACAGTTCCTGACAGTTAAAGTTTGTTTGTGACAGACGGTACCTGTGTTAATGACAGACATTACTATCCTTTTTCCTTTATTCACCAGATTACGTCTGCTTTCATTGTCGAATGACAAAACTAAGACTATTTCTACGAACATTTCTATATTTAATAACATTCCAATAACTTTATTTTGTTTAAATGTTAAACTGGCTTGCTGCTGCTGCTGCTGTTGTTGTTGTTGTTGTTGTTGTTGTTCTGCTTCTTCTCCTTATACTTCTTCTTTTCCTATTTGTCTCATTTTACTCTGCTGCTACTGCTGCTGCTGCTGCTGATGATGATGATAATGATGCGATTGTTGTTGTTGATGATGGTTGTGGTGATGATGATGATGATGATGATGATGATGATGATGATGATGATGATGATGATGATGAGGATGATGATGATGTCAATGCTGCTGCTGCTGATGATGATGGTGATTATTATTATTATTATGATGATGATGATGATCTCGACGACGACGATGATGATGATTATGATGATAACGATGGTGATTCTGCTACTTAAATGCTTGGTTAGTAACGTTCTGATTTAAAGTTTCACCATGAACACTGTTCTCATAACGTCGAATATTGACATTTTAGTTATTATTTGCCATTTTATTCTAGTCTTTTAAAAAGCACTGTTCGTGGGTTTACAGATTTTACATTACTTTATCTTCTGATTAAACAATGGGAACACCAGCCGTCTCTTGTAAATAAATACATCAACTAGAATAGCTTTTATTTTATGACGGTTCAATTTTTTAGTAGTTTTCGAAAATTCTTGGATTTTGTAATAAATCAGAACATATTTTTCAGGTTTGAATGCTAATAAGTTTTATAGTTTTACGTCATTTATTTTTATTGAACATATGGCGCGGTCTGTAACATAAGGTATTTGCATGTTTAAGTTAATACATTTATATTTAATTACTGAATTACCTCTAGCAGAGGGATTTGTCAATAATACATTAGCAGTCATGTACATGTCATGTAGCAACATTTGTTCCTGGCTTAAAATCTTGAAAAAAAAAAAATCTACATTCTTAGGATTATATGCAACTTATTGCACAGAGCAACGAACTCTATAGTAGTTATTCACCAGGCATATTATATATATATGCCTAGTATATTGTAAATTTTCATAAACAGACTAGGAACGATAAATGATTTTTGTTTTTTTCGAAAAAAAATAACATTTTCACCTGGTTATTCTTAAAAAATAAAACTGCAAGTGAGCGACAGCTTCTTTCTTTCTTTCTTTCTTTTTTTTCTTTCTTTTTTCTTTCTTTCTTTCTTTTGTTGTTGTTGTTTTTATTGTTGTTGTTTTATGTTGTTTTTTTTATATTTATTTTTTATTATATATTTGTTGTTGTATTTATGATACCAATATTCTTGCGCATATTTTGTATACAAAGTTATTTCCCTCCACATTATGCCTCATAAATGAATATCTTTTTTCTTTCTTAGAAAGAGAAAACATGAGTTTAATTTTGACTGCCATACAAAATGCTATATCTGTACTATTTGCAAAAAAAGGAGCAAAAGATGGTCCAAGTAATTGACCAATGAGTTACCTTTTGGAAATTATTACAGGACACCAAAATAGAAATAAATATTTTTAAGAAACAAAAGTAAATTTTTTCTGGGGTATAATGGGCCTTTAAAACGGTAAAAAACTTGTAACAGCTGTATATCAGGAGAAACAACATTGTTCTTAAAGAATTAAATAAGTCATCGTTTGAAATGAAACTGTGGGAAAAAATAACTTGAATTAAGATAAAACATTTCTATATCTTATTAATGTGTGTCACTCGTTAGATATTTGAATTTTCAGGATATTGCGTATAAACATAAGAACACGTGCTGTATTATACTTTTTTTTTATTAAAACAGCGATTTGCATTTTTCAAAATAAAATGATGTAAAATGATCTGTTTGATGAAGTTCTGCTGATTTGTTTACAAAGACACATGATATTTTCACGCGTTTATGCCTTTAACAAAATCGTTAAATACCGCTCTATTTCTACGGAAATACCCGATGCCTAACGGTTGTGTTTTTATTCCATGTTTCGGACAATGTATGGTCTTTGCCGTCAAGAATATGGTAAATATTTGTAAAGAAAACGAGCACTTTCCTAATTATATTTAACAACCGCATAAGCAAATTTTAAAAGGGAATTTGATCAAACAATATTTAATTTACAGAGAAATATGACTCTAAACTGTTGCGATGCAGAAAATCAGAACAGAAACACAACCACTCTACGATATTCGGATTTCTTCTAATTTTTGTCTGTCCAAAAATGTCAAAGATGATTCATGAGATGGTCATTTTTAATTTGGACAAATCATCTTTTCTAGGCACGAGTGTCAATAAAACAAAACCTTCTTGTGTCCATTATATTTGTTGACCAGCAATGCCTTGTAATTTAAACCAGTGGAAATACAGTGAATCGTTTTTTTCCCTTAACGGTCAAAAGTGTCCGAGTGGAAAACTGACACGACTTCATTTCCTGTACTCCATTTTAGTAAAAACTTCAATAATGCAATAAGACTTGCTTAATTACTTACATTTTCTATATTCTATTCCGCGCACGAACGCTCTCGGATTAATATTTGTAGAAAATAGTCCGGCAAAGTAGTGGACAGAGCGTTCTTGATGGAAACTTGACAAGACTTGAAAAGATAGGATACTTTTGTAATCACAACTGAACTTTCTTATTTATACCAGAGACATTTTATACAAATTGACCAATCAGCAATATCTTTCTGTTCCATGTTTTCAACAAAATTTCGTCCATTTTGTATTACATACATGTATTTTTTTCGCTTCTTTACAAAATACTATCGCATGCTATAATTACCAGAAGACAGGTTTGTAAACATTCCTTTTGGCAGAAGCACATGGAGATTTTTGGTTGTTGTTGTTACTTTGCATGTTGTTTTTTTTATTAATTATTTATTTCAATTTGTTTGTTGTTGTTTTTTTTTGTTGTTGTTTTTGTGTTTTTTTATAAACTTTATTAAACCAACACATCACGGAAATTGCCAAAAACTTGCAAATGGCAGAACAATGAGCGACTGTGATATGTAGAGAATGTACTTAAATAGATGTGTCATTTCCATCCAAAGTTTGGCTACACTGTACGAAACAATCGAAAAGAACATTATTCCCTAAATTCTACTTAAATCAGAGAAAAGATAAAAATCCATTGGACAGGGTCTTAGGACGCTAAATCTTCGAGCTGTTTATCACATTGGATTTTCTTTCCACTATGTTTATTAAAATGTATTCTCATCACTCAAATATCTAAGATTCAAAGACAAAAAAAACATATGTGAAAGCTCTATTCGTGACAGATTTAAAAGAAGACCAATACGTCAACGAAACAATAAAATGTCAAAACATGATGGCCATTGTCACATTTTGACCAGAATATGAAATGACCAGTGGTCGTAATTTAATGAGAATTTAGACATATACTGATAAAAAGTCAGTCATTATATTGTGTAAACACCATTGGGAATATTTTAAGAGAAACTATAATGAGGCCATTTCACCGAAGATGAAAAAATCACCATTGCAAGTGCTTGACACCTACGTAATTTATTTCACTCTTTACACTCGACTATAATTGACATATAAATATGTATACCTGAAATGTGTGTTCACCACTACACGTATGTATTTAACCTGGATTTCATATAAAATCTTTTACCCACATTTAAAGTTATATTGCACAATCAAAATTAAAAATCCAATATATAAAGATCTATTTATATGGCTAATATCGTATTTATATCGCATTCATATTGATCCAATATTGGACAGTCTCTATAACGATCCAATGTTGTTCCTTCTAAGATGTAATACAATAAAAAATCTGTCTTTAAATTATACAAAATTATACAAATTACAATTACTGATAATATTCTAATAATATTTTCTTTATACGGTATTTACAAGCATATATCATCCAATTTCCGAAACTTATGAAGTATTTTATGGAGTACAGTATGGGCCAGATTACTGAACGTGATCGGGTCAAGAGAAGTAAACGGAATTTATCAGCACCATGAACGGTGTTTCCGGTACCGTTTATTTCATGTAATACTCCGCATAATAAAAAATCTCTGTGTCTAGGAGTACATTTGTTTATACTTTCTGATCTAGACAAATATTAATAAATAACGACCTTATTCTGAGAAGATTTCAGAAAATTAAATCTCAACGGAGGAATCAAAGTAATACTTAACTTTGATGGTCCTGTTTGGGACCGTAAAATAATGACGGCTTATAAACGTGTTCGAAATTTCAGCACTTAACGCTGACCTGTAGCTTGGAGCCAATTTGTCACAGAATACTCGCAATGTAAGACTAACTAAATTACGAACGAATTATAGTCCTTTTTCGCCAACAAATGAAATAATACTGCTCTCGCGCGGGTGCCAATCAAAATTTTCTATTGGCAAAGACGACAGACTTTATGAAAGTATAAGTAATAAAACTGAATAAAAGAATTTGTTAGGAACTAAAATGTTCATGCTGTTAGCTTACCCTTTGACAAGGGACGTTATGAAAGCTTGATAAATTGAAAAAAAAAGAATCTAAGAAGCTCGGATATTTTTTTTTATTAATTTCAGAACAGATTTATGCCACAAATAATGTCTGCGAATAGTAATTAATAATTTGATTAAATAAGCTAACATAGAATGGCGATTAATGGAATTGGATCGGCTTTATTACAGTATATGACATCATTTTTTTGACAGACAATTCTTTATTGTTATAGACAGTGCTAAACAGTTCATAGGATGTGCTTTTTTGTTGCCAATTTACTCTCCTTGTTCTGTGGACCTATTTTGATACAAAAATACCACCTTCTAAAAACATTACTATCGTAAAACTAAATTTTCATTAAATTGTATATATGGGGGGATTGAAGTTTCGGAGGGGTTTGTGGAATATATTTATGTAGCTATAATAATTAATGCTTCATAAAAAAGCATTTCAATTAGGCACTGGAGGGCAAGTGAACCTAACACGAATCCTTTGATTCCACAAGTAACACTTATCCTGTATTCTCCTGCAAGCCAAGTTTTGTAAGTTATACAACATGACATTGCAGACGATAATGACGTCATAAGAATATCCTCATTCATTTCCTATGATTCGAACATTTTTTCCTCTCCGCTCAAAAAAAAAAAATGGAATTGTCCGAAGTGGGTATGGAGTCATGTATGACAGGGAGGAGTGAAAATTTCTGAAAGTGGGACATAGCAATTTCATTTTAGTAATAATTTTATCGTATCTCAATTTTAATAGATCAAATTTGTAGGGATTTCTCAATATATATTGCCTTCAAATCTTACATTCTATATTGTTTTTACTGGGAACATAGTAGACATAAAACCTGTCTTGGTCTACATATAGCAGTGAATGCAATATATATGGGGGCTTAAACAATATCCTTCAAAAGAAAAACATATCTGTACCAATTACAAGTACATAAAATTTGATTTTCATTTATACATATCCTAGTTATAATTTGCTAAACGTATATCAATGCACTCATAGGCTTATGTTTAAATTATAATGCATTTATTTTGAAACTAGTTATAGTTTTTTATTGCTGCATTTTTATTGAAACTGCATTTGACATACATTGAGCAAATTTCCAAACAGTGGGGCAATTGTCACCTTTACATTTCCAAATGTCTCATGGAGCATAATAGACTGGGGACAAGTGTCCTTGGGAGGGGCGGAGGCAAATGATCCGAATCCCAAACCAATACTTTTAAAATTATACGATATGGATCTTAACAACTTACATAGATTTATGTACTAGTATTTATTTATGTTTAAAACATGTGATGAATACGAATTCAAAATGTTATAATTTACTTTTTATAGATACATTGTGAAGTGACTAAGAAAAACAATACAATATAAACAATAATAGATCTAATTTATATTCTAACACTGTCGGAAATTTTTCTATATAAACAAAGAAGGCTCGAAGCGTGCATAATTTTATAACAATGCACTCGCCGTTCTTATTATCTCCCTGTGTATTTTCACATTGAGGGCGCCATTTTGTTTGAGAAATCTGATAAATAAAAACAATTTTTGTCGAATTTTGTTGTGAAAACTATCTAGAATGAAAGAAAATGGTGTAACTAAGAAAATAAATCCGAACACCAATATCTTTAATTCAGTCGTTAACACTGTACAGACGTTTAAATTATTGTTTACGTGACGTCACAATGTAGCGCCAAACAGCACGTGCAAAACAATCAAATCAAGTACGCTATTTTAATGTCGCAAACGAGTTAAGTTTTACATTTATTTCACTTTTGATAATTTGTATTTCGCTTGAAAAATTATAGAGTAAAATAAAATAAACAAACAAAGTTTTATCAACGTTTTCAAAATTCGTTATTCTCAAAATGTTTCTACACACGGTAGATTTAACGACAGTTTTTTCAACCCACTGGAACAGCCTATTAAGAACGTTTCTATTGGAAACTCTGAGGCGAAAACACATTTTACCACCAAACATAAAGTCCAACTTTATAATAATAATTATAATTTTTCTTGACGTGTTAGAATGGAAATAGATATTAATTCTTCGTGCATTATTGTATAATAATGCACGTTTTTCGTTCAAATGCTTTGTAATTAATCACCCAGGCCTATCGGCCTTCGTGATTATATTACTACGCATTTGAACTCAAACCGTGCATTATTCTACAACAATGCACTCAGAATTGATATCTATTTCCTAAATAAAATGTAATAAAATGGTTTAGAATGGATAATGCATTTAATGATATACAATTATAATAATTGAGATAATTTTTGCGCATTTCAAAAACTTCCTTAACATTTTTTTATTAGTTTTCAAATTTGTTAAGACATCAGAGCATTGAACATAAACCGAGGGTCAAGAAACATTGAGGGCCCTGTAAACGAATGTACAGCAAAGTAGAAATGATATTCGGTTCCAGTAGCGTTTTGATTGCATATTTGACAGAATCACAATGAATTGATATATAATGTACTGAAGACCTTTTTTGATTTACATCTGAAGCAAATTTTCTGGGTCAGGTGACCAATTACTGATGAAGGATATAAAATATGCGTTATCACAATAATATTACATTTGTTTTCTTTTTAAGTTTTAACTACATCGTTCATATGTCAAAAAATGTATTGTCGTTTAACTTTAATGGCACGAGACGCCAGACTTTGACCATGTAATCCGTCAAATTCAACACATGATACTATCAAAATGGACGTTGCAAAGATGTCCCCTAGGGTATAAAATGAATACATGTATTAAAGTTTTGATAAAACTCCCACTGCTTGTCACAGAAAAAGAACGCGATAGTTAGTTCATATGATATTGACCGTTGTGACGTAATCTATGACGTAACCTTTCAACACCTTAAGTATAACGGTAACATTTTAATCACATGGAACATCTGCACCAAGTTTTTAACATTGTAATATAATACCGGAAATCGATGCAGCGTTCTTTGTACATGAAATTTTGATTATCGTCTGCAAATCGATAAACTGGTCAATAGATAACGGACATCTTACAGCGAGAAAGTCTTTGTCCCTCGATTTTAAATCTGTTGACATTACTTTAAGCGACTTCAAATTATCGATCAATTTTTTGTATCTTTAGATGTCTGAATCCAGATTCTAATTGTTGCCAATTTGGATTTTATTTTGATTCCCCGTTTAATATCTGTTGAAAACATGCATTGAATAACTTGGTTTCTTTGACTTCTTTTTTGTACCCATCTCTACTTTTAAATCAATTAGCAACTGTAAATAACTTACACCTTTTTTCATTTTTTTCTGCATATTAACATGTTATAGATTTAAACTAAAGAGAATTTAAGGGCTTTTTATGATGAGAATCGTTAAATTTACAACGAGCTTTAATTTGTTAGATACTTCGGATTGAATAGCGTTCCCTAATTCTCTATCCCCCCTTTCTTCTTTGATTTAGTTAACATCTTTCACATGATGATTAGATATTCATTTTGCACTTTTTTCAAAGTTAACATCAGTCCTTTTTTACAATTGTTTCTCCGTGATAATTAACAAAACAACGATAAAAGCATTCAATTTGAAACATCTGTTTCTATTCGTAAAATCTGCTTTTGTTTATTTTGTTTTTGTTCTATACATGAACAAAATTTCGCAGTCGCTTAGAACCAAAGCATCTTGTCATTAGGACATAATTTTTAATGATATATTGAAATATTTAGGGTTTTTTTACACTCACTTCTTTCACTTTTTGTAATTAATTTTTTGGACACAAAATGTTTTAGCATGGAGCTTAAAATACACATATCTTTGATTTTAGTAAAGCTTTTTATTGTTATTCTAATATAGCCATCTTTCGGGGGAAAAACAACATTCCTAACAGTAAAGAAAAGTACTTATCTCTGATTTGTTAAATGACCTTGCATGCGTGTACAGGAATGACATATGGGTTTTAATGTTTTCATGCATACCAGTAAGTGACGGAAAAAATGATGATAATATCTAAGACATAGAAAACTCTTTTATGTCGCGGAAGGGAACATCTTTACTGAGCTACTGAGGGTTTATGGTAATGTCGCAACGTTGACTCGAACATTGGACCTATATGCTCGCCAAATTTCCGCTGAATGGCAATCGGAAAGCTACAAAAAAATTCTGTAATGTTTCGTTGACGCTTAATTGCCAAAATGTCTGAAATCAAAATCAAATGATGCTCAAATGTGTGTTTTTTATTGTGCTTGTATGTGTATGTGTGTTTATAAATGCCCCTCTACACCTATTGTCTTTTTCGCTATATGACTGGTATATCATTTAATAATGTATATTTTCAAAGATGATGTATTGAGTGCAAGTCTTTAAGTAATATTTCTGTTCTGTTCTGTTCTGGTATGTTTTGTGATTTGTGTGAATATAAATTGTGCACTTTATGTTAAAATATTCCAGTAAGACTTTTACAAAAATAAATCTATGCTGTTCAATATAGTTGGAAAAAAAATGGCGGTTAATTATTGTGTCAATTGTCTCGTGCGTTTTTCCCATCATTACGCCTCCAAAATGGCCCTAAATAATTATAATAAAAAAACGAAATGACTTGCTTAATATCTTTTATATTTGATTGACAGGCCTTTGATGAATTTGACGGTCAAACCTGACAAGTCATTGATGTATCTAAATTTTTTAAAGTAATATACGTGCATGTAAGACAAATATCTCATCAACTGTCAAACTTAGAAAAACATGACTTTTTTCAATTGTTTTATTGCATTCAGATGGGTTTTTGATGTTATTTGTAACCTTGGTCAAATAATTAATGGACTGGTCATTCTGGACATTATGTCAAAATAAAAGTCGTATCAAATGAAACAAATTAACATAAATAATACAAAAGTATTTCGCTTGACCATTTACTTTATTGTCTTACTTATTTAATATTCATCTTTAACAATGGCATGTCATTTTACACCATCTACTCTACGTAAGTTTTTGTCTATAATTTGACAGTCATACATTTTTTAAGCGTGTAAAACATTTACCGGCGGTTTTTTCAAAGGCAGTTTAATTAAAATACAAACGGACATCTAACAAACATCATGATGATGCGTTTCTCTTCATCAAACGAATATTTTTATTGCCAAACTTCGAAGCAGCTGATCCTTACTGAGAAAATCAAAATTTTCAAATTTTCAAAACCAATCGCACCCAGACCTGCCTTTGACAAGATATTACTTCCTCGTGTACATAATATGATACTGAAAGATTTTTCTTCCTTTTACCTTACATCTAATTTTATATTGCAATTATGCATGGTTATTAGTTGGGTAATTTTCTTATCAAATTATCTGAAAGAATATTTTATACAAGAAACATATTTCAGTGAATGTTGTCATAGAATATTTCTTTCCTTGCAGTTACAGTGCAGTTGATGCATACCATTTTTCATTGTTCTATTCTACACTAATATAAAATGCAGCTTTGAAGGTAAATTGTTCTAGTTAACATTTTCTATAGTTGTAACATAACTGAGGTCTTCATACTTTTTGCTAGAAAATATCACGTCACAACCCGGGGATCGAACTTTTTTTCATTATATATAAATATGGCATCTTTTAATATTCAGCGGGATGACGCAATTTTTATCTGCTCTTTTAATCATTTAAACCGTTTTCATCATTTATACATAAGATAAAGGTAAATACATAATTATATTGTTTATTTACTAAACCTGGTAAATGAAAACCTTTTTTTGAAAACTGCCACAAGGTGTAGCGCCTGTGTAAAGTACACCTTGTGTATTTCAGTGTATTTCTTGTCGATGGAAACTATCCATCAAACTAACCTAAACCGTGTTTGGGTCCACCACGTGACATTCATTAGTCTTGGACTTGATCCCAAGATCCCATAAAAAGCTATATTTACCAGAAAGAGCGGATGGAGGGTTATGGAACATAGGGAGAAGAAATTTCTGTTTTCATAAGAACTGTTATACAAGGATGAAAGAATCACTGTTTTAAAGTCGCCACAATTTTCCCTGTATTTTCCTACCGTTAATTACCAGACATGACATTTAACTTAAACATCGCGTCTCGTGTTTAAATTTAACCATTTCAATTTGCCTTCTGCCTGTCTCGAGCCGCGACAAACGCCGGTAACATGAGCGTTTCTAATGCTCACAAATTGCATAATAATTACTGTGGCAAATGAAAGTGGTTGTGTTTATGTAATTTTAATGGCTCCGAAGGGGGCGCGTTTCTACAAGAAGCAAAGGATAGAAAAGAGAATGTATTAAGGACCTCTTAATCACATAATTACCGCTCTTGGAGTTTGGTCTTCAACGCACTTAGGGTGTAATATATCGACAAGCTTTTCCCACTTTTTTATTGAGAAACTGTAAGATAAAGTTCATTCTGCAATCATTTTTATTATTCATGCGTAATTTTGTCTTTTTTTTCAATTGACAAAGCAGATTTTCTAAGTGTTGCTTACCTCCTTAAAGACCCCTTTGCTTTGTTTAAACTTCATGTTTTTCTGCTTCAGATGTTTTGATGTTTTGTTTAAGTTTGAGTGGATATCATCACCAATTTCTGTCAAACAAGAGATACATATCAAAATGCAATTAAATGATTTATTGGAAATGTGTGCGAGTACTTAGTATATATTGGGTGAAGCATTACCTTCGACCTAGACTGACAATGGTTCAAAGTGTTTTACATCTTCAAATGCCGTCTGCTAATATTTAGGTTTGTTGCCTTAATTTTCACCAAACTAAACATTTGATCATTATGAACTCACTTTCATATACTACTAACAATCAAATATGAATGCCCAATATGATATATGTAAACAATTGCATTTTCTAAACTTGCTTAAAACGCTTTTAAATGATATATTATTATATATTAAAGCTTGCATTTGACCATACCCTTTCCACACCTAAAACAAATCGATGGAACTTAGTTAATAAATTATGAAAGTACAAAATGGGGAGTGTCCTTTTATTTTATAGAAAAGATGAGCAACATAATACATTGACAGAAAAAATGTCTAAGAATTGATAAAAAACTGACAATTAAAGCATGGCTTCTAATTCATTTCGGTTTTTTTCTCAATACATTATATTGTTAATAAAAATTGGCACCGCTTCTTCATCGACAATGCACAAATGCTTCTTTTTAACAAATAAATAAACTTGTCTGCCATGTTTTAATATTTTCTATAAATTATTAATTTTCGTGATGTATCGCTCCAATATATCCTGCTTTTGTAATTTCCAGTAAGTCCATTTCATTTGAATGAATTGTGCCTGACAAATTGCTACACAGCATCTATTGTCATATAAGCCGAGCAATATATATATGTATATTGTTCAGAGAGTTGTTCTGTAAAACTTCAACTGTTAAGCCACTCAAACGTATATACCATGTCTGTTATTGTATAGAAAAAAAAAGAGAAAAAAGTTCTTGTATAAGCTATAATCGAATTCCTGGGGAAAGAAAACATTGAATTTCAACACGTAAATATCATTGTCCAAGCTTTAATTAAAATATCGAAAGAAAGACATTGGCTTCTCGAAAGTATTATTACAGAAACTTCGATTTTTTTCAAACGTCTAACGTGATAAAAAAACATTGATATCTAATAGTTTTTTTAAAAAAAAAAATGAAATTTCGTAAAGGAGACCTTAGCAGTCAGTGCAACATAATATAACATTTCCGATTTCAGTGTATGTAAATATAGTTGAAGAAAAAGAATGAAATTTCCAGTAGACCTTAGTGCTTGTGCTTATATGATTGTATAGAACACTTTTTTCATTTCTTTCAAAAACTTGATACTTGTAGGCCGTAAAAAGTACAATAATATTTCTTATCAAGTGGCAAACTATTTCCTTCTCGTGAAAGACCTAAATGGTTACCAAAAATCATTGAAATCATATCAAAGAATAGAGAAACCTAACAAGCAATGTTTAACCGTTGAAAAATAACTGTTATCCGTTTATGTATTAAAATCTTGTTTAAAAGATAAAAGACTCTGATTATTACATGCTTTCTTTTGCTAAATATGACATACTGTTATTGCCTTTGGGTCACCATGTCCCTATTGTTTGCGAGATGAATCAATGTTATTTGGTAACCATTAATCTATTGGAATCGAAAATGACCTTTAATTGAGCCGTGTCACGACAAAAGCAACATAATGGGTTTGCGACCAGCATGGATCCAGACCAGCCTGCGCATCCGCGCAGTCTGATCTGGATCCATGATGTTCGCTATCAGTTTCTCTACTTGTTATAGGGTTTGTAAGCGAACAGCATGGATCCTGATCAGACTGCGCGGATGCGCAGGCTGGTCTGGATCCATAAGGCTCGCAAACCCATTATGTTGGTTTTGTCGTGACGCGGCTCCATTGGAGTTTTCATTGCCTTAGAAACGGCTGCGATATCAAAAACACTCGCTGGTGAAGAAAGTTTAAGTATAAAGCCACTGATTGATTTCAAGAGGTTTTGTGTACATAGACTAAAACGATTTTGTTTGTCCATTTCCTAAGAAAAGTGAATAATGATAGACGTGTTTAATGGAAACGACTAGTTACGAAACATTAAGAAGTACGAGAATATTAGTGGGTAAATAATACCGGAAGTCCATTACACAAAGCTCTTCAAAAATAAAGATTGAAAATCAATAAAGTTCAGAATGGTCAAAAGAAGTTGCAAAGTTAATATGCTTTATCCAAAGAATATAGTTTCCGGAAACAGTGAATGAATCCTTGAATTTAATAAATACATTAGAGGTGGCATAGCTTTAAGTCGTAGTGATAATAATAATAAATTTATTAGAGAATTATTTGATAGAGGTATCAATTTGTTGTAACAAATCAAAAAGTACTGGTTACTGAGAAGTGAAAATCATTAAAAACAATATACCTTTTTTCTTACATATTTACATATTGACTTACTGATTATGTGCACTAGCCTGGCTTTTACATATCCATTCTTTTTATTTTTTTTATTATTTTTTTGAATGTGGCCTCGTATGTCAATACGTCCTTTTGTCTTGTAACCATCGTTTCTTAAAATGAAGACAAAGATAAGAATGGCGATGGTGTTGGCGATAGTAATGATAATAATGATAAAAATACTGCTGCTGCTAATGATGATGATGACGACGACGAGAACGACCTTGGCGATGATAACAATGGTGATGATGATGATGACGACGACAATGACTAGAACGAACAAGGCAATGATGATGACGATGGTCACAATGGTGATAATGATTATGTTCATGTTTAGTATTAAAATTATCATTTTAATTGATACAAGTACATGTATATCTTCAATCTTGACGCCATTCACGTTTGATATTCGACGCATTTATATTGAGATATAAATAGACATCTGTTATTATGTCTTTTTAATTCTATAATGTTTAATTAATTCCAAGCCCATATATAATCGGATTACATCGTACAATACTGATCAGAAATAAATAAATTAATTAAAAATACATGATTCCAACGTCTGCTTATACAATTTTAATCCATTCATTACATATTTTGGATTAGTTTTCAATTAAAAATCAACACGGGTCGATCCTTTATCTCAATGTAAAGAAGATATTTCAATAAAGCACATATACGTGTTTTAACTAGCGTGCTTAATGTATAAATATAAGTATAAATACTAAGAAATCTTACATAAACAGATGCAACTAAATAAATTTATCAAACAAACAAACAGCTTTGTTACACGATAATGTTTTCTCACAGCATTATATAAATCCACTTCAAAATCTGTTTTATAAAGACATTAAAAATAAAATCTTAAAACTTCAGAGATCTTAAAGAGATTTTGTTTGCGGGCTTATCGCCTAGATTTAAACGATAGTATGTCGGGTTAAATGCTGGTACTTGAAGAAAAATACACTAATCGAATTTAAAAGATATTTTTCAAAAATCCAGGAAATGATAAATTTATGAATGAAACAGGAACCATCCCCTGCTGCTATTTCTAAATCTGGTACCAGTACCTCAAACCGGGGACCAGTGTTCTTGCATTACTTACTGCACTCTAAAGGGCCATCTGAAAAGTCTGCGACAAGCAACACTATTTTATATAAAAAAAAGCGTCAAATCCTCGAATTGGCCATCGGTCATTTTTTCTATGTAAACCTTGTGCACCCGAGGGGGTGGGGGTCACTTGTAGGATTGGTAAATCAAATATTCGAATATTGATTTCGTTATTTCAATGCAATCTGTTTCAAAAAAGTTGAAAATATGCATGGCGTCGTTTGAAGTCATAGTACATTCATTATTTTAGTTTTGTTTGATGAAACTATATTACTGCATATGACATCTTTAAGAAAAAAATCAACCATCATGTATACAAACAAAAATCTTATTATACCTTTCGATTAACCCATTCCTCAGAGGCTCATATATTTATATTAAAAATAAAAGACTCAGAAATTACGTAGGTATGTATTTAAAAGCACGTAATTCACAGGCACATGCATAAAACACAACAGCTATGAATAATTAATAAGACTTTATTTACAGGATATAGCATTACTTATATCTCATCAACAAAAGCTAATTATTTTCCGAGACAATTTGCAACTCTATTAAGGAATTATATTTTCAGTCGTCTGTAGTCAAGGCTCGTTGTCAGTCGTTTTTGTATATGTATATTTCAATAGACTATTCAACTTTACCGATTCCTGTTATAAACTCTAATGACGGTCAAAACGACAAGAAAAAGAGAATTTTTTTTGCTTTTTAATTCAAAGCCTGTGGTTTTCAAAGCTGCATGCCTCCAGATGAGCCATATAAAATCAAGAAAACAGCTTTATGAAAATGTATTAAGATTCTAAGAAAAGTAAAAAAATATTTACAAGAAATGATTTACATGTTACACGCAATGAATGACTGATTTTGCAGTATTTATCACCATATTTCTAATGCGCGTCTTATTTGTTCACATGTTATTACAAAATGTATGTTTTGTATGAAATAAAAGAAATGGTCTGTTCTTTCTGTTCAAACGCAATAAGGATTGTTTACTTGAAAGTAGTTTACTTTTTAATAGGTTTTTAAACTTTTCGTGAAAATTAGCTTGAAAAGTCTTGGGATTGGTCAGGTCGAATGTTATGTGGAGAAAAAATGTTTCAAACGGCAATTAATGAAAAGTTTGACGTCATTATACGTGACCGCTCTAAATTTGAAAGCAGCCACCATACATCAGACGATTGTTTAAAGATGAATATTTAAAATGAGGTCATTTTAAAGACCCTCTGTTTGAAGGGAAACTATTTAGAATGAAAACACAAATGAAAAATCCTAGAGTTTCGCAGTATTTTACATATTTGTGTATCTTCATAGTTTATAGAACAAAATTTACTTTGGCCTTAATACAGTATGCAAATTTGGATTAAACGCTTTGATTACTCCCAGAAGATCAGGGTCATATAAAGTGATTATTGGTTTTATAAAAAGCCTGGGACCAGCAACTACACGCAATTTGCGGAGGACCTGAAACCATAATTATTAATCACCGTGAAGAGATTGGCTTTTTTTTTGTTGTTTTTTTTTTTTGCAACAGTCCACTTACCATGTAGTGTAATTATTTTAGGTCACTACTTTGTGGCAAATTTGCATAAGCATAATCTTTTTTACTATTTTAATTCATTTCATTTTCAAAATTCAAAAGTTTACGTGTTTGTTTCTTTCTTTCACTCGTTGAATTTACCTTAAATGTAGAGATATATGCGCACACATTTTGCATCGACCAAATTCTTTCTTCGTCATTATCAACTATCAATAGACGCATATTTTCTTCATAAAAATTTAATATTGTTCTAACTATAAGTACTTTTATTTTTGAATTGCGTTTTTAGTACAAAACAAACTGGTAATTTAACCGGCATGTTGACATCTTTAACGCTCTGTTTATCAAAAAAATTTGATAGCGTCATAAAGATAAATTAAAATTTCAAATTTCACGGAGTTCATAAATTTATAATTTACACTTTGAAGTTTGGGTTTGATAAGTACCCACCCGATACAGGGAGGTAGTAACTTTTTTATGTAAATTCCCTGAGATTGAATATAGCCAGTTTTTATTTTTATTGAAAATCTTGAAATGAAACTTTGAAAAGTTTTCAGTGTTTGTAGTAAATAATAAACGTCAAATGTCAAACGAATTTCATGGTTAAGTAAACAGCTATCCTTTTGAAAAATATTTTCATATCTGATGGCTAGTATACAAAAATATCTTAAACATGAGCAATAAAAATTCAAAATATTTTTAAATAGTATATACATGAAGTGAGTAATAAATAACTTGTAAAACCTATCCAGTCGAATATATTGTCACATCACCGAACTATAGTCTAACCTTTTTTATTCTCGGAGGAGGAGGATTTAAAAAAAAAACTTAAAAAAAATACAAATCGATGTTTCTATAGTGATATGGCCAAAAATAGTCAAATTTTATCACTTAAGATCTTTTCTGATTTTTCCCCCGAAACATGATTAATCTACGTAATTGTTTTTGATGATATTGTTGGTGTTGTTATTGTTGATGATGATAATGATAATGCTGTTGTTTGTTGTTGTTGTTGTTGCTGCTGACGATGGTGATAAGATAAAGTTGTTGTTGTTGTTGATGATGATAATGAAAATGCTGCTGCTGTTGTTTTTGTTGTTGTTGTCATTACTGATGATGATGGTAATTATAATGTTGTTGTTGTTATTGATGATGATGAAAATGATAATGCAGTTGTTGTTGTTGTTATTCTTGTTGTTGTTGTTGTTGTTGATGATGATGATAATGTTGTTGTTGATGATAATGTTGTTGTTGATGTTGATGATGATAATGGTGACGACGATGATGAAGGAAAAGGACGTCAGAGTTTGAAAGCTGACAAAACAACAAAACACAAAACAAATAATTATAAAAAATTGGGAATCTTGTTACTATACTTGAATATATATTGTATTGGACCTCTTCTTCAAATAACACTAAAATATCAGAGTTTTTTTTTCATCTAAGATTTATAACTCGGTAGCATTTCCATAACTGCTTATTGTTGGTTTCATATTTTCTGCTACATACATGTATTACATACATAAATCTTTTGAGCAGACGACACACTACAAAATATTATTTTAAAATATTCAGCAATAAACGATCAAATGGGCCTGCTTGATTATTCCTTTGTCTCGAACATGTGACAAACGTCAACTTCGATCAAGTTCAAAGTCTTTCATATAGATACACAAACAAAATTGTCTAAGACAATCAGTTCATCAATTTCTCAGAGAAATATCCATAAAATAAGTTATAAACGCAATTTTATCATTACCTTATGGCTATGGTCATTCAATATTCAGAAGCCCCCGTTATTTGGTCGTAAATTAAAGGAATTTTGAATTCTGACGTGAGCATTATAAGTATTCGTAGAAAATCAGTGCGTCTGGTTTTCTAAATTGATAATGGAACTTTTTCAAATGAGTTTTGTCTACATGCGATCAACAACAAGAGCTCGCTATGAAAGACAATGGTTCCAGATATCTATTATTATCATACCATACTAGTAATATACCACACTTCTGTAAAAAAATAACACTTTTACGTATTTTTACCATTAACAGTTAAAATAACAGAAATGTATAATAAGAAAATGTTCATGTTTTTTTTCATTCTGAATTTGTCGTTTTATTCGTATTCCTTATTCTAAAATGCTGGACTGTAACTCGATTATTTAAGTAAATAGGATATTAAATTGACTTAAGGTCGTTTTGGTATGTGTACACAGTCTGGCATCAGTGTACGAGATAAACAGATGTGTTTTTACCAGGAATGTCATTATTTAAATATTTAGTTTCCGTTTTAAAGAGATAATGGTTGAAATTCCTTCCCATATCAGTGGAAATCAGGCTCCATTATGTCACGTGATCATAGAAAAAGCAATTTCTTTGAGTAAACAATGATGACCGCTAGAGACCAGAGATAGAGGGTTTAAAATTGTGCTTGCAAAATTAATACCAATAAATACTGATACAATTAATCATGTATTCAATGAATTATTAATACAAAAAATGACCTTTTCCCTAGATTTTATGTTACAGCAAATAGGTGATGCTTTTTTGTATAAACATGAAAAAACATTTGGTACTGGTAATGTCTAGCATTCTCGCAGGAATTTCGAGGAGGCGTATTGCGTAAAGCGTAGCCTGAGGGTTGGGTAGGAAAAAGGTTCAAACGTAAACAGGCCCCCAAAATCCTTTTCTGGATATGCTATGGGTGGGTGGAGTGGAAAACAGGTTTTCCAAAATATATTTAAAAAAAAAATAAAAAAAAAAAACAATATAAAAAAACAGGAATTAATCTCATGTGTATAAATCTCTTTTCTGGGGAGTATTCACTTTTGAACAGGACGACTGGAAAGCAGATTCTCAAAAACGAGAATGGATCTTAGCTGTTTGAAACATGCACATGCAGATTTTAGCTCCTTCTATGTCGGATAACAGGTGCCTCGAATGTAAAATTAATGTCATCAGTTATAAAACTATAGACGATTTGTCCCATTTTAATCATTGTGTCTTTTTATTCGGTTCGTAAACAAAAGGCTAACGAAGAACTAGTGAAAAATTGCAGGTTTCATTTAACGAGAGCAACATCATTTTTTAAACGGTTATATACTTTTTATGCAAATGAGCATGCAATGTACGTATGTGAAATATTTAAGGATTTGACAATTAAAAAAGTAGATCTACACAGTAAAAGTACATGATTAATGCTGTAACGCTTTAGATATACTTAATTTTATACGTATATCGTTTATCTTTTTAAACATTTAAATTAAAGTGACACTTAACATCTCATTAAATCAAATAAATTTAAATTCCTTACTTGTCATATATATTTTATTTGATACTTTTTTTTCTTTCAGCTGACCTCATTTGCCTATTTAAGATTTTGTCATTTTAAGCAACGATTTATTTGCCTTTTAACACAAGTTGAAATGTAAACATACTAAAATGGTTGTTCATATGAAAAGTAGATATATTAAAACAATGGCTTTCATGTATATTGTTACATTAAATCACCTCTGACCGAAAGATTTTTGTCTTTAGGGCAATGTATATTTGTACAAGTAACATGATTTTTTTATGTTTAGTCTTTTTAAAAAAACAACAACTTCATTTCTTAACGCCGCAACATTAATTTACATCATATATAAAACATTTGAAATGTTTATCTTACGAAATCAAAGACGATTTTTCCCCTTATTTTATACATCATAAAATCAATGATAATAGCTATCGCAAAGTTCCGCCTAAATAGTGGAGGGAGGACATGGTTGCCCGTCCTTTGCTTTTATTTACTCGTGCATTTATAACCCGTGCTTTTATTACCCGTGTATTTATAACACGTGTATTACATGTTCAATAATCACTGCAAAGGTGACCATATGACTGGCTGGATAACCACTGACTCAATGTGACTAAAGTTCAGGTCTAATTAAGTTATTTCTTAATGCGTAATGTTAATTAGGAGCTGACTTTAATAGGATTGGCCACTGACTTATCATATTAATCATACAAATGCAGATCGACAATCAGGTTAGCTAAATAGGTAGAGCGATGGACCGTGAATATAGCGACCCCGGTTCGATTTCCGGACGGTGCAGATCACTTTCCTTGTGATTGTGTACCTTTGTGCTGGTATGTACAGAAGTTAAGAGTTCCTTGCGGAAAGTGAAGGCAAACTAGTACTGGTAAACTGCTCGACAGCCTGTCCAGGATAGATGCGGCTCTGGTAAATTCAACGTGGCTTACTGCCGTGATTCGGAGGGTAAACTACCAACACCACCACTACATAAACAGATCATATAAAAAACAAGACTTACAACGTTTGCATTTAAACGCGAACTGTGATTTGCACGCGAATTCCGGATCTAACAGATTCTAGCAGATCTGCGACGAAATTAAGGGTATGGTATCAAACGTGACGTAGGTCACGTTACCAAAATTACATGTAACGATTAATGGATGATATTTCAAATAGAAATAGGCAGAAAATCATACTACATGATTTATCTGACCATTTTCTCATGTTTTCTTTTCTTAAATGGCCATTGTTAAAAGAACATTATCCGGGAATGAAATTAAAAGTAACGGCAATAGCGTCTTAAGTTGGAATAAGGTTTTGAAGTTCCTTCATTTCTTAATAAACTAGAACTGTGTCCAAGGGATACGGATGCCCCCACTGACAAGATATATATGGTATATAGTGAAAAAATCAACAAAGGGCCATAATTTTGTTAAATTTGGTCGCAGCAAAAATTCCTTCCTTGACTTCCATCTACACATTAAGGTTGTTCATCCCTGGAAGTTTAAGCAAAATCTGCCATCCGGTTTAAGAGGAGTTGCGTTCACAAAATTTCTATATGGTATATAGTGAAAAAAATCAACAAAGGGCTATAATTCTGTTAAATTTGGTCTCAGCGAAATTTCCTCCCTTTACTACCATCTACACATTAAGGTTATTCATCCCTGGAAGTTTAAGCAAAATCTGTTATCCGGTTTAAGAGGAGTTGCGTTCACAAGATTTCGGGACGTACGGACAGACAGACGTACGTACGGACGGACGGTCAAGTGCAACGCTATATGCTCCCCATTTGTGGGGGCATAATAAAAATGTTTCGATTCATTGGATAGAATGTATATTTAGAATTAGAGTGAGACTGAACTATATCCGCTAATTGAAATAAATGCACCGGAGAAGTAAGTCATTCACCTGCTGACGTCATTTGGTTTATTGACGACATTTTGCAGGCCATACGTTTTTGATATCATTCCCATTTGTGATATTATGACGCACACGATATGATAGTCATTGTTCAACAAGGAAATTGTGAAAATCATGCATTATGATACTGACTTGATAATGAATGACATATTTGGATGTTAGCAACAATATAAAAGTTTAAATCTTTGCTCTTTTTTTATTATCATGTTTGAATATACAGCGTATATGTGCTAATTAATTAAGGAGCAACACACCGATAAAAGTTTAATGACGTTTGCTAGAATTTCATATACGACATACAACAAAATGAAAACTATTTAAAAACATTTACGTTGTTATCGAGTCATCTACCCCTGGCATTCGAAAAGCTTGCTTATTTCAAAGGCCAAAGTTCAACAGCATTTTTTTTTCTGAGTATCATTTAGCTGTTTTCCTTTCGTTTCTAGTAATTGTGCAAAATTTCAAGTCTTGGTAATGAACAGTTTGTTTATTTTTACTTTTGCATTTTAAGCTATGTAAATTTTCTTTAAAAATGACCTTTTTTCAAAGAAATTTCTGCCGACTTAAGAGAACACAAATGTTTCATAGAATTTCATAAGTTTTTTTGTATTGACCAAGAATTAAATTAATGCGTGTCAGTCACATACTTGTATGCGTTACAGTCACATACCTATATGCGTTTCAGTAGCATACCTGTATGCGTTTCAGTCACATACCTGTATGCGTTTCAGTCACATACTGTATGCGTTTCTACCACATATTTGTGTCTTATCATTTAAACCAGATAAAATGAATGTGTTTAACAGCTGTACCAAACTGTTTATGCCTATCTCCTTTATATTTAGGCCAAAAAAAGCCTTTCAAATACCCCCTGACCTGTCTTCTTATGTAAAATTGTATTTAGAAAAAGAAAATAAAAGAAACATGCCCCAAGTCGAGTAATGTCACGCAGATATTGGGTATGCGTGACGTCACGCAGATATTGTGTATGCGTGACATATACTCGGAGGTCTGTTTTTAACTTATAGATATATCGATATGCCTTTAATGATACATGTATTTCGTTTATCTGAGTTGACAAAACATTTGTCATTTTGTACTGTAATTTACCACCACTGTTCACGTTCCATCCAATATCATTTGATTTAAAGACATCTGAAAATCTACGTATAAAACAACCGGCGTTTCTAATTGTCTAATAAACTAGTTCTTAACTTATATATCATCTTTGTTTTCGCGGTAATTAAACCCTTTCTAATCGTTCCTTTAAGCACCTTTAGGCTAGAACTTTTTCCACAAAATTTCCAGTTTTAATACAAATCGATAAATTTTAATTAAACCCAGAAAAATGGATGGATTTATGGCGGAGATTAAACATAACAATTTAAGAGCAAACAAAAACCGCTATATCAGTCTTTTTATTGAGGCATATAAAAACATCTTGTAGAATAGCAGAGCAATATCTAAACAATGCCTAGCCGTTCAGCCTCCTTTAAATAGTCGTAGTGTCCGACGTCTAGAAATCTTAAAGCACCTTTGTCACAGATGGCGGCACCATTGTCTCCATTGCCTGCTTATACAAGAACTATTTATATCTTTTGCAAATTTTTATTTCTATCAATCAATTGTTCAATTCATAATTTAATAAAAAATACAATACATTTGAGACGGCAATAAGTTAAAGCTAAAATCTATGACTATTGTCTCAGCATTATTTGCATTTTTGTGCAATATTATCGAAATAGATTCCCCTATTTTTTTTTCCTTTCCGGTAGGGAGAGGGCGATAGTCATGATGGGCATAGGGTATGAGTGCAAAGAACTCGATGGAAGCGCAACATACAATGTTGACTACAAGTCACTTCCGGTCGAAATAGGAAGAAACTTTCCACCTTATGCACGTGCGCTCGTGTAAAAAAAATATGGTAAGACGGTTGTACCTTGGAGTCCACTACCGTTAATAGCTAAAAATGTATAATTATTATATTTAAGTCAATGTAGTACACAAGATACATCTGATGACTTAACAAATCGGTTATCAATAATAACCTTAATAGTCCTTATCCGTAGACTGACGGAAAGGGCCGAAAGTTGCGATTAATAACCTAACATCTACAAAAACATTTTTGAATATTTAATAGAAAAAAACCACGCTCATCACGATTTAAATGATGATACGCGAGTATGATGCTCGCAGTTACACCTCGGAGGAATTAAACTTTGTAGTGAAAGGTCATTTTTGAAGTACATTAAATGGACATAATCCATAACTCTTTCAACTTTATCTTTTTTATGTTAGGCGAAATATAAAAATTTCTAACATTAACTGATACGTTATCGTTTAAACTGTTGATTTCTAGAGACCAAAATATTCATAAAACATTTCAAGCAGGGCTTTTGGATAGTGAAACTTTTTAATCAATAAGAAATCAAAAAAATCAGTGGGGAGTTTGCATGTGAGTGTGTATATGTTGTTGTTGGTGTGTGTGTGGGGGGGGGGATGCGGCGGGCAGTAAATGCTGGACAACATATATCTGTTCGGCTTTTAAGACACGAAATAAAAATATGTTGACAACTGTTTTAAACATAAATTTAAATATTTCGCAAAATATGTATTTCAAATTACGTCAAAAAACTTTATCTTTTATCATTCTAAAAGGGAGAGAACAAAGTGGTCCAATATCGGATTAATTTATGTTAACAGACTGGTTCCAATTAAAACAAAGAAATTCTGTCTAGTCAACGTAGATATAAACCTTGGAACCCATCTTCCCTCTATTGCTGAAAAGAAAAAACATTTGTAAAATGCACAATAAAGTCGATACCACTTTGTACTCCTTTCGTAAACTTGTTCCAGAACATATTAACACTCGTGAAAAACGTGCTATTAATTACCTCTGCCAGCTCTGAAATAATTTCTTAAGTTTTCTTAAAACAAATCTATCTAATAAAAGAAAATTCAGCATTCATCAAGCTGATGGGAAACGTTTAAAATATGATTGAAAAAGACGCTTAGTTTTATTTTTGCGATGGAATACACGTGAAAAAGTGTATACAAAGGCCAAACAGAGAAACAAAGTAATTCCTGTCCGACAATTAAGAAAACTAAACCGAAATTTTGCGACTGTCGAAACTTTTAACATATAGAAATATCATTTGAAATTACCGGATAAGCACCGACATCCGGGAATCGTTTTCTTTTTGAAAAAAAATGTCTTTATAATTTTCATTAGAAAATCTATTCAGGTGACGTCACTGTGTTTAGTTTGCCTCGATAATTAATCTATACTAATTTACTAATCAAGAATTCAAATCTTGTTTATTTCATCAATACGTCAATGCATCTTCGCTGATTTAAGATTTCATCGCGTGTTAAAATGAAATAAAATATCTTTTAATTAATGTTTAAAAACCAAAAAACAAAATCGTTTGTTGAAATATTACGTTCAAAACAATTCTAGCACGCTCCTGTACTATCGTATCTTTATTAATTAATACTCATTAATTGCACGAAATTTTTTTTGCGAGGTGGGCAATAAGAAACGCTTTTCCTTAAAACTGTCTAAATATCTCGGTTAGAATATGACTTTAAGAAAAATGAAATAAATGTGATAACCATGGCAGCCAAAGGGCAGTCGCCATTAAAATAGTTTATACAGTTGTTGCTAATAAATCAAGCTGTTTTTGATTAATTAATGAAAGATAGTGAGTCTGATATCGCAATATATCTAATCATGACAAGTGTCAAAACAACTTAAAACAATTTTAACACGTTCACCTTCTCCAAATAAAACAAAGGCTATGATTAAAAACAAAGGATTTTTCATGAGAAAGTGTGCTCAGCGTGTTTTTATACCTTTTTTTTGTTAATTTTTAAAATGTACGAAAACCCGATCTCTGTTTTTTTTACCAACATTTAGAAGTGGGGTTTTTTTTTGCTTATTTTGAAAAGAACGAAATGTTTATCGTTTTTAAATTAACATTTTGGCGAAAGTAAACTTTTCGGAATGTTAGCATATGATTAATTATCATAATATAATATTAGTGAGTCAATAGGCTGGGAAATTGACAGTTTGTAAACTAGTACTTATATGTTGAGGTTAAATCGATTTGAAATACTAAACCTCATTTTGATCTTTTGATTCAGCAGATGTTTCGGTTGATATGCAATAGTATTCCATTCCGAGTATGCTTCTTGTCATCTACAAGTATTCCATTCCGGGGATGTTTCTTGCTGCCTACGACTATTCCATTCCGGGATGCTTCTTGCTATCTACTAGTATTCCATTCCAGGGATGCTTCTTGCTGTCTACAAGTATTCCATTCCGGGATGCTTCTTGCTGTCTACTAGTATTCCATTCCGGGATGCTTCTTGCTGTCTACTACTATTCCATTCCGGGTATGCTTCTTGCTGTCTACGAGTATTCCATTCCGGGATGCTTCTTGCTGTCTACAAGTATTCCATTCCGGGATGCTTCTTGCTGTCTACTACTATTCCATTCCGGGTATGCTTCTTGCTGTCTACGAGTATTCCATTCCGGGATGCTTCTTGCTGTCTACAAGTATTCCATTCCGTGGATGCTTCTTGTTGTCTTCAAGTATTCCATTCCGGGATGCTTCTTGCTGTCTACAAGTATTCCATTCCGGGATGCTTCTTGCTGTCTACTACTATTCCATTCCGGGTATGCTTCTTGCTGTCTACGAGTATTCCATTCCATTCCGGGGATTCTTCTTGCTGTCATATCATGACGCCAGTAAATGACGTCATGAAAATTACTTCAACACCCAATGTTGTTCAACATATTTTTGTCATTTCTCCTTTTTATTAGCAAGTTAGATTAAATATATTGGATTATTGTATTATAATGCGAGGTTTATTGTTCAAATGCTTTGTAATTAATCTATCAGGCCCATCGGTTTCCTGCGCATTTGAACTCGAACCGTACATTATTCGTTATTCTACAATAATGCACTCAAAATTGATATCTATTTCCTAACAACAAACAACAGAAACTGAATGTATCTATTTTAATGTCACAGTAGCATAAACTGCAGGCCTCTGTTTTTTTTATTTGATCCAACATTTTAATGTCCGTTCCACTAACTCTCTGACATGTTTTAAAAATGATATTAAAAAAATATATTATCTAAAAGGACTTTTTGTCAAAACAACAAATCAAATAATTATATTATCTATGTTTTTTATTATATTATAGTTATAATATCATTATTATTAATCATTTTTTCATCATATCATATTATTATCATATTATCATTATTATTATTATTATTATTATTATTATTATTATTATTATTATATGCGTGTAATATACTTTAGTATAAACTACGTCATAAAAAATTATGATACATGAGCAAGCGTCAATGTAAGAATAAGTATTAATGTTTGTCTTTTAGTCTGTATGCTACTGTAACGCTAATTTAATACTCGCCTGTAAATATTTTTCTATTTACACTATGATAGTATCTATCAATATCCGTTATTAAAAATACATTTACAGGTATAGTTCACCTTTAGAAATTTGTATTTTTTTCATCTGCCAGAAAAAAAACAACTCAGAGACGCATATTGTAAATATCTTGTACGATGAAATATGGGATTATTCGAATTTTGAACGTGTTTTCAGTTGATGTGAAATCAGAATTTCAGATGCGTTATATCTCAAGAAAATACAATACAGGTTTTTCACATGTGTTTCAGCTATCAGAATTGGTTTAGTTTGTCAAGTAAGAATTTGGCATCGCTTCAGAATTTCAGGAAAAATTGCTTAGTTTTGCTGTTTGTACATCTACGTGTTTGCGACTTGTGTTTGATTAAAAGTTAAAGTTATAGCAGACGAGATGTTTTTAGGTACCTTCTACCTGAAGAGTATTCGTGGCATTGCTATTCTGCGACGGCAGAAAAAAATGCGGTGATGCATGCATTATATTATATATTTTTATATTTTGACATACACGAAAAAGCATCAACGGACGATGTCTACATTATGTAGAAAATTTTGAATGACGAGCCGTGTCAATTTATTCGTCATATTTGACAAATTTACCGTCGTATAATTTATCACCTATGCACATGTTAAATGACATCTCAATAAAAGCAGAAAGTACATCATATCTGTATCCACTGTGCCTACATTTACAGTAAAACCTTTGACTAAAACAACTACAAAGAACCGATATCGATTTATAAAAGGCATAATCAATCATTTTATTCAAAAGTCAATCGATAACCTTCTGTGATTATCTATACATTTTTCTTTACCGGAGAGATGATTGAAAGAGTCGACTTATTTTCGAAGGGACAAAAGTAGAAACGCAGTGGTAGATTTTTTTCAAGGAAAAATTCTAAAATTTTATCTTTACACACATTTTTATCTTATGATTTAAATTTTATATTTCTGTTTTGGTACTATTGTCGTATGCAAAGTCCCAAACAAACAAACCTTGCAAAAAATGTCCGACATACATGTATATACAGTTTGGAGGATATATAAATCGTTAAGGCCCACTTCATATTTACAACATCTAAATTTAAAGATTTTAATAAGAATAGTTAGTTTAACTATTTGAAAAATCATAAGTAAAAAAAGAATTATTTCTTTTACAGAAAATCAATTCATCTATTGTTTCTTGCATCCTCGCAAAAATGATAAAATCGGAGTTACCAAAATGAAGCTGCTTTAAGTCAATGTCGAGTGGTCCAATAGTTTTGAAGGCATAAAACTACTTATTTGTGTGACAACAAGCCGTCTCTGATTCCAGACCTAATTCATTCTCGATATCTGAACTAAACAAGTTACCAATCAAGAAGGCAACTCAGAATGTACAGTTGCGTTCCATATGCACACTCCACTTTGTTATCGATCCAAAATATGAAATAGACATATTTTTCTGAAGTGGTTGTCATTAAACTGATTTGAGCACGAGCCTTTCATCGGGACGAGCTACTGCAAGTTTTCAAAGACAAAATTAATCAAAACCGAGCGCCACTTAAACGTATTATTATCCACAACTATGTCTTGAAGACGATTTTAGAATTTATTTCACATGTGTTTTCAATGTTTCTAGAGATTTTGCTGTTTTGTCAATTGACAATTCTGGCTTCAGTTGAGAATCTCAAGTGTTTTTGTGATGATGGAAGCGATTCTCTTTTTATTGTCTCTAAGTCGTTTCAATTGTTAAGCGGGATATACTTTTTGCTACATCTGGTCGGGTATTTAAAACATTAATTCGCGAAACCCGTTCTTATTCTACTTTAAGTGCAATAACATTATTAATTAATGCTCTAATGTAAATCTTATATGCATACTTTGTATAAATTGCGTTAAGTTTTATGTAAATATCAAACTGTTTGATAACATGCAATAACGAATGTTTTTAAGAGTCATTTAAAGACGAGAATCGTAGTTATTTTTTGTCAAACAATGATATAATAGTTTCCATCATTGAAGCACGTGCTGAAGGAGATAATATTACTAACGTGAATTTATTATATATTAAAATAATTCCTGTTTATGTGGAAAAACCTGTTTCAACTAATTGAATATTTTGCTAATTTGTAATTATGTTCAAGTTTTCCAGAATATATCTGCAGATTAGCAACTGCGTAAAGACAACCTGAGGTAAAACGTGCGTAATCACGTGATTCTTAAAATGTCATTCTGACGTCATTAGCGTTACCTACTATAAGAGTTGAAGGATGGCATTAGAAACAAGTATCAATAAAATTCATCGTTGTTTAAAATGGTACATTCTTGGCAAGTTGAAAACCATACATCTTTGAGTCAATTTCCCATTGGATATAAGATAAAATGTATTCAATGACAAAACGTAGAAACAAAATGGGTCAATTTTGACCCCATGGCAATGATTTGAGCACAGTACAAGTAGATGCCCACGTTAGACCATTTACAAAATACAGATCAAAATAAAGACCAAAATAAATCATCGTAAAACTTTGGCTTTTGGTGTCTGAAAACAAATCATTAAAACTTGTATTTTTATTTCCTAGGAAGGAGTATAACTCTTTGTCCCTTGGATGCTAATTCAAGTTTTAATTCTACATAATTCTAACAAATTTAGTAGATCTATGTGCATTGTATAAACTTGGCAATGCTGCATATTTACTATCTAAACTGGAAGCCTTTAGGTTTCTGACAAACAAAAGTTCTGTATGGAATGGAATTATTTCAACCACATTGGCTCAGTGGCTCACAAAATGTGAATAAATGAACCATGAATACTACAACCTTGGTACAGCATATGTACATACAGCAGGCATTCCTTGCAATATGAAAGTCAAGGTTAACTTAAAGGGCTCATGGATAATGACTATGAGCATTAGATACAAGGGGAAAAGTTTTGCCCTTCTGTTATTATCAAATAAGTTACCAATTACCAATTACTTATGAACATTGGCTACTTTAAACCACTTGTTTCTCATCACTGTGAGTTTGAATCCTGCCAGTGACTTTGAATATTTTTATGTAAGGAAGCTTTCCAGCTTGCTTGTGGAATGTTTGTAGTTGGACCTGAAATAATGTACTAAAGGGGCAACTAAGGTCATCCTTCACTAGTAAAGCTTGAATCATTACAGTGACTTTTGGACATAGACTGTATATATTCACCAAAGTATGTACAGTTCCCTTTTTCCTTTAAAAGTTTGTGGAAAGTGCCTGGCAACACTTTTGATCTGCAGACATTGACTGTATAGGTATATTGAATGTTCACACTTAAAAGTATTTTGACATGATTAAAGTGGACTGTATTTATTGAAGCATATAGACACAGCTTGTGGATATTACATGTGGTTGATGACTGGGTAAAAAGCTTGTGGGCATAAACTGTACTTCAAGTATGTGAACAAGTGTGCACATGGTCAATAATTGTATACACTTATGACAGTGTAATTTGACTGTATACACCTAAAGCATATGGATATTGACTGAGGCCATTTAAAATCATATATCAGTGGATATTGAATGTATACACTTAAAGCTTAATTTAACACTTCCAACTTGTTGCCATAAACTGTATACACTTAAATATTGTTGACATTAACTGTGCACACTTAAATATTGTTGGCATTAAATGTATACACTTAAAGCTTTTGGAAATTGTCTGTATACACTTAGAAATTGTTGTCATGAAGTGTATACACAAGTTGTATACACACATTGACTGTATGCACTTAAAGCTTATGGACATCAACTGTATACACTTAAAGCGGTATATATACTCTTAAAGTTTGTGGGTTATTGTCTGTATAGATATTGACTGTATACACAAAAAGCCTGTGAGCATTGACTGTAGACACTTAAAATATGTGGACACTAAAATGTATACACTTAATGCAAATACATATTGACTGTACCTTGAAACATATACGCATTGTACATAGTATTACGACTGTATACTCTTAAAGTATGTAGATATTGAAAGTACACAACAGCATGTGGACATTTGCAATTCACATTGAGGCATGTGGACATTGACACTATGTTCATATTATGTGTTTACACAAACTATGGGTACTTTGACTTGAACACTTAAAGCATGTGGGTTCTACACATCTTAACTGGACACATGTGGACATGAGCAGTGCACATGTCAAGCATGTAAATATTGACTTAGATCTTGTGTTGACACTTACTGTGTACATTCCTTTCAGTAAGTGGACTAGCATTGATTTATCACAATATATAACATATATTGTGAACTGTTTCATTCTGGTAATAGTTACTCAAATACTGGACAAGAACAAAGGCACACCTTGGCATTCTGTCATCCAAGAGCAAAGTCTATCTGAATTATGCCTTTCATAAGACATTTTCATTGTTTTTCTTTGGTCATATTTGGTCAAAGATCTCAAATTTATCGGATGATTATGCTTATTTAAATTACTCTGATATTTATACTTCAGTTTAAAGATCTTAAATTTACTGGATTATGCTTATTAAAGTTACTCCAATATTTTTACTTGCACTTCCAGCATCAGCTTCACATAGTGAACTGCACCGAACAGTTTTATACTTGAAGAGAATAAAGTTTTATGTTACAATTGCACATAATTTGGAAAAAAAAGTTTATTCAGTCTACACTTGTCAGGAATTATATCAAATCATGTAAAACGTCTTTTGTAACCCTCCTGAGACTTATAAAGTTCTAAAGTCTAAAACGAGCGAGACTTCGATACAATACTCCGGCGCTATTTATTCGATTTTAACTACTCAAATTTCTCACTAAAATAATTCTGATTCAAATTTTTTCAATTTTATCAGCCTCATTATCGATTGAATAGAGTGTATTCTGTTATCATTTTAAGTGTAATGTGATATTTTGATTTTTATTGGCAAGTTCAAAGGGTTTAAATTGCAAATGAGATAGAACATCATTTTAGCTAATTTACACATTTTGAAAATTGCTTGAAGAATCGGTCCGGAATTTTTTACAACTCTCTCAATGTGTAAATAGGTTTTCAGACAAAGGTCCCAAAACACAAAAGAAATTATTCAAAATTAAAAAATAATAACTTACGGCTTGTCAGATTTATTATCGAGAGTTTTTCTTTCTCTTTTTTTTCTTTTTTTTGGATGAAAGTCATTTTATCTAATAAGTTACTGATAATGTTTTCAACTTGATTTAAAATGTCAATTGCTAATAGCAAAATAGTGTTTTTTACTGCTTGATAAAAAAATTATATTCAACAGATATATTTTAATTTAATAAAAAAAGTAAAGAGTAAAAAAACTGAAATTAGATTAATTTGGAACTAGTCATATTTATAGCTACACACCTTTAGATGGTATTAACAAATTAAAAAAGGTACAAATTAGTCCGCAAGATATGGATGCCAACATACCACTGTTTTGTCACTCTACGGACAGACAGCTGGACATCAGGATAGACAGACAAGGGCAAATCTATATCCTTAAGTACTGGGGACATAAAAAGTTTAATTAAAATGCATTACCAAACAGTTTTAAGATATAATTTAAATGTTCTAAATCCACATTTTCTTACGCCCATGTTCTATGTAAAAACTGTAAAATATCTACTGGCTGAATGGCTAAACAGTGCGGACCATGGTCAGACAGCTGATCTTGGTCTGCACTAGTCGCATGGGTAGAACTTGTTGCTGCCAACAGGGTATAGGTTGACTTGTTGTTTTTCACAATTGATTGAAGAATCTGCATTTTAATCCATTACAAAAGTGACAATGACAGTGACTTTACACTGCATTGGACAAACAGTACAGATATAAAACATTGTTGGCAAAAATTGGAAGTGCAACAAAATCTTTGGTCCATTGTATTGTACTAATAAGTACTGAACCCTTTAGGTATTTTGTGGGACATCTTTTTCATTGAAAACCCCTCAAATGTAAGTTAGGGATAGAGACAACTTCTGTAATTGATGACATTATTTCTAGGACAGATTACCATCTTATTGCTATTACTGATCATGAACATGAGGACATATTTCTTCTTTACATAACCCGATATATTTTCCACAAAGATGATTTAACATTATTAATAAATGCTTCCTTTTTTACTTATTAAGAATTTTTTATCCCCTTGATATATGGAAGGCCGTTGATTTTTGAACACTGCTTTCATGATTAAATGTTGTTTTTTCTTGTTGTTTTCTTTTGCTCCAGTATCGAAAGATTTTCTTTTGCAGGTTTCATGAAAATCCTTATTGAGCGCTCAAGTAAAATAATTTTTTTGAATACTATATGGTTATGTAATGCAGAATTATGTCACTCAAATTCTTCTCTTTATATAACACTTTCTTCAGCTATATGCAGCTGTACTTTTGCAATAAAGGACATTTTTATGGACCTCAGAATTGAA
Source organism: Ruditapes philippinarum (assembly GCF_026571515.1). Taxonomy (NCBI): domain Eukaryota; kingdom Metazoa; phylum Mollusca; class Bivalvia; order Venerida; family Veneridae; genus Ruditapes; species Ruditapes philippinarum. The sequence goes on from NW_026854960.1 coordinate 349,681, forward strand.
AGAAAAAACGACACCAGATATTTTCAACAAAGTGACATTTATGTAAAATATATTAAGTATCATATTAATCAAAGGTAAACAATCCTAGTCACTTCACACAAGGACATATCAAATATTACACACACACAAGAGAGAAAAAAATAATAATACAGTGAACACATGGTCAAAAATGCAAATTTTATATATATATATTTATATATAATATATTATATCATATTCATCAATATACTGAAATATTACATGCACAGAACACAAGAGAAAAAAAATCACCCCACAACTATTTAAATAATATACCATGACTTGTGATGATAAGAAAATAACACCTTTCACCACTATAATAATTCTAATAGATTTCACTTTTCTGAGAACAGAAGAGTCCATTTCCAGAGAAATAGGGATATAACATTGGTTTTAAAATTAAGTGGGAGAACCAAATACATGTATAAAACTTTTTTTTTGAAATATTAACACTAGAAAAAAAAGTCATACTTATTTTTAGGCATTTTTAAAAAAAATATTCTCTAATCTTTCATTTTTGTTGAAATTTCATTAATTTTCCAGAAAATAATAAATAGATTCTGTATATCATGATGAATGTAAAGCTTAAATCTTTTTTCTTTGAAAACTCTTTGCTTTGGTTTTTAATAATAATTTAACAATAAATTCCCAAATTTTCCATTCCTCAACAAACAATTTATTAATCATTCTAAAAAGGGTAATGTGTTTTCAATCTTAATTTTTTTTCCCTTGAATTTCATCTATATTTTTTAATAATATTTTCACCAATGGCTTAAATGGGGGAGGGGGGATGAACTTTGGTATTATGGCAAAAAAACTAAAATTAAACAAAATAAATGAAGTAATTAACCGTCAATCTGCTTGAACTGTATGTAATTAGTTTTTGGTACCAGGCTCTCTACTATCAATGATAGGTCAATTTTTGTATATTCATATTGAAATCCCTTTAACTATGAATGGACTGTTCCAACTTTAGAGCAGGGCTAATCCATTATACAAATTCAGCAGGTTAAAGGTCAACTATTCTCGATGAATACACTGTGAACAATGATATTTAAGGACATGTCTTATTTTTTTTGGAATTTTTAGAAAACAAGGACAACACATAAATGGAAATGTTTCAGAAATATTATAGCTGCACAAATAGTGAGATTATTTGTCATATAAATACGGAGAAAAAAGGGGGTATAAAAAAGGCATTCTCTCCAAGTGCTATCACATTTTGTTTAACTGGAATTTCTATAAATAATTTAAAAGGCAGATTTTCATTTAAATTTCAATTTTATTTTGAAAAAAAAAAAAGACACAACAAAATTTTTTTTTACAATTTTTCTGCATAGAATAAATGTTCATTGCTGCATTTTCATTACATATTCGGCCAACGATCATATTGTTAAACTTCGCATTATTGTGTTCCATAACAAAATAATAGTAAGTTTCATGGGACTATCAAGATCTGATCATGTACAATCGGTCTAAACAGGAATTATTCATTCTTTTAACACAGAAAATCTACCTTTTTCACAAAATAGGAAAAAACAAAGTAAAGTTTCATACCTTTTTGAATTTTATAATATTAATATTCATATAGTACATCAATTAAACAACCGTAACTCTGTTCAACTAAAATAATAAAGGGAACTAACTCTGTAACTATAACGATGGCAAGAATTAAAATCTACATGACTGTAGAATTTAAATGCAAAATATCTTTGGTCAGTATTTGAAAAAAATCACACCTCCAAAAAGAACCATAATAAAGCACATCTTCTTTGCACAGATTTTTGCAAAAAAAAGGGGGAAAAAATGAACAATAGTGCAACCTTTAGACAAAATTGCAATAAAAAATTAAAAAGTTTGCAACCTTTCAGCAAAAATTGCAGCAAAAAATCATTATACACTAGAAGAACGTACACCGTTCTTTTTTTTTCACCAATACAAATCTAAATATTTACATAAAAAAAGTTGTATATTGCTTTCAACTGTACGATCCATCCCTTATAATAATACTGAGATTCAAAAAAGTTACGATATTCATATCCTCCAAGAACTCCTGTTAAAATATACTTTTTTTCTTAATAACATTATGTCACAAAATTTTTACAACAAAATATCTTAACAGGCTTCACAATAAATAACATGTCTTTAATAAATAAAATGTACACCTTTATAATAAGGTTACCTCAACTTTGTACATAGGTTACAATGAAAACTTCGCTATACACTTACATTCTACATAGAGAATGTAGAAAAAAATTACTGAGGACGTTAAAATTAGTATCATTAAAATTGGCCATGAAAAATCAACAGCAGTGAACTGAATAAAAAAAAATTGAAAAAAATAAAATTCATATTTATACTTTTTGTTTAAAGAATACATGGTTACTTTCCAAATAATCAGAACAACCCTTAAAATAACATATTTTTTTTTTTAATTTGAGAATAAAATCAACCATCAGTTTTTTTTTCATCCTAATAATTCTCTAACTTATTCCATCTCATTAAAGCATCCACAGTTAATGTCAATAAAACTTAAACATCCATGAACGCCATGTATTGATTTTGGCCAACATAAAAATATCAAAAATGAACACAAAAGAAAAAAGAAAAAAATAAGATATTGAATCTCAACTGAACTCTTAATATATAAAATTAACTGAAAAACTTAAAATAAGAAAATAATTTCAACAATGTTTGGGACACACCATTAGAACTTCACCAAAGAAAACAGCACTTTAACTTCAAGAACTTCAGCTTCTTCGTATTTAATCAAACCTTTAGGTTCAAACGTTTGTGATGTTCGCATATTGCTCACTGCTTTTAAATCTCAAACTATAATCTCTTTTTAATTCCTTATGAAAGTAAATTAAGATGAGTTTAACATGACTATAGCTTTGATATTGCAATATTTCAGTTTTGTTTTCACAACACAGCGTACAAAGTAACATCTTTTTTCCCTTCTGGTCAAGGTCTAATAACTGTCCCATAAACTAAGAGATTGCACATTGGAATTTGGTATATATTGCATGCATTGCACAGCAAACACACCCAAAAGTTAACAACACTGTCTATAGAGTTTCAGACTTATCTTAAATCAATCTTGCTGATCGTCAATGGGTGTTACCACAAAAGAAACTGACGTGGAGTCTGTCAGTTTCTGCAACACTGGCATTTCAACAACTGAGGACACAAAAACGCCATCTTCATTGCATTGTCTGATTTCAAATGTTTGCATCGTATAATCACCACAACCGTTAAGAGCTTCCGCGTGCAAATTAAGCGAATGAATGTTTGTTTTCCCTGAATTGGACTCGTCCATGAAACCGGCCCTGTTGACCTTTGCTGGAACATTGTGACATCGTAGAATGTGACGCTGATATTGCTTCTTGAAGCGCGTTTGGAAACTACACTGTGGACAGCGATGGCGAATATCACCTTGGTGACTGTTCACCCGGAAACTGTGTCCACGAATATGATCTCGTCTTATATGTAGGTGGCAATCGATCACATTTGGGAACGAGCGATCACAAGTTGTGCAACGGTACTGTTTCGACGAGCGTGTACTTGACATGGAATAGTCCCCATGGACTTTCATCATATGTAGTTGGAACGCCTTCTCTGTTCTGAATACTTTTCGGCATGATTTGCATCCAAACTTCTTCATATTGTGATTGATGCCGTGAACTGATCTTTCATGAGATAAAATAGTGGATAACCATTTGCTTTTGTGGCTGCATACAGAACAATTGTAAGATTTTTGTTTTACCGAGAAAGAGAACTTTGGCTTGAGGCCATACTTTTTGACTGTCCCTGAGAATTGACCTCTTGTTTCGTAACTGCTCAAAGGTGGTGAACGAGTGTCAGTTTTTATTGTTACTTGAGCATTATGCTCTTGAATCATATGTAACTGCATTGACATTTCACTTGGGAACACAATACTGCATACAGAACATGTTCTAAGCTCGAGAGGTGCATATCTTCCGCCAATATTGAAAGCCTTTTCCATAGTCGGTGACAAAGATGTCAAACCTGCATGATCCTTTAGTATGTGCTGTCTCAACCACTTTGAACTCTTGAACTTACGACTACATAAATGACAAATTTCAGTTTCATTATTGTTCATGTTCATACTCATGTTCATACTCATGTTCATAAATTTTTCACTTTCTGACTTAATTTTCAAATTCAGAGCCTCTGAAAATTGTAATGGTCCATCATCACTTCTGTTTGTGAATAACTTTGAATTTTCGAGATTTAGTTTAGGACTTTGAATTCCTTTGTCTGGGTATGAAGAATTGCTCGACGTCTCAATATCTGAGGTGTTTGGCGACATGTTTTGACTAGAAAGAGGAGACATTTCCTCAGGTAGCATGCCGTGTTTATTAATCTTATGAGTACGCAAAAAGTACTTATTACACAGTTCTTTATTGCACAATTCACATGTTACCCGTGAGGAATTCTGGGGTTCTTTCCATTTATTTGGAAGGCTAGATTTCGACCGTCCATTTGAACCAATACTGTTCAATGAGCCGTTGCTTGCTGATAGATTCATTGGCTTTGTTTGCGCATATGGTGCCACACTTGACATGAAACTTGATGGTAGAAGTGGCGTTGATAGTGCTAGGTGAGGAGCCATTGACAATGACTTTGGCAGACTGAGACTGCTTTCTTGACTCTCAGTTTTTGGCGGGATTCCGTGAATATTTTGTTTGTGTGTTCGGAGGAAATACTTGCTGCAGAATTCCTTCTTGCAGATTTCACAGTAAGCTTCCGGATCCATTCCCATTTTAACTAGCTCCTCATTTGATGGGCGTTCAACTGACATGTTTAGAGAGGTATCTGCTGATGCCATTGACTGCGTAGAATTTGGTCTAGAATGACTAGGTTCTTTTGGTTCAGATTTGAAGTTTCTACCAAACTGAAAATTGCTGAAATCAAGCCGACCCCCAGCAGATGGACTGAAATCAAGGCGACTCCCAGCAGATGGACTGAAATCCAATTTAGGTGGCATACGTTCAGACTGCATTGTAGTACCAGGCTTTGGAGACCTTTCCTGTAGTCCGATATCAATACCGTGAACCTTCATTTTGTGAACTTTCAAGAAATATTTATTGCACAGTTCCTTATTACAAATGTCACAAGTTACTCTATCAGCTAATTTCGCTGCTACCATACTGCCGAACATTGTAGAAAAACCTGCAGCTTCAGAATTTCTCTCCATGGCAGATATCTCCTCTGCAATTTTAACACTAATTTGTTTTGGTAAATCCCCGTTATGCAGTCTAAATGCCTCTTCTGCCAGTTCTGCCTCATTGAATGGTTCATTGATCATTCCATGTGCTTGTATACGATGAATTCTGTATGCATATTTGCTTGCAAACTCTTGACTACAGAGATTGCAGTGAGTTATATATTCTGATGGCTGAGAAATGGGAGTGGTGGCAGCTTTAGGACTAGAATCAGGTTTGTTACTCTCGTAACTGTCTTTCATTTCCTTTTCACTGGAACGGTTGTTTTCTGAGGTATTTGTGGTTGAATCACTTGGTTTATTAGGCAAACTCATGCTCATTGCAGCAGCCATTGATGGCGGCAATAATGGCTCATCTGTGAAGATTCCATGCTTGTTTGCCTTGTGGATCTTCAAGAAATATTTATTGCAAAACTCTTTCCGGCAAATGTCACAGAAGGCCTCTGCACCAAGCACACCCATTCCTCTGAGAACATCGCTGGTGATCTGACCATCAGGACTCATGAGTCCCATTCTACGTAGAGCCTCACTAGGACTTGTACCATCTGGAATGGGAATACCTAAATTGCGTAGAGCCTCTGCTGTAATTGAGCCAGAGGGTGATGATGAGGTAGCTGAGGTACTGGAACTAGACCCAGGTGATATTGATTTGGCGTCAATAGTTGATGTTACTGGCATTGAAGCACTACTGGAATATGGAAGAGGAGAATTAAGTGGCAAGTGTGGTGGTCTTGGATGCATGGGTCCATGCTGGTTCATCAATGATCCTGGAATCAACATTGGTGGCAAGAACGGGTTCAGCACCATGACTCCTGGCATATTTGGCAGACCAGGTAGGTTGGCAAGAGACTGAGGTATGAATGGGGAGTCTGAAGTAACAGGTGTGGCTGGAAGCTTCATCTCAGAGTTTGGAGGACGTCCACCTCGTTTCCCAGACATTGGTGTGTCAGGTGGTGCTATTCCATGAACATCATTCTTATGTTTCTTGAGGTAGTATTTATTGCAGAAGTGTTTTTGGCAAATCTCACAGAAGTCTTCCATATCTTGGCTCACTGATTTTTTGTCTCCATTCTCTGATGATGTTGATGAACTGGACGAAGAGATAGGAGGTTTCGTCATATTGCTAGGCAGTGGTGACTGAGGTGGCTTTGTTGGTGTCTGGCTCAGTGACTGCGTAGTTGGAGGCGACTGACGATGAGGAGACGAGGCAGGTAACTGGGTCGGCGTGAGCTGAGGTGTAGGTGGTTTGGCAGAACTGGTATTTGGTTTAAGTGGAGGTAGAGGAAAGTCCATGTTAAGTTTGAAGGGTAAAGTCGAATAGTCCTGAGGTAGAACCAAGCTAGGAGGCAATGGATTCATACTTGGAGGAAACGGTGACGAGCTATTGTCATATATCCCATGCTTATTTGCTTTATGAGTCTTTAAAAAGTACTTGTTGCAAAATTCCTTATCACAAAGTTCACAGTATGCGTCGGGATGGAATATTCCCGAACGATCTTTTGGCTTTTCCCCATCATTCTTTTCCCCAAATTCACCATCTACCACATCATTTCCATTCTTATCAATGTTATTTTCAGCATCCATTACACTGTTATTATGACCGTTTGGAACAAAACTGTTTTTCATTGAGAATTCATTTGCAAGACGGTGATAAGCCGTAGGAAATGCAATCTCTCGTGTTGCAAGATTTATTGGACTAGAATCATTCACATCACTTTTCATAGCACTCATATTTTCACCTGGGAATGTCTCATTACATTTATTTTCTTTTTCCTGATCAACGTCGTTCGTGTCCATATTTTCACCGTTTACAAATTCCTCCTCACCTGGAGGGCCAGGGGCAGGTAAAGGCATTTCTGTGTCATCGTTATAAGATACCCGTATTGGTTTGCTCTGCTTGCGACGCGAGGATTTCATAGACATAATATCCATACTTAAATAAGTTAATTTCACTTTTCTCTTATGTCCCTTATTTGCTTTTGTAGATAATACTTTCTGTGATAATCATTGGATCACAAATCTCGACAGTTCACTTCCCTCAATCTGAAAATATATATGAAAATTCCATAAATACAATGTACATTGAATAACATTATTTTTTTATGTACCTTGCCATCGTATAAATAACAACAAACAAAACTAAATAAAAATGTATCAAACAATGTAAAGATAAAATCTGATGTAAAAACAATCTCCTGGTGACTTGCACTATCACTCCTATAGAAAAAAAGTTAATTACATCCGTCACTATCGTGTTTTTTTTTAAAAAAGAAACCAGTCTCACCTTTTTTTCACATTAAAAATTTAACACAAATTTTAAGACTTACTTTTGATGTCAAAGTTCCATGAAATTAAATTTCAACTCCCTAGCCAATAACAAAATTTATTGAAACGTTTTATGCTAGATCAAATCAGTCAACTTTAACCCCATTACTTGAACTTTTGAGTTAACTTAAATACTCCATCAAATTTACATTTTTATCTGTATTCATCAAGTTTGAAATAAAAATTTAATGGTGTTTTTCTGATTTGGATGAGCAGTTGACCAAAGTGACTGATTAATGTTACACTTTTGAAAAAAAAAACACATTTAAGATATAAAAAAATGTATATATACACAGTTTAGCCATCGGGGAATTTAACACATTTATCTTAAGGTTACTTGATTAATTTTAATCCAAATCTTACATTTTTCATCAGCATCTTAAGTAAAGGCTATTAAATACAGTACATTGTATTAAATTGTTTTCAACATCCAAAACAACGTAAATTATTTTAGATTGATCATGAACAATTTTACTGTCTTAAAAACATATACATAATAGTCATCAATTTTTCGAAATAAAAAAAAAGAAAAGAAAGAATATAAAAAGAACATTTATTCCTTCTGTATACATAAAGTGACTGGAAATCGGCCAGTATAGTTAGCTTATTGATCGCATTGTCAAAGATTGGGTTAAAAAAATATACAGTCAAGATGTATGTATACATTTTTAAGGCCAACTGACTAAGAGAAGAATTCATCTGCAATCGTAGTTAACTTTTATAATATAAAATTTATTGATTTTAATGAGAAGATTTTATTAAATTTTTGCTAAAAATTTTGCCTTTTTTTGCAAAGGTTCTACAAAACAATTTCTTTTGATTTCTTATACAACACACTAACAGGACAGAACAGAACTCGATTGTTTCACTTTTTCTTCTGACAATTTATATCATTTCAAAATATTACTAAATTTATATACAATATATATTAAATCAAAAGGCTTATAAACAATCCAAGCAAGTGTTTTCCAACAAAATAGCTGGGTAACTTTAACTTTATTTGAAACAATATTAAATTTATATTTCACCGTAATTAACGAACAATATAATACATATACATGATAGATAAATTTCTTGGAAAAGAAGCATTTAATATCCATAGAGATTTCAAACACATCATTATAAATAATCTAATGAAGTCAACTCTATTTATATCATGTATTTTCAAACACTGATTTTAAACATCTCTCTATAACAGTTCCCGATGGGATTCCATAAAACTGTATTTTCTAAAATTAATATTGAGTAATGTCTATCGAAATTACCCTTTTGCGTAATTTTCAGTATTTATTGTTTAACAATTTTTAATGTAATCTGAAAACAGCCATTCATGTGCTGATTAAATATTGAAAATGATTGAAATTTCAAAAATGAAAAATGAGTAATTATGAAAAAAAATTCGAGGAAATGAAAACATGTCCATCAAATGGATGTGGGGGGAAAAAAACAGAAAAAAAGGACATTTTCCCAATAATAATTGGATGTCACTGGAGAAATACGAAGCTGTTGAAATTAATTGATTAAAATAACGTGGATTCTTGACAATTTCATAACAGATAATGTTTCAGAACACAAATCAGAAGGTGATGTAAATCAAAGTGGTAATATATCTATCTATAAAACAACAACAACCCCCCCCCCCCCCCCCCCAAATTGGAGACATTACTATGTATAAATAAAGGTGTGTTTTAAGCTGTGAACAATGAACATACTAGTTCAATTTACAATAAGATAGCGAGTTAGTATCACAGAAACTTTATCTTTGTAGGTCTATTATATATGTCTGTTATTGAGTCCACGTTGTAACTAAAAATAGCACCATGAAAAAAATATTCTACATAATTTATCTCGACAAAGATCACATATAATATAATAGATGTAATATAACTTACTGTATTTGTCAATGATATTAATATAAATGTAGTTTTATAAGTTTTCATTTTTTTTTAAATTTTTAATGGCTTAATGTAACAGTGAGTATTGGGTATTACAAATATAATTAATCAAATAAAAGAGTCCATAATTAAGTGTGGTTATTTTCTTCCTTCAAATGGTCAAAAACCCTCTTCTTATTTTTAAATTTCAAATACTATGCAACAGTTTAAAATTTTTAAGCATCTAAAATTCTGCAGAACTTTTGTTAAAGAAAAATGTCATTCATTGTGAGAATTACAATTCAGCATTTTTTCTTTGTGGTCTTATAATACAAAGTGTTTAAACTCTAATACAAATAGTCAGCTTAATACTAAGCCAGCTAAAAATAACACCATAGAAAACAACAACAACAACAACAACAACACAGACCTGATTCATAAACACTCCACACATATTTTTAACACTTCAACAACACTAAACAGCTAGCTCAAAGTAAAAATACAATTATCCGGAAAAAATTAATTCAATAATAAGAAATAATGAACATAATTATATAAACTAATACAACGGCATACCAAAATCCTGTGTGCCAAGTGCTCCGCTTACTATTTTTCAACAATCAATTTCTTGCCTACAAGATTTTGTATTATAAATACATCAATATTCCCCAGCTAGATGGAAACATGCCCAGTATTGAATTTTAATTGACCATTACCATGGCAACAGAATGACCAGGAAAGATTAAGCAAATTTGAGCTCAATTTCTCATCATTCTGGGAATTAACTTTTCTCTCCCTTTGGTACTTAAAACCATGAACTGTTCAGACTTTAAATTTTCAGACTTTTTATAGAGCAAGGAAGAATGCCCAAAATTTTATTTTTTGGAGGTTTACTATTGAAAATGAATTTTGTTTCTTTCTTCAACCGAATCGACTTTTGCAAGTGAAACAGGCAGTGAAAGAACAGTGCAACTGAACAAAGCAAAATCAAATTTTAACTCAAGTTTTAAATGGGAGCACCATTGTCCTCGTGTAGCTTTTTCAATACAAGAAAAAACCTTTTATGATGTCAATTAAAATAATATTATGTAAAACCTCAAAATAATTTTTAAGAAAAAATCTTTTCGCACAGATCAAGAAAAAACCCAAACTTACTGCAATCAACCACTGCTAAGCATAGTAACAGAACTCCATAAATAATAAACTTCATTTCATTATTGACTGTCATTACCAAGTACTATAAAAGTTATTTAATAATCGTCCAAACAAAATCCATACACACCTACGAACAAAAGCAACCATCAAAGTCAGAAATCAAACCCCTCTTTTTTTCATAACCGCGTACTTGTTTGTTTCACTGTGATAAATCAGGTTTACAAAAAATCATGTGAATGTGCTTTAATTAGCAGTAATGGGTGGCTACTAATCAATATCATCTCCAATAGTATCCATTCACTAAAGACCTCCGACTTACAGTCAATTTCAAAGCCCTAATAATTACAAACCACTAACAAGTTTAATTTTAATTCACTCGTTTTTAACAGTTTCCAAGCCGTTTTGACATTGTGTGAAAAAACAACAATACGTGTGTTTAGTCCTACCAATTTAACATCACAGTGGTCAATAGTTTCCTGTCAATCGGCACACGCTTTTGTTCTCGCTCCACTTCCTTTCACGTATCACAAAATTTTGCCACATTATGCCAATATTATTCCTAATATTCCAAAATTTAAAACTTGATCCGAGTTACTCATCAATATTCAATTTAAATTCTGACATTGTGTTTATCAATGTCCACACTCCGACTGGCTTCACAAGCCCAGCGCGTTCTTCTGGAAATCGGTAGCGGACAGTCATTAATTCATTGCTGCAAAAAATCAATTCTGTTTCAGGGGAAAAGCAATTTGATTAAATGGGTTTATTTTATGAAAACTTTTAATTGAAGTAGAAAATTAAACTGGAGGCCAGAATTTAATACCACATGTGTCCATTGTACAGGGTATAAAAAGGCGAGAAAAAACTACAATTAGTTTTGCAAAATGTCTGGTTATTAAAAATAGAAGTATTAATATGAAGTTTTAATGATACATAACAAAATGTTGAAGCTATTGAGATTTGAAGATAATTTGAATTTCTTAACAATTTATTTAATTCACCAATCAACATTATCAGTTGAAATTTACTAGCGTAATTTGACTTGCTAATCTGACCCCCATTAAATTTCAAGATCCGCTTTAAATTTCATGTTTCACTATCAAATTAAGTTGAAAAACAAGTTTTTCACTGGTTTTCAGTATATATTATTAAATACTTGTATTAAACAAATTTACATTTTTTGAAAATCTAAAACCCACGACAAAATCTGAAGTTTAATTTAAACATCATCTAACTATAAGCCTTAGGGAATATTTTAACATTTTTTTAATTATGAAATTTTAAATGTTTTTTTCTAATCTCTTTTTGATGTTTATGAAATAAATTATGTATGTAATTATATTAATTTAAAAATTTTCAAAACAGCATATTAATAAGTTTTTTTTCAACTTTGAACAAAATTCAAATAAACCGACAGCAGAAGAAACTCACTATCCAATTAAAAAGTTATCCAACTTATTAAATTTAAATTCAACTGTCCCCAAAAAAAGTTAATTTAATTAAAAGTATCACAACCTGAACCTAATTATTCTTAAACATGCTGTTTAAATCAGATAAAGAGGTGAAAACACGGTCCCTTGGGGTTATCCTTACATTCAAACATTGTCAGTATTCCTCTGTCCTCAAAGACAACTTCATAGTATAACATCCACTGTTGTAATGAACAAACTTCAAATTATGGCACAGTGAAAAAAACACACACACATATATCTACATACAATATGCTTTTAATTACAGGCACATCATGAAAGTCACCCACACATTGCTAAACATTGAATAAACTTGGTCGCACTCTTCAAATGTAACTTTGATGTTATTAGTATAATTGAAATAAAAATTTCGACAAGGAACTTTTGATGTCTGCTACTGTACGCCACACATTTTTTAACTATACTGTCATAAATTCTAAATTTGCCGCAAGCATATTGATCCTTTTGAGTTAACAATCATACATTTTTTCTAATGACTGTTACCACGCAGAACTTAGTACTAGTAATGTTAGAATGTGGTCTCATAATGGCGCACCAAAATGTTAATCAAACATATAAATTTACTGTTTTTATTCTTTTTTTAATAATTCAAAAAACACTTGAAACTACAAAGCGTGAAAGGTTCCTTCCTTGGAATTCTTGGGATACGTTTCAATAAAAATTCAAATGGTTCATACATAACAAATATCTTTTAGGCATACCGTAATTAACATCGTTAAAGTGTCATTTTTTTTTCATAAATTAGTTCACTGTTTGGAGGAGGGACTTATATCTATCTCCTTGTTAAAATAATGAATATATAATACACATTTTGAGATCTTTGGTATATTTCATCATTGATTTGAACAAGGTTTTTAAAATAATACTTCAAATAAAATATTAATAGTTTTAAATACAGATATAGTCAGCTAACTTGCAAATGTTAATATTTTCAAAAACGGCAATAATGTTGCAACTGCTTTTATTACAGTAGAATGCGTAATGCTTACTTACTCAGAGATAGAGTTAAAATTATAACTGCTTGAATGTTAAAAACTGATTATATTTTTCAGAAAAAAAATGCTGATTTGTAACTTAACATAAGTTAAATATTTTCAACAGAAAATTGGTAATCCACAGACCTGCCAAAATTCCTGAAACTCCAGGAGCACTTATTTAAAGCCAGGATATACTTAGTGACATATGTCATCAAGTGATCTTAATAAATCCAGCACATGATGTCCAATACCCCTCATACATGATGACATCACAATGTTTAACCATTACAGATGTCAAATGTCAAATTATCTGTTTGATCTAGTTAAGTTGAAAACTTTTTTTTTAAAGAAACAAATAGTACATAAACACTAAATGAAAAACACATGTTTAATAAGTTGTTACAATTTTTAGCTACAGGGCTGAGTGAAAAATTCGACATACATTAAATTTTTTCCCATCCAAAAAAAAAGGTGAAAAATATGGCTTGTGAAAATAGAAAAAATAAACATATATGAATTTTTAATGATTTTTGACTTTACAGACATAATATTATTACAATGAAATCACATATGTTCAATTATTTCTTTTGTCCTGCCAGATATTCCCACCTTTTTAACAATCTAATGTAAATTTTACACTTTTAATATAAAGGTTTTTACATTTTTAATAAACAGTCAATTTGATTAAAAGAAACATTTCACACATTTTATACATATCCAATTTTTTTTTTGTCAAGCAAGGCATGTGACAGATGTGTTTGATAAATGAAATAAACTAATATATATATATATAAAAAAATTAAGTTTGCTTGATTAAAATTCCTAGAAATTCTGTTAAAATCGATTTATAAAGATGAAAATTGAGCAACATTGCAAAAAAACCCCACAAAAACAAACAGAAATAATATTAATGCGAAACAATTTCATCTAAGTTTATCTTTTGATAATGCAAGAAGTACAATAATTAGTCAGTGTATAGAATAATATACATAAGGTAGCTGGAGAAAAAATATTTGAAGGCATGTGTACGAAAATGAAACAAACATGTGAGTAATAAACAATACGAGGTAATTTGTAAGAAACAGTATATATTATACAAAATAAATGCCACATACACTTTTTGTATGATAGAACTTACTAAGAAAAATATTCAAGTGTTTCTACCAAACAATATAATGGTGTTACATCTCTTACCTGTATAAACCAATGCACTGATATTTCGCCAAAATCTTATCCATTGAGTGTGTATGTATCTATTATCAATGTAATATCTCAAAAACTGACCAGTAGGGTGGAAAAAAAAATCATAGGCAAAAAAAAAAATGAAACTGTATCTATCTTCACTGATTTTGAGGCACCAGTAGGGGGTTTACATGGATTATCTTAGATAATTATTAATGATAATGGATCCAGGTTTAGATATTTCTACAAATGTCAGATCGCATGCTGGGCTCCTTATGCAAGCTGTTTGAATAAAAAATTTTCTCTTCATAAGCAAGACATTACAAATAGGTCCACTTATCATTATAATTGCCATATGGATTAAAATCTATCATTGCCCAGGGGGCACTAAAGGGGAGATATTTTTCGAACATTACACTGATTTTTATCAATATTAAAAACAGGTTTATTTGCTTAACACTAAAAAGATTAAAATATATTTCAAGCAATTTTTTTTCTCACTTTCAAAGTAAGTTATTAAAACCGAGCTAGATTATTGAAACAACTTACAAAATAAAACACAATGGAATGTAATGTTTTGATATCCATTTAAATTCAAATTGAATAAATTGTTGGGATTTAGCAAAATCAAATTCTTCTAATCTTAAAATAACAGTAAAGAACAAAACAGACTAAAGCTTGTCAAATAACTGTTGAGGTTTAAAGTTGGATAACATGTTTATATAAAAAATACTTCATATTCATTGAAATGTGAATAGATACTTAGCTATTGATGTCAAAGTTGTCAAAATAATTGAAATTCAAATTCATCAAAAATCCTTTTAATGAAAGAAAAACAACTACCACTTTACTGAATTTAATTTGATATCATGAGGATCTTTTAAGTGTTTTATTTCACTCACTTTTTTTTTTTGAAAGAAACTGAAATGTCTTGATATTTTGTTGGTAATTGATGACTCATTAAAAAGTTCACTTTATTATTATTTTATTGGTTAAAAATGATGCCCTTTCTCTAAAACAAACAACTGAACTCACTCATTAACTATAACTTTATCTTTTTTTCTTTGTAAATTTACAAATATGAGATTTTTTTTTCTTTTAAATCTGTTTATACGTTTTCAAAATGACTTTTCTTTTAGTACAAAGTCAAATTTATAACCTCTTAATGAATCCAGATAAGGCCAAATAATCATATTCAGAAAAACCAAAGACCAATATATTTAAATTTAAAAAATCTAACTCTTAATTAAAATGATCTTACTGCAGAAAGCAAAAATCACCCTTATGTACATTATCTTGTTGAAACTGAAAGTCCCCTTTGTAAAGAATAGGCAGATCTGAGCCAGGGAATACTTGCATTTTATTCCTCCAAATTTGAAGAGTACATTCTGTTGGCTGACCAATTTTTAAATTTTTCTAGTTCCAACAATTTAAACTGGAATTGTTCATTTAAGAAATTTAACAAAGCTGTAAAAGAAAGGGTTCCCTCATTTGTTACTGAACCAAATAACAAACATATGCAAAAAATTTTCATGCCTGTGATTTTATTTATAGCAATCTATAATCAATTAAGGCTATCAGCTCCCCATTCCGTACCCCAATTAATTTCAGAGCAGATGTAAGTGTGGCACAAATCAGTATCTCTAATGATAATACCAAACTTCTGTTGCCATGGCTATCTCAAATTTCACACCATATATCTTTACAAGTTTTCCAGTAATAGCTTGACCATACCATTACACTGAGATATACCCAGCTGACCAGCTCAAAATTGTGTAATCTCATTCTTCTTCACATGTGGTACCTATTGTCTCACTATTAATAATAATGAAAAGCATGAAAACTTGCCAATTTTCATCACATGTATTGTTGTTGTATCTAAAACCCATCAATTTCACTTAACATTGGAAAATCAGTGGCAGGTCTTGAAGATTTGCCGGGCTGACCTTTGAACCTCTGATGGTGAATGCATTATACCATAGATAAAAGCATCTGATTATGATGACCAGAGGCTGAAGCAAACATGGAAAAATGGACATAGAATCTGGAATTCATTAAATAATATGAACAAAAGAACAGAATAACTTCCATTCGGTCCATTTGAAACATAAATATTATACATAAGGGACCATCTACCACTCATGTAAGAAAACTGGATTTTCATAACCTATACTTCTGCGAATAAATGTTAAAAAGGTATGGGAAGGGCTTATATGTAAGATCAAACTTGAATAATAAAAGTAACTTTTTATTGTAAGCCAATTGCAATTAAAAATAAAAACCACCATCCTTGTAATAAGCTCCAAGTCAGAACATAAAAAATACCATAATAATTGTAAAACAATCTTGAGTGGTTCACAGAAAAACTTGAACCTTTCAAGAAACTTTAATTTAAGACTATTGAGCGATGAAGTAAGGTTTAATTACACATCTATTTAACTCATTATTGTAAAAAATGTGTTTAAATTGATCTTAAAACTAGTCATCTATTTCATGAAATGAAATGGAATTTTTCACAATTAATCACATCCTGTGATACGTCATCCAAATCAAAAAGGTTCTTTTATATATTAAAGTTAAAAACTGAATGTTTAACCATAAAAAATGTATGCTATGGGAGACAGTATTTACAAACAGAAAAAAAGCAATATTTTTCATGTCTTTCTATCAGCTCCCTCTAAGGATGTTATGATACATGGCAATTTTATGAGATATGTTTCCCATTTATAATCCTGCAGTCAGACCAGTAAAACTATGTTTCAGAGGCCAAAGACGCCTTTGTGTAAATATTTGAACCGAAATCTATAATTAATTTCATATCTTGGAATTTTAGACATTTCCACGAACCAGTAACTAAGTAATGGAAGAATTCATGCTAAAAAGATGTACCTCACATATAATTAAGTTAAAGACACTACTATATTGCACCAAGCTATGATAAAATAGGGTTTAACGCTAAAAGAGTCTAAGTCATTTTTTTTTCCAAAACATTATTTACATTTTTGACAGAAACATTAAGATGAATGTTATTTCCCTTTCAACCCAAGATCTTTAAATGAAAGTAAGACATTAGTACTTTTAAAATTGTGTAAATTAATGGAAACTTTCCTTTAAAGTATGTGTTGACTTACTTAAATTTTGAACCAACAAATTTAATATTCATATATATAAATAACAATACTTTGTTGTAAAATAAGTTTTGTGATAGTGTGCTTATATAAATGACTGCTAAAGTTCAAAGAACACATGCTATGTTTTTGTTATAATGGGCACTCTGAGCATTGCCATCAAGGGAGACAACTTCTGAGTGCAGAAGTACATCTACTGCAAAAAATTAAGTTTTTTTGAGTCTCTTGAATGGTAAAAAAGATATAAATGGGAAAAAATGATATATATCAGTTAAAACAATGGAAAAGTCGAAAGTAATAAGCATCAGTTAAAATAATGGGGAAAATATATATCAATTTAAATAATGGAAAAAGTAAAATAGATAATTTGGTACAATACATCAAATTAAGGTGCAAGGATTATAATAAATACATTCTAAAAGCAAGTACAATAGTAATTATATCTCATTGAATCAAAATTAGTTAATTTCATTTCTATTAACCACATAACAAAGGAGCTGAAAGTCACTGAAACAGTTGCTGAATTAATTAATAACAAACAAAACTAATTTTCCTTGCATATTTGTAAATATAACAAATGAAAAAAATAGATTGGCCTTGATGTACAAAAATTTGCCATTTTTTCTCTTTTCTTCATTTGTGCTTAATACTTTAGCTGGTTTATCAGCCAAACAAAACTTTCTGTTTTACTTCAGTCTCTTATTACAAACTATGTACATTTCATAAGAGGATTTCTTGCAAACAAGTTTTGTAATACTAAAAAATCACTCCCTGTTTTAATAGGTTTAAAAATGACAATAAGTTGAAAAAACCTATTCTTTTCTACATAATCTTTTCTGTAGATTGTGCACAAAATCTTAAGATCATTTCACATTTAATATCAATATCAAAAAGTTTTTATTCAAAAGTATATAATATAATTTTGTTTGTCTGTTTGTTAAGTATGATTTAACCGAGATCTTTAATGCAAATTAATGTCTTAATTTTATAAAAGTGTCCAAAAATGTCGAAATTATCTTCAAAGTTTTTAAGTTAAAGTTGTTTATAAAGTTAGTACAATAATGTGTCAAATATAATATATATATGAAATGTAACCCACACATTCAAATACATTGAATTATAATATCATGTTAAAAAATTTCATTTCTATTCTCTATCTTCAAAAAAAATCTATTTCAAAACATAACATCAACTCAAATCTTAAATTTCAACCACTTTTTTTAAATAAACGCTTCAATTGAAACATTTACCATGTATACTCAAATATCTAAATATTCTAAAAATTATTCAAATATTCGTGAAAATGAAGAAAATACGTATATATTTAAAGTATACATTTAAGTTATTTAAATTCTTTTAAAAAAAAATCAACTTGCCTGAATATGAATTTCATTAACATCCACTTTAGTTTAAAAACTTGATGATTTTAAACTCTTTTCTCCTATAATTTTTTTTTTAAATACAACCTATTTTCCACCCAATAAAAAATTTATCCACTGAAAATAACAGCTGTCGATTAAAACATCATCCTGGACTGCAGGCTTTCAAATGATATTGACAGAAGGATATTGTTTACTGTTATACGCTGTCATATGCAAAACTGACCTCTACAAAAGTTCAATTAACATAAAATTTTTGCCTCAATGATTGATGTTAGTGGACAATATCCATCAACTTGTAAGACAGCTACATTGTTTTAATGTCCATAGTAACCCTTTTTAAGGATGTTTTGTCTTAATATGTTGAATTTCACTAGCAATATATATTTTTCAAGTTTATTCCAGTGGCTGTGATTAAGAAGTTGTTTACTTTGAACGGTTAAATACTTTACACAGATGCCAATTATATTACTCAGAGTGACAATTTTGTAATTAATTAGTTAATTAAATTCAAGCTATTTCTAAAAATTTATACATATGATACATGACATCTCAATGATTTCAATATAGACATTTAAGATTCCAATGTGATGAGTGGTTCATAACATTTTTTTCTCAAGTTTCACTTTTAAAAATATTTTATATGATTTAATACAGAAATTCATAGAAATTGAATAATATTAAAACATTTACTAATATGTCAAATAGTTGGATATAAAATACTAGAAAATATATAAATACCTAATTGTAACTACATGTTCTCATGATCCAAAATTAACTGTCACTGGAAAAGATTTTCACTAAAAATAACTCCTTAATATTCTCAAAAAGTAATGTATTTAACACAGCCTCAGAAGCTGTTTTAAAGTACAGTCAGCATCCACATTCAACTTCACTATGTAGACAAAGTGTAACACTGCTTACATATATTCCAGATGTTTTAATCTCCAGATGGCTTGCATACATTAAACATAATTAAATCCTGCTAAGTCCCGCCCCTTTCTTCACACGTTCAATACAACTGACCACTCAAATTCTATAGCATGTGTTTAGAAATTCAAGTCCAGTAAAAACAACAAAGGCTTTAAAGGTTTATGAATCAATAAAAAATTGCTTTAAAGAAACTTTCTTATGTTACTGCAATGAATTTTTAAGCACTTCTGTTATGCGTTAATCATTCATAAGATTTAATATGCACAGAGATGGCCTTCTGTGAATATTGAATATTTTTAATCCAATACCATTATAACTGGCCAGTACCAGAGCTGAATTTTTTCCAATATATTAGTGTACTAGCCCAACTAAAGCAATCAATAACTAAGACTTCAAAGAGAAGAAATATATGAAGCATTCAGCATCACTTTTTTTAAGTAAGGAAAGTTAAATGTACCAATTTTAACTTAAGCAGACGAAAAAAAAAAATAAAATAAAATAAAATAAGACTTGACAGTAAGTTTGGTAAAAAAATATATATATGTTAAAACTGAAACGATATCAAAATCGAAATGAAAAAAATATAATGGTGTAAAATTTGAACGCAGAATACTGGTCCACTCTATCAATTATCTATTTAATTACCATTTAAAGTCGATTTAAACAATTTCAGACATACAACAAAATTAACCCGTTAATTCCATTGCACAATAAAAAATAAAATTTAACATTTAAAATAAATTAAATCCATTTAATCACTCGCCTGAAAGCAATAACGCAGAAAAACCATTACCTTATTTTATCATTGGAGTAGACGCTCGCCATTTTGAGTACTTTTCACGCGACTGATCTGTATCTCCCAGAATGCAGTTCTTCATGAAAGATGGCGGCAACTGGGGCATGGTGTTTATCAAAATATTGAACAAGAAAATAAGTTGAATGGTAAGTTTAATACATCAAGACATATGGTGACCTGTTTGCAGTTATAAAGAGAAACAAAAGCTTATTGTCTCACGATACGATATAGAAATTAAATGTCTTATTTATAAGAAAACTTTGTGTATAACCGACTGCCTTCAACTTGTGTTGAAAGTGAAAATAGAATTTCTAACGGATACTATTATTCTACGTTCTTTGAGTTATCATTACGTATATGTTAAGCAGGATAAAATAAATGAATTAAATGCATTTCTAGGGCGACAGATATTGATTTATATGTCTTTATTTTTTAACTTAAAGGCAATATTTTATGTAAAATATCTACAGCTTTCGTACAAAGTATTTTCGTAACCGAAAATCTCCTTGTGCAGAAACGGTCGTTTTACACACTTTTCTTGGTTTAAATGCAATATGATTTTGGCAAATATTAATGTGGTTACATTGATTAAGACACTAGCTTCTTTGTTTTATGTATACTTTGTATTATGCAAAATTTATCTATTGATTTATTTTGTTCAAGTTTTAAGAAACAATGTTGAAGGCTATGAGCCTGTTTCAGTGAACATATAAATTTTATATGGGGAAGTCAGTCAACTGTGTGTATTTCTTTGTAACTTTTTAATGCCTTATAGAAGATTAATCTTCAAGAACAAAATTCAATTCTTTTCTCATAACACCTACTTCTTCCAAATAAATTTTTCAAACTATGTATTTACCAATTGCACTGATTATTAAAAGTAAGACAGTGATTTAATGAGTAGAAGGATTTTATTTTGTTCTTATACTGCTTTTATAAATTGATTTTATAATAATAGAGCGACATCTACAATTTTTGCTAATGTGATAATGAGTGAGGCATAGAATATAGTTTGTATTTCACTTTAAGACAAACCCTTCTCCCTTGGCCAAGATGTTTATAAAGTTGCTGACTTAACTATAAGTTGAAATCTTGCTTGAGGGTATGAGGAAGATTCCCAGCCAGTTTATGGAAGCTTGGTAGCTCTTCTTAGCTGCCTGTTTTTGCCTGGAATGGCTATGGATAATGTGAAAAGATATGCAGTCATCTGTTGGAAAAGATTTTTTGTTGAACAATGAACAAAAACTGAAATGAATGTGCTAGTGTATTGTACAGTGACACATCCTGAGGTTGTGTCAAGCATGTATTCTAGCATGTAAAATATCCCTTCAGTTTACTATAGCCAGTTATTTACATCAGAAATAAATACATGACTGTATGCCCTTATGAAACTTTCAGCACACTACTTAGAATCTATTGATTAAAGAATTTGTTTGTTATAATTATGTTTTAAAGATTGAAAGTAAAAATAAAGCATTGATTTTTTAAAAGAACTATTTCAGATTGAAAGTAAAAAACAAAGCATCACTTTTTCAAAAGAAGATGTTAAACCTTTAATCAATGCTTTTAGTAGCTCACTGTCACATAGAAAATTCAAATAATTGATTTTGAATAATATATTGAAGTGTTCCTTAATGTCTTTCAATTTGGCAGAAATACAGTGAAATTCATTTATATTTTATAATATTAACCCTTAACTTCTGGCTGGAACAGATATTACCCATGTTTGCCTGACGCAGTAGGTCTGATCATGGTTTGCACTGTTTGCTTTTCATTCAGTACATATTTTGAAATTTTTGAAACCCTTGAAATAATGAATGGTTATATCCAGATTTAAAGATGGACAAGTTCATTTAAGATATTTAGAGTGGTAATGAATAATGAATGTTTTGTCTTGTAATTTTAAAAGCATTTATCTTAACATCACTAACATAACATGCTAATGATTTTGTTTTACTTTAATATATTTGATACATTTATTATTTAAGATTTTTTTAATTTGTTAAAGAACTAATAAAATGAAATCCATGGAAGTACATTTTTTGTTGCGGTTAACACATAATGTTAATTAGTTCAAAGATATGTGTTTGGAGGAAGAAATCTACACAACATCTTGCCCTGATTAGTGTCAAATTCATTAGCAGTTTCCCTAAGTGTCTACATTTCCTTATTTGTAAATTATTTGTAATCTACTTCAGTGCAGATTTTTAACTAAGTGATTTGTTTACATAACATACATAAGTGGATTTTGAATCTTTTAAACAACTTAAACTTCACACCTCTGCATTAAGAAAGTGTGGCAAGATAACATGACAGGCTAATGTCCACTTTTTTAAACTGACAACATATGGGATGAAGCTATCATTGTCTGTTGACAACATATCTGGTATTACATCAATAAAAATCCCCACAGGCCCCTTTTAAAAAAAATAAAGTTATGCAATAATTGGTAATTATGTTGTAAGATTTCAGCTCTGATATTTAAAGGAAAAAAAACCTGATGTGTAAAATTGGTATAAGTGATAATCAGACCCCCTGCTGAGAAATGTGGTAGAATGCCATCAGTTCTTTAGAGATGCCAGAATCCCTTGTGATACAGTATTATGCAATAGGTTATATCTGATAATGACAAGTCATCAAAAACAGATTTTATCTTTCAAACCCAGGCTCCTTTGGTTTTATACAGTAGTATCTTGCATGGAATTGGTAATTTTATATATGCTAATTGGAATTGAGAAATAAACCTATGAAAATTGGTTTGATAAATTGCCCCCTGGTTTTTGTCTAGAGAGATGGGTACTTGATGGAACAGACTTTTTTTTTAATGTTTCATTGTTTCATGTATGGATGAGATTTGAAGTTAAGCTATAAAAAGCTCAATTCATGTTTGGGCATATTTTCATGCACTTAATTTAAAAGACAACGAGAACTGTTGGTTGTATACACCTGTTAATGAAATGAATTATGATCATAATTTAAGTTGTCAGTAAAAAATCTAGGCAAGAAATTAAATTTAATTAAAAAATTTAATATTAAAAAAGGTATTTACATTATACCTATGTGTTTAATGCTAAAAAACATCATTTCATTTGCCAGCCTCACTGATGTGAATTTCTTAGAAAAATGGATATAATCAAAATAAAAATTTAATTTGTGCTTTTAAAACAAATTCATTATTACAACAGAGAAGAATGGACAGGTGTTTTGATAGGCAGCATTATTAATTCCATTATCTACTGATGTCATGTTTATTTGTCAGCATAATCTTCCTACTTTAATAAATATATTGAAATTCCTTTAACAATGGCATAGATGGGCAGGGGCAATTTAACATAAAATTAGCATGGTCAAAGGAACATTTCACAGAAGTTCATGAACAGTGTTGCTTGATGTGCAGGGCTTTTTTTCCCTCCTATAGCAGAGGACTTTTTATAAGGGTGGCTTTCCCAAAGTAAAATTCTTTAAAATCAAGCAATTTTCCCTAATAATTGAATTTATATTGAGTTTTTCCTCCCCTTTTGCAAACATACCCTATAACTTCTCCACAAAATTAATTGTGGGGCTGCTTCCCCAACCTGTGAAAAAAGCCCTGATGTATCATGATCCTTTGGTACTATTCAGGAATATTTCTTCCAAAAATGAATGATAGAATTGTACCTCAAAATAAATGGCACTGGCAAATACTCATATCTCCTATCCTATATAAGTGTTATTTAATTCTTCTGCTGTTTTTTCTTTCTTGACTGACAAAAAAGCTCGCGTTTACATGCTTAAGTCATGCATGTTTTATACAGAAACGCCAAAATAATCCACTATATTGTATGATTTAGTGTGCTATTATCTTTTTTTCTCTTATTAAAATTGTCCTATACATTGAGGTTTATTGTCTATTGTAAGAAAAAAAAGAAACTTTTATGACGAATTTCGTGAAAGTTTCAGAACTTTGAACATGTTAGATGTGAAACTCGACAGTCAGGTCTACATTTAGGCTTTTAGATATAGACAGTGTCTTTTTGAGACAGACTTGAATTTCTTTCTTTTATTCATTTTACTGGGTATTTCATATTCTCTGAAAACAGTTGAGTCATTCAATGATAGCCTGGTTTTCATGGTGGAGCAGGCATGCTTGTGCCCTTAGATAAGTTTTTTAGGTATAGGCCTCTGCCACTGAACTGACCTTTTTTTGTTTGTGTATATTTAATTTTAATGAGAGTCAAGTCATCCTTTGAAATATATTAAGCTATACTTCCAAAATTATTGTTGTTTTTTTTTACTTTAAAAAGGACCAAAATGGTTATATGAAAGGAATGGTCAGTATTTCTAAAAGCAATGTGCTAAAAGTTACCAAAACTGAAGCATAATAATACTTGGTTCCGGAATATTTTACTGGCCCATAGGTTTGAACTTGAGGGACAGATATTCTGATCTGAATCGCAGACAAATGTCAGATATTTTTATCTTTCATATTTTAATGGTTCTGTTACTATTGCTTTTACGGAACGTCTGTGGTTCTTCTAATGTGCCTGAAATAATGCACGGAAGGGCACCTGAGGGTTTCCTCCACCAGTAAAGCTTGAACGTCGCCATATATCCTATAATGTGTCGGTGTGATGTAAAACCCAATTAAACAAACAAACAAAAGTTACTATTTCTGACAATAATGCCATATGAATTTACAACTTTATAAATAACAGCGAAATGACGTCATCTTAAGAATGCTTTTCATTCTAAAATACACTAAAATGACGTCATTTTTGGGCATGTGACTCAATTGAACCGCCTGATATGCAAGAGCTAAACCATTACACAAGTTTAAGAGGTTATGAGTTTAATTCTAAAAGTGCTTGTTCTTGTGAAGTGTAGGATTAGTTATATGGTGTGAGGTCCAGTTTCATGTTCTTGGAATCTTTCTTGACATAATTTTCAACAAAATATGACTTTTATGTCATTATAAGTAAAAAAAACGACCTAAAATCCAAATCACTCCCATCTTCGGCTTCAAGTTGAGAATTAAAGCTACAGATCTGTGTAGATCAGAAGATGTATGGATTATTGATGACATTGCAAGCTTCTATCTGTCAAGATTTAACCTGGTAGACTGGGACAGCTGGATCTCTAAAATTCATTAATTATTTACCCAGTCTACAGTTAACTAATCTATAAACCTAAGATATAAAGATTTAATTAACAGATTCTATATTTGTTAGAAGAAGAATAGAAAATTTTATAGTTGTTTTTCTTTGACATGTAAAACATTTTGTTTGAAGATTTAATGGAACAATGAAGAAGTTTATGATAGTCTAATTTCCTCTGATAGCTTTTGAATGTCTCTTTCTAAATCTTTTCATTCTATAAAAATTGTCTTCTATTATAGAATACAAAGACTATTTCAGGACAATATTTAAGCAGTTTGTCTTTAAACAGTTGTGAAGGTATTTAAGGAATAGTAAGATGTTAATAAGAAAAAATTCAATAATATAAACAGCTCAAAAGGACTGACTTAGGAGTGACCATAGCTGTTGAAAAATGTTTAATTTTAGCTCTCCCAGTGGCTACAGAATGTACCAATGTAACCAGTGCATGGATGTGCCCACACTGCCAATAGCTAACAAATCTACTCGTGTAACCAGTGCATAGATGTGCCCACTCTCCCGAAAGCTACAGAATTTACCCATGCAACCAGTGCATGGATGTGCCCACTCTTCCTGTGGCTACAAAATTTAGAACTGGATCTGGTTGCATGGGTAGATTCAGTAGGTACCGGCAGAGCGGACAATTCTGTGCACTGGTAGCTACAGAATTTACCCATGCAACCGGCCAATCATGTTCTGACCATTTGCTTTTCATTCAGTACATATCTTGAAATTTCCCCTAAAAATAATGAATGGTTTTGTCCAGATTGAAAGGTAGACAAGTCCATTAATGTTATTTAGTGGGATAAGGGATAGTAAGAATTTTAAGACTCTTGTCAAAGAGTTAGAAATTTTCTTTCATACACTTGACGAAGGTTATAGGTCTTTCAGTAATAAATAAAACAAATGAAAATTTTTTGCCAGCATGTGCCCATTGTTATTAGTCTGAGTAAGACAAATTTTTTATGACGAGATCACAAGATTTTTCTATTTTACTATTTCAGACGTATCACTGTCAAGAACCGTATGTGAATTTGAATAATCACAGTTTTCTTTGCTTAAATAAAAACATTTTTAGAAGAAGCCATTGAAATGTACAATAAGAGAAGCCCGCAATGAACTGATGTCTTAGAAATTCCACAATGTTATTTTCTCTCTAAAAAATTTTAAACTGTCAAAGCAGCTTAAAAATGGAAAGACAATTGTTTCTTTGAAATATTATGGGGCCATCCTTTGAATGGGTAAAAAAAAAATGTTTGATTAAATTTTATATAAACCGGATCATAGATTGCGAAGGTTTCATGATGATTAGATATGAGAATAGATCAAGAGTACATATTTCTAGTAAAATGACAAAGTTATGTCTTTAATATACCATTTAAAATCAGCTATGCATCTTTAGGCCATATAAACACACTTTGTGCAATTGCAAAGTCTGTGCACAAAAAAAAGGAAAAAAAGATCCATGCTTTTTTTCAACTACCAACCCTAGACTAAATTCTCATTTCTACACTTCATAGCGATTTATATTTAGAAAAAAATACATGACTCACTTATCCTCTCTTTAAAGGATTTGTGGGAGGAGGAGGAGGGGATGGGTGATGAAGGGCTGTTGGTTGGAGACAAGGATTAGAACTGTAAAAAATTTTTTGTCCAATCTAAAATAAGTAGTCTCTTCATCTTTGGTACATATATCTTTATGAATTGAGTGAAATTGAAACATTTTAAGCATTGGTTATACTCACTTAAGTGACATTCTTTTGTTGTGGGTTATATGATGAAATATAATGTTGTTTTACATCATGTTTTAATTAGTTTTATCATTTGCTGATTCTCTTCACTTATAGAGAAGTTGACAGTTGCTTGTGGAGAGACTAGAAACTAATGGTAAAGGGGTCATGATAGTTGTTTGATACCTGATTTCTTCACTATGCTTATAGTTCAGTGATTCCAAAAGAGAAAACCTAACTTCACTGATTATTATAAGGAAAAAAGATAGAAAGCAAATGCTATTGTGTTTCATTTTGTGATATTTGCAATAAAAATAAATAGGAAGCTAAAGATACTCGGCTTAAGATAACTGTCTACAATTATATATAAGTGATAAAAAATTCCACTCTGCTGCAGGTTTGTGATCCATATCATCGGTTGAAATTATGTTAAAATCGGTTGTATTTTCAGTCTGCAGATTAAAATATCCCCCTTGACCCCAACCCAAATCGGTTGTTTTTGTTGCCCCCAGTTAAAAATGAGAACCCTGCTGCTGGTCTTCAGACTGGTCTTTTGCTGGTCTTTATGAGCAGTCTCCGTGGAAAAATGTAGCTTGATGAGTAAAAAATCTCCAAAGTATCAAACTCACCAGGCATTTTTGAATTTCCATTCTTTTATGGTAATTTTGTCACATTTGTATTAATAATGTGGACTGTATAAATAGGTGACGGAGCCAGGATTTATGCGCCCCGTCAATGAGAGGCTCTGGAAAAAATGTTTCATCCCTGTATATCAAGCTTACCAGTATCCTAAATGACATAAAAAGTTTTGACATAAGATATGCTCCGACTTTAACTGGCCCTAGAATGTATGCATTTCAATTAAGGCAGCTTCTTAAGTTTTAACAAGCGGTAAGAAAATATACATGTACATATATGCAGTTATTTTTAGCACAAGTCTTTGCTTGTAACAAACAGCAACCTCAAAATATTTCTTACAATATTATTTTCCGTGAAGTAGTTTTGATTTAAAAAAGAAAACAACAACAACAACAACAAAAAGAAAAAACTGAAAAGAAAACTTCAATTAAAAACATTAATCATTTATCATATGACAAGATCTTTGTGGTATTTCGATAAAGGATGTCCCGGCCTATGAGGCACTTGAAATGCAATTTTTCAAGGGGTTCGGCCTCTTGAAAATTCAACATCATTAAAATTTGAAACAAAGATTCAGTACATTCCAATTTAAGAGGGGTTGTTTCATGATAAACAAATTTGCGCTAATTGATACTTGAATCTATTAAGATTTGACCGTATTTAAATTTTCGAATCAAAATCACGCAGAGCACATGGTCAAGTGCTTCCTGCCTTGAAACAAAGAACCTAAAGAAAAGCAATGAAGCCTTTGAAATCAAATTGGTTGTAAGTTTATTAAGTTTGTGTCACATCTGTCAGATTTATTATGTTACAAGTCAGTACTAAGGAGAAGTGTAATGTTAAAATATTTAAGTGTTAAGTGTTTTCAATGGGGCTTATTCATTCATTCATGTTTACTTAATATAAGCTATATAAGTATATGTATATTATATGACAACCCCACTATGTTGGTTTTGTCGTGTCGCGGCTCATATATCTATGTCTTGAATTGTCTTGAATGTAGACTAGGGAGACATATATTTCTCAGTATAGAGTTTAATTAATTATGTGGCCATTTAAAGAATAATACAGGAAAGATAATTTTACTTAAATTAATTTGGGATGGACCTAAAAGCATATTTAGTCCTGAGTGCTACAAAAGAGCAATATTTCGTAATTCATCTTTTATGTGACCTTTGCTTTTTTAATGATACAGTCATGTGTTTTGTAAATTCAAAAAAGCACTTTTAATTTGATACAGGCAACAGAATAACTGATAGGCAACAGAATTACTGCGGGAGAAAACCCAGATCCTACATTATATTTATATATGTCATCACTTTATTAAGTAAAAGTAGCTATCAATAAATCGCTGCTATGGTAATAAAATTGATGATGTCACAATTAAGTTAAAAATAACTTAAATAAGGCCAATTAGCACAAAGAAAATGCAGCAGCTACTGTGGTGTAGTGGTTAGCATACTGGACGGCAATCCAGAGAACCAGGCTTCGGGTCCCGCTGCGGACCTTGGATAATCCACCATATAAATGTTTGTTTTTAAGAAATTCAATATAATACTAGGATTTGAACGCACAATGTTGTGGGGCAAGTGAATTTTATTCTAGCAAACATAACTATAAAAAAAATACGAAGACCATTGTTTTACTGTACTTTTTGAAAGAGAATATTTAATGAATATATGCTTGAAATATGTGATGTTTTTACTTGCTGGAATTTTTGTTTTCTTAGTTTAATTTTGAAAATAGGTTTGTACAATGAGTTGAATAATCAATTAGTCTTTGATATGTAATGAAATAGAAGTCATTTCCTTTGATGTAAAGTTAAGAGAATATAATCAAAGGAGTGGCTATGTAGAAATTGTGAAATGGCATGATTCACAGTTATAATAAAGAATGGGGAGAAAAAAAATCATGATAATTTTCAAATATGATAATACTGATGATAGTAATCAAGCGGTTTTTTACGTGTGATTGAAGTTTTATGCAATTTAAATGAAATCCCTATGAAATTTAAGATAACGGGAGACAACAAGAAAATTACATCATGAGACGCGGGGAAATATCCGCAATGCTTCCAGGAGTCAGTCTGATTTACAACTTCTTAAACTGTTATTTTAATGATGAATTACAATGCAAAGGGGTGAATTGTAATTCTAATAGAATTCATGAAATTCTTCTCTGTGTATTTTTCACTTTATTTCACATAAGTTCCGATTGTAAATGTACTTTAGAAAATTAGAACACCAAATATGTCGAAAGAATTAAACTGTTACTTAAACATTTTTTTTTTACTGTCGAATCCGCATTTTTTTGTTCTTTACCATTCTAAATTGATTGACATTAACCATTTTTCCAGTGAAACTGAAGCTGGGCTGTTTAAATTCAAATTTTACCAAATAAGGTATCTCATTCCCGTATTCCTTTGACAAATGAGAATGAAAAGAAAAGGATGCGAAGCTGTAAGCATGTTACTGTCGTGAAAAACGGCAGATTAAATTTTTAGGCGGCGAAATTTATAGAAAGACGTACATTTACTGTCATTGTTTGAAATCAATTTAAATCGAAATGAACAAGAATGATCTCGCTTCAAGCGTGGAGAAATTAGATTGATTCTGTTAAGTATGTTGATGTTAAGAGTGTTCCAAGTTTTTAAAATAGAAAAAAAAAGAAAGAAAAAAGAAGCCTACTTGATTGATTTAATTTGCTGTATTGTTTCAAGGGAAACGGGTTCAGATAGAGATCTGTAATAAACTAAACATTTATTTATGATGTAGCTTTATTTTGTTCAGCCAATTTTTTAAGCTGGGAAGGATAGTATAGAAAACTTTAATCTTTGAGAATAAGTTTCTTTTTCTTTCTTGGGAATAAAGCAATAAAAGATGAAAGATAAACTAGCATGGTGTCTCCTTAGTTTTAAGAAGGGAGAGCTACTTAAGTTGTGAACACCAAAACACCAAATTTTGTAGTTATGATCACATGACCGCCTTTCATCAATGCATTAGAATAGTACCACTGGTTTACTTTTTTTTTTTACCAAATTCTGAATTACACTGTTTTTCATATATAAATATTGCAGTCCTATTGGACAAAAAATAATTTCAAACACTAAAGAAGTTTGAAGCAAGGAAGGAACTAAATGTTATCATTGTTGTCCATTTTACTTCCCTTCAGTATGCAGATATGATTAGAAAGCTTTTTTTTAAAAGGAAAATATCTTTACATTGCTCGATGCTTAGAATGTTAATTAAAAATTATTTTTTTCTGGAAGCTTCAAACATCATATAATTTGTTTAAGTTCTTTTTTTCTTTTGAAGATCGCTATGATTTAAAGTGGTTTGTTTTTGAAAAACAGTCGCTTTATCTCACATATATGTTATAGTGAAAACACTTAAGAGATTGACCTTTTGTTCGAATGGAACAAAAATTGAGGTATTATGAGTAATAGACCCCGCACTAACGAGGTTTAACATCAAAAATGAAATTAATGGCTAAAACATTTGTTGGCTGAACTTTTCAAGTACCTATGAGTTTTAATGCGAAGCATATTTCAAACAGTTAAAAATATAACATCTTAAAGCCCCTGGTTTCACCAAACAATTAACCAGAATCTATAGAAACTGTAAAGGTTAGACGATATCTCCAGGCGTTTAAAACGTAAGCGTTTTTTTTCCATGAAGCTTTAAAAACAGCCACTTCCTGTGTCCATAGATCGTGGAGAAATGTTTACCAAATGTTCAAACCTTGAATTTAATAGTCGAAATTTCTTACAACACTTACTAAAAAATGTTTTTTATGATATTTAACAGGGTAATAAATTACTTTGTACACAAAACGTATCTGTTTTAAGTTCACAATTTGCCTATTAAACATCACACCCATGCCCCATAATAAAGATTTGAAAGGAAAATCATAACTGTTTTAATTACCGAATGTTTGTTTCCGATAATAATTTGCTATTGTAAAATAGCCGTAATATTGCTGCTTGTTTAAGTTGTTAATGTTAAACATTAATGATGGCAAAGTGTGTTTTAGCCTTCATAATTGTAGATTTTATTTTCAATGTTTTATTGTTGAACAGCTTCAAATTGTTTTAGTTCTTTTCCTTTGATCTAGCGTATAAATTATTATTTCCTAGTAGTTAAAAAATTTATAGAGAAGAATGTTAATATACCAGATTGTATCATCAGCATGTTTCAGTAAACATGGGTCAATTTTAGATGTTTGTCTGACTCACTTTATGGTTAGTATTCATTAGGTTATGAATTCCTAAAATTAAATTGGTCAAGAGCTGTTATGATCTGGTCATTATTGTAATTTCTTATACACCTACAAAGGGAGTGGGGAAGGGGGAGCATATAGATTTGCCCTTCCCTCACTGCTGTGAGTTGAAATCCTGGAAGGACTTGTAAATGTTATATGTGGTGGTGGTTCTACTCAGGTGCCGGCTTATGTCTCAAATGATGCAAGAAGGGGTACCTTAGGTTTTCTTCCCCCAGTAGAGCTGTTTGTGTGACTTCAAAACCAACAAAAACAAAACTCCAGAAGTATTAATTTAGTTATTATTATCGTTCATTTAATGACATTAGTCTTTTAGCCAGGAAAGCCAGCAATGGGTTGGCCTAGGTCAGTATTATAGGCCCACTGTCTCTGGGTGACCAGACATTAAGCTATAAGCTGCTCTATGTCTGTTTTTTCTGAAAATAGCTTTAGTTAATGATAGTAGCTCAAAAATATTATGACAAGTCTGTGACACAAAAATTGTATGGAAATGGTTATAATTTTGTGCTATAATTTAATTTGCAAAGTGCACCATAGTCATGGCATGTTTGCGGTTTTCTACTTGCAGGTATGAACAAATCTTGTGTATTGAGGGACATAAGAAATTGAATATTTGGCAGTGCTGGGACATCATTATTGAGGTAAAAAATAATAAAATTTTGAGTAAATTTTTTACATCAATTGATTTCTTTAATTTTTGTAATCTTGTAAACACAGTAGAGATCATATGGCGACTTTCCAGCTTTACTGGTGGAGGAAGACCTCAGGAGACCCCCATGCATTATTACAGGCACAACGGCCACTTGAGTAGAACCAACAATGTTACGTAAGCTATCTGGATATCTTCCCCACATGAAAGAATCCAAAGTCCTTGGTGGGATTCAAACCCACGGTGATGAGAAACAAGTAGTTTGAAGTCAACGACCTTAATCACTCGGCCACAGAAGCCTTAAAAAACAAACAGATATCCCGAGGGTTGCTCAAGAGTTATCCTACCTGATAAACTGGCGTTTAAAGTTTGATATATCTTTAATATCTGAACTGTTAGTGAAACTAATCTTGGACATTTCAGATATCATGGCAACTGGAAAGAGAAGATTGCAAATTCTTAACCTTTACCCATATTTAATTTTAAAATGTAACTTGTGAACTAAGAGTGATATCAAATTCATGTTCAGATGTCTTAATGAATGAGTAAAAACTTTTGTTGAGAGGCTACCTTTAAGGAATTGAGTGACCTTGACGTCTTGTTAGAATGTGAAATTTACCTTTAAACAAATGATGACATTGACCTCATGTTATTGCAAAGAAGAGCAACTTGAGACCTTGAACTTTAATTCAAGCTAAAATGCTATTAGGAAGACTTTGATATGCTGCCTCTTTGAGCAAATGAGGACTTTGGCTATTAAGTTATAGTCAAATGTTCTCTATGATTTAACAGTGAAGTCAGTGTTAAAGTTACTTTATATTAATTTAAAAGATATTACCTTTATAAATATGCTATTGTGACAGTCTGGTTGGAATCAGCTTTCAAATGATGATGTCAGGATTTGACAGTGTCACCAAGTATGAGGTTACCTGATCTCATGGCTATTTTATCAGCTAATATTTTGATTTTCCTTGAACGTGAATTATTTTCTGTTGAGATTATCAAAGTTGTGTGCATGATTTTCACTATTTCAAGCTTTTAGGTAAAATAAAAATGGCAGCACCTATGCTGAACAGGTGATTAACAGTCAATTTGATTGGTTAGCTGAAAATCTGATCTTCACTCTTTAATCAAATTGCAATTGTGAGGATAGTTTTATCTAAAACATTTATTTACTGCATCTGCCATAGCTATCTAAAATTTAAATTTATTTATTTTCATGCTAGGCAGACTTTTAAGGTAGTCCCTGAACTAGGACTTAGATGTTGTAGGGAGGTTGGTTGAGTTGGACCCAGATGCACATTTGTTTGGTGTTAACGTTAAAATAAATAGCTGTTTTAGATGGTGAACTGTTTAAAATGTTATTAAAATGAAGAAAAAAAAGAGTAAAATATATTTGTACTTGATTCACTTTGGCATAAACATTTAATCTAGCTGTCTATGGCATACAGTTGTCAAATAACCTCCAAGCTATAATGTTTGTTTAATTTAAAGGAAAATTATTAATTATATAACTTTTTAATGTTACGTTACATAATTAATTTAATTTATGATTTTAATATCCTTTCTGAATGTTTCCCTTTGATTGTAGAATTAAAAAATGTAGGTAGTAAACTTTTTTGAAACGAGAGTCGTTTAACTTGCTGCTTGTTTTTTTTTGTTTTTTTTTATGGGCCACAGATTAAGTGCTGTATAGAATTTGGTATCTTTATTAAACTAAATGTTTTAATATATTGAATTAAAAATACATCAGCTGAAAAATACCTTAAATGATAGTGGTATCTGTGTAATAGGCCGGGCTCCAGTTCCTAAGATTAGCTTAATTAATTAACAATTTTTTTTATCAGAATTTATTAAATTAGACTTTTAACATTTGGAATGTAGCAATGTTTCTCTTTAACAAAAGAAAACAGAGATAGTAGCTTTTGTGTATCATCATATATATATATATAAAACTTAATTCTTTCGGTAGACATATTAATTTATTTTAATGAAGTTCTATAAATTTCAAGTTTTTGTTGTTGGTGTTATACTGTTGGGTATTTTTTTTTGTAATTATGTGACAAAATTTATTTTCATAGATCTAGAAAATAGTTAATTTTTTATACATTAATTTGAAGGGTTTGATTATATATATAAAACAGATTTTAATGAAAATTTGCATTTTCTGCTGGTATCTTTAAATGTATTAATCTCTAGATTTTTATTTAGATGATTTTAAACATCAGTGTGCAATCTTTATGAGTTGCATTGTATAATT
This sequence comes from Ruditapes philippinarum, assembly GCF_026571515.1. NCBI lineage: Eukaryota > Metazoa > Mollusca > Bivalvia > Venerida > Veneridae > Ruditapes > Ruditapes philippinarum. Next base: position 384,874 of record NW_026854960.1, read on the forward strand.
TGCATTCTAGAATAAAAGCAGTTTTAACATTTATCAAATCCATTTGTGTTTCTGGCTGGCTTGACATTAGGTGGACAATGGTCAATTCAAAATGTCAACATCTTTAAAGGTAATCAATATTAATTTTAAATGATATTTTGACATGTGAAAATTGTACATCGAACTTTTGCAACTTTTGTAACCAATCATTGTTAAGCATTCAGCAAACTACATTGTTGTTTTGAATATAACCCATTCAGCAAGCAGCAGGTGCTTTAAATTTACAACAACAAAAAATCACACATAAAAAATCAAACATGTAAATTGTGTTAAACAGTAAACCAGGTGGGGTGCGTTAAAAATTGATAATAGGTTTAATTGAAGAATGACCTCAATTATTGGGTAATAATTGCCCAGTATTGACAGTTTGTGCGTAAACTGACCATAGCACTTCTTTGACCGTTGTCTATTTTTAAAGTCACCTGGTCTATTGGGAACAAAAAACGCACAGTGTCACAGATCGTGGGCATTGTGCAAGGGTTGACATCTGAGAGGGATCGATACCCGTAAAGCATAGTTCTAATTGCGGCAAAAGAGGATGTCTCTTTAAACCTGCATTGAAATTGTATCATTTTTCTTCCCTTAGTATTCTTTTTCTCTCCATTCTGATTTATTTTTTCTGCGTGTTATTTGACATCAACGGTTGGGGATTAAATTGGTATTTCTTTTTTAGTTCTCAGTAACATATGGCATGGTACAATGTTTATTTTATATCTTTTTATTTGAGCTGGTTTGAGAAAACAAGCAAAAATGAAATAGAAATAATGTATTTTCTGAGAAATGTCTGGTTCATTATGGACGATAGGCAATTTTGATACCATTTGCAAATAAGAAATTAGAAATTTAGTGATAATTGCGGTTTTATAATGAAGTGAAACTATAAATTTATATCTCGAGTCTTTTTTCTAGAAGAAAGATAATAGTAAAATGAAGTTAATGAATGTGTAATATTCCTATGTACAGGAAGCTGCATTTTCACTGTCTGGAAATATCGACCTTTGACCTTGATGTATTTTTTCTTAAGTTCTTATTCTGGGCATTTTAAGTGCCGAGATGAACACAATGGCTGCCATTAAACTGTCAGGCTTTTGGCTTGTGACCGTCAATGGCTAGAGGGGTATTAAACACCTCATGTGATTGTTTCCAACTCTTCAAGTTTGAATCTTTACCCTATTTCTGCTTTTTATGGAATGAAAAACTGATGGATGTAAGGTTAAAACCTTTTTCCTGTCTCGAAAAAAGAGCAAGAAACAATGTAGGATGATGTATGTATATGTTTGCAAAAAAAAGATATTGCGATATTGAAATGAACATATTTCCCAACTTTTAACCATTAATCTACTCAATTTATGTAACAGATATACTTTTCCTTAAATTTGGAAGTTCTGTGACTGTCTATTATTTTTTAATGCAACTCTCTTCAACAGTGGGGTCTTTTCCCTTGCTATTTTCCAAACTACCTCAGATGTGTTTGTTGGGGGTGGGGGGCGTGTATTAGGACTCAATTGACTGGTGCTTGACTGGTACAATAAAGGACTTAATAATCAGAGGGGTACACTTTTAATATCTAACAACAACACGTCTTTTCCGCAAGGTTGCCATGGCTTGACAATGAGTATAGCTCTTCTTTAACATCACCATAGGTGCTGAAAGAGTAAAATTTTAATGAAACGTTTGGTAACCAGAAATTTACATGTTTTTGAATTAATGAAATTGTTGTTTTGTTGCTGTTTTTTTAAAAGACAAACTTTTTTTAGCAGGTATTGGCACTTTGTTTCATATGATTTTATTTTGTTGTCATAAATGCTTTATATTTTTCGCATACTTAGTAGCGTTCAGATTTTTGTTTGTGTGATTACAATATGGTCAATATCGATATATATATAATGTACTCGTTAGAAAAAAATTTAAATATGTATACATGTATTTATTTGTTTGGTTTGTCCTTGAAAACAAAACTTAGGCATCCAGGTGGAAATTTTTAGCCTGGGAACAAAAATCATGATAATTTATGTGCTCTCATTGGAAAATGAAATATTATCATCAAAAATACTTAGATTTATCATTTACCTTTAGCTGAAGGGTTTTAAAATTTACCTATCAAAGTGTACCTATCTTCTGTTTAAATCTGACCCGCGAAGGCAATCACTTGAAATCCCTCATAAAAAATTGTCGAAAATATTAAAACTATGCTAGAAAAAGCCTGAAGGATTCATTCAAGTCACTTTAAATTCAACAAGAAATATTAAATTATGATGAAGGCCTTGCACATTGGTATTTGGAAATGATACTTAGAGATTGTATCAAGGCACTTGAGTAAAAATATCTCTCCGTAAGTGACCTTTACACTATAAGAGTTGAACTTTATTGTAATTTCACAAAAGTATGACTATTATATTTTGATACATTAAAAATGTTTATGATTTATATAGGTACATCACTTCGCCGAAGGGAACAGTCACTGTTGTTCTTAATGACCACTTATCTGTAATGTTTTTGTTTATTTTTTAGAGTGAAATATATGAAATATGTCATTTTTTTAAGATGAATGTATAATAATGTATAATTTATTTAGAGAAAATGTTTTTTAATGCATCAATTTCTATCCAATTTGATGATAAGAGTTTAATAACATTTTTTAGTTTCTATGGCGTCCTATAATGGATATGAAAACGATCATAAAATAGGATAGTAATTCAGGCGCTTGTTACTAACCAGTTGTGATTGTTACTAAAAGCATTGTAATGTTTAATTGCTTAATAAACATTGTTGTTGTTGTTGTTATTTGAAATAAAGGTTAACGAAATATTCATTTCACACCAAGGCCTAGGTACGGTGTCAAAGTGTTTTGCAAAGTGTGCGTGATTGGTGTTTGATAAATAGAAAACCAATAGCAAAAGAATGATATTCAAAAATTCATTTTTTTTGTTGACGACAGTTTGAAGTATTCAATTAAATATCTTAACAACATGAAAACCTGTTTTAATCTCACACTTCAGGCTCTCTTTTGTATATTATATCTATATTATGACCAATTGTTAAATGATTAAAGCCAAATATATGTATATGTTACTGTATATATTTTATTTGTTTAAAGTCCATTGACATATGGCTTTGAAACTTGGCACACTTGTTCATCATCATGACCCCAACCTGTAGACAGGAGGAGGTAACTGTATCAAGCATTTTGACAGAATTATGCCCCTTTTTCGACTTAGAATTTACGTTAAAGTTTTTTTAATAGTTGAAATATTTTCAAAGTCCATTGACATATGGCTTTGAAACTTTGCACACTTGTTCACCATCATGACCCCAACCTGTAGACAGGAGGAGGTAACTGTATCAAGCATTTTGACAGAATTATGCCCCTTTTTCGATTAGAATTTACGTTAAAGTTTTTGTAATAGTTCAAATATTTTCAAAGTCCATTGACATATGGCTTTGAAACTTTGCACACTTGTTCACCATCATGACCCCAACCTGTAGACAGGAGGAAGTAACTGTATCAAGAATTTTGACAGAATTATGCCCCTTTTTCGACTTAGAATTTACGTTAAAGTTTTTGTAATAGTTCAAATATTTTCAAAGTCCATTGACATATGGCTTTGAAACTTTGCACACTTGTTCACCATCATTACCCCAACCTGTAAACAGGAGGAGGTAATTGTATCAAGCATTTTTTTTACTATCAAGCACTAAGAATAGTCGAGCGTTGCTGTCCTACCGACAGCTCTTGTTTGACTTAGAATTTACGTTAAAGTTTTTGTAATAGTTCAAATATTTTCAAAGTTTGAAACTTTGCACACTTGTTCACCATCATTACCCCAACCTGTAAAGAGGAGAAGGTAACTGTATCAATCATTTTTTTTACTATCAAGCACTAAGAATAGTCGAGCGTTGCTGTCCTACCGACAGCTCTTGTTGATAATCAAATACCCTCATACCAATCGGAATGATCGGCTATTATGACTGACAAAATGGCCCGAGAAGTTGCTTCCGCCCTTTCACAAAATCTGATTTCATTCCATAAGGGGCGTCGCGCTTCGGCCCCGACGCCAAAAATCATAGCAAGAATCTATCCCGAAAGGTAATGTTAGGATTCGGAACCGGTAACTAAAAATTGTCTTAAACATATTTACATTATTAAAGAAAAAAAGGAGAAAAGATAATACTAAAAGCTGTAATTCCTCGCAATTTCTTTGCTGATTCGTATTGGTAATTAGTCTGGGTAAATCTCAACTTCAGACCTGTCTTGTCAACTTACGATTTTCTGTTTTAGAATTTATTATACACATTGGCCAATGTTGATGGGCAATTTCCTACAAAACATTAAGAAAGCAGTTAAAGACAGATCATGCTAATTCTCGAAATAAAAACCCTGATTTCCTGTTATTACACTGTGTTTTTAAGTATCTTTCGATAAAAAGAAATATCAGCGTCTTGCAAGAAAATGGCCTCTTTAAAAAGAAAATACACTGGTTGAAAGTTTTAAACAGCCTTTTCTCATGCGAGTCATACATTTAAGAAATGATTGTTTAAGGAAATCAATGGAATCCCATTGCACATTAAAAGACATTTTTCTGTTTCAACTTTTCATTGCCTTCAATATAGTTTAATTAGACCGATTCAGTGTTTCAGGCAATTTTTTATGTTAACATTGATTAATCATTGATTTGATTTGAACTTAAAGAACTACGAAGAATCGCGTGACGTTATCCAAATGTTTTTCTTCTTGTTTTGGCGAGTTTACCTTTGAGAGGTTTTTTCCTTCGTCTTGAAATATTAATTATTGAGTGAAAAGAAATACGTAAAGTTAACAGGTTTTAAGAAAGAATTTGTATAGTTTTATTGGAAGCGCAGTTTCTGTTCTTTTTCCTTCATTTGCAAAATGATTGGTAAAAGTATCCATAAAAGTCAAGAGGCTTAACTATGTACTGTAATCATAACTTACATTTTAATGATTACAATATTGTTTTTCCTGCACAATATTGTTTTTTTCTTGCACACTATTGTTTTTCTTTTGTACAAATTACCCTGGACCTGAAAAAATTTCTAATATTGTAAGTTCCCACGCTGATATTAGCCATTAAAACCTTCCTGCACACCCCTCTTCCTCACCCCCCCCCCACCTCTCAAATATTCTACCTCTCCTACTATACTACACTACTTAATTGCTAACCCCTTGTTTATACCAGTTACCCATTCTATATATACTTCCCAACCAGTTACCCATTCTATATATACTTCCCAACCAGTTACCCATTCTACATATACTTCCCAACCAGTTACCCATTCTATATATACTTCCCAACCAGTTACCCATTCTATATATACTTCCCAACCAGTTACCCATTTTATATATACGTCCCAGAACCAGTTACTCATTCTATATATACACGTCCCAACCAGTTACTCATTCTATTTATACTTCCCAACCAGTTACCCATTCTATATATACGTTCCAACCAGTTACTCATTCTATATATACGTCCCAACCAGTTACCCATTCTATATATACTTCCCAACCAGTTACCCATTCTATATATACATGTATACGTCCCAACCAGTTACCAATTCTATATATATATGTCCCAACCAGTTACCCATTCTATATATACGTCCCAACCAGTTACTCATTCTATATATACGTCCCAACCAGTTACCCATTCTATATATATACTTCCCAACCAGTTACCCATTCTATATGTACTTCCCAACCAGTTACCCATTCTATATGTACTTCTTAATCATATAGCAAGTTAACCTTCCCCCAAGGGCAGCTAGACAAAGTGGAATTAACATCTAAAAAAATTGTCCCAAAATCATCTCTTTATGCGAAAAGTTTCTTTGAAATTTCATGAAAAAACTGAGGAATCAAAGCTCTTCGACACTTCTGTTGAAAAAAAGTATGGGTTTAATATGAATTAAATGGCAAAAATGAACTTTTCAAAGACACTACAAAGGCGGTCATTTTTATTTTAAATACACAGCTTGGAGGATAATGTTGCAGCATTGTAGCTATCTCATCTTGAAAAACAAGCAAAGCATCATTGATTTTATATAAGAATCAATTAAGCCGCAATTAAACTTGCTTTATATGGAAAATCACTAGATGATATTTCATTACAAAAACTTGTATAAAGTATTGACTAATCTCATAAAAGCTATCTACGTTTTGCCGGATTTTGAACTTTTTCAATAATTCCACTTAAATGGATCAGTCTGTCTTAACGGCTGAAGCGTGACTAAAGTATCTGTTTAAATACTTGCAGCTAGCGATACAATATTTTTGCACCGATGATTTTGATTTGTATCAAGCATTGCTAATTGGTCAGTTAAGGTACTTATATATCTTGAAATACAGGAAGTTTGTTTTGAAATTGTTTCAACTCTGTACAATCTGCGAAATCCATTTGAAATCGTACACTTAATAAGCTTTGAGTACGTGTAACTGTTAAAACGGCTCGCACCATCTGTATGTAAGTCTCAATAAGCCGAGACTTTCAAAATATAACACCAATTTAATTCCTATTACAGCTGCAGGTGCAGTTTGTAACAGCTAGTGAAGTTTGAAATTTTCTAGTTTGTAACGCGTAATGATGGAAAAAGCATTGTTTTGTTTTATTGCGTAGAAATTCGTTAGATTTTATCGTTGTTTTGTAAAGGAAAGCTGTAACTTCTCTGCTATGAAACTGATCTCAATTTACGTTAATTACTTCAGAAATGTTCAAATGTTCCATTCGAACAAACAAATTGCTTTTAAAATTACATTTTTTCTGCCAACTTCTAAATAGCAAACTTTTGATTGTTGGAATAAAAATATTTGAGTTTATACACACTGAAATATTGCCAAAGATATTTGTTGTTATTTTTTTTTTTTTGATGAATATATACCTTTTAAAAGTTATGATTTGTTAACAATGAAATGTTTAATATAATTATTTGTAATTTGTTTCAAGAATCAACTCAGAAACAATAAATACCTAATTTATAGAGATATGTACTATAAATAGTTCAAAGGTGGATTATTTTTGATTACCTTAAGATTTCTGTTAAGTTACAGTAAAAACACCCCTATGGTATCATAATTAGGTTTCATCTCTGATTTTCAAAACACTACTTATTCTATGAAATCCCATCAACTTGTTGAAAGTGGTTGAAATCCTTTGCTTAAACCTTTAGATCTCAAAATACTGGTCTATGATTTAAACAGATGTTTTACAGAAAAACTTAAAACAAACTGCGATCTGACCTTTATAACACTTGAAAAATATCCCTAGAAATCTGTTTCTAACTTGGTTACTTGTATTTCATTTAAAGATCTTGATAATTTATCTACAGTCGGTATTGATATAATTTTGTTTCAACAGTTTATTAAATGTATTATGTACATTTAAACTGTAAGAATCTGATTTATTTTAATGAAAATTTGATTTCCAGCACTGCTGTTTGCTAAATTAAACGGGATAGATTAATGTAAAGAAAGAACAGTTGGTCTGAAAAGTCATAAATTTTGCTTTTTTAAACCGAGAAAGCACCTTTCTGATGTTATTTTATCTCAAGAAAAGCTGTTAAATTCTAACGGAACTATTGAAAATGAAACCAATGTTTTGCTTGAAGATGAAAACTTTGAAGACTGTTTTTTTTGTGGCGATACAGTTTAATGCCTCCAAGAGATTAGATTGTTTGTTTTAACAAACAGGAGTGTTCTTAGACAAAAAAAATATTTGAAACATCTGATTGAATTTAGTTGGTTTCAGTCTCAAAAAGTCTGAAATTTTTTTGCTCTTCGACAAATTTTATTTGAACAGTTTTGTAACTATGGAAACACTTTAGAACATGTTTGTTTAAGGCCTGATTTTAATGAATTAACAGGTTTTAATTAGGGAAGTTTGTTTTGTATTTTATGTTTTCATGAGAAGCTATTGAAATAAAGGTCTGCATTGGTTTTTAATCATCTGACATCAGCGTCCTCTGATTTCAATCTTTCTTCGGCAAAAAGAATTCTGAGTACATTTTTGACGATTTTGTGTAAAAGGGCTGCATTGGGATCATGGTTTAATGACCATAGCATTTCTGTAGATTATTAAATAGGGTTTTTCATTGTTTAAGCTATTGATTATACTGGGTGTGTTGGCACACCACTGCCATCCATGAAATGTGCAATAAAACCGAGCCCCTGCAGGTCATTTTCAATTTTCCCATGTTGGACTCATTAATAAAGGTTTGCCTTGGCCATAAGCATGGTCAGGCCTGCTTGGACATCCTTGCATTCAAACCAGACTATATACATGTATATATTGTTTGCTGATTAATAATATGTTAAAAATCTCTACAAATACAATGGATTGTTCCAAATTAAAGACAGGGAAATTCCATTTTACAAATTTATTCGTATCGGGGAATTTTTGAAGAGTAAGCGAAATTGTTTAGTAACAAAGAAATACAGAATCGACCATGTAAAAAATCCTTCAAAAAAGGTGACTTAACTATTTTCCTTTTGCTATGTTCCTGAGTCTGGTCTACTGATATAATTTCTGAAAATATTTGCTCAAATCACAAAAGGGGAAAGAAAATATAATGTTATTGTTTCCAAGTTTTAATTGTTATTTTATTAGGAGACTGATAATCAAGAAATCAAGAATGTACGTCTTTTAGTCGAATTCTTGAAAATCTTTATTAGGTTTTGTCTTAGTTATGGCTGTAAAATTTGTATTCTTTTGTCTCGGCCATTAAATAAATTGAATTTTGTGGGACCGCTGCGTAATGCTAAGCTGGCTTGACATTGGATGGACATAAAAGTCATCAGAAATTCTGCTCGTGTAAGACGTGGCGAATAACATTTGATCATACTTCGTAAAACACAAATTCAAACTGCCACACGGCATGAAATTTACATACATGGCCATTAAAGACCGTAACTTAGACGGAATCAGTGTCAGAAGGGATCCAAAAGAAAATTGTTCGATTTTTCTTATATTCTTATATTCATGTCTGCTCAGTTTTTCCCTATTTTGTTTTTTCAAGAAATCATTAGTTATTAATGTATCTTTTTTCTTTTAAACATCTGTGATCTATTTCAAATCAATTGCCATCTGTCTATTGTAGGGAGACATTTTAGATTGAAGAGATTTTAAATCATTATTTTAATAAAAAGTGCAAAATGAAAAATACAAAACATTGTACGATTTTATATATATTACAGCATTTTGAAGAAATTGAGTGTTTTGGAGAAAGATCGTAGCGGTGGTTTTAAACACTGTTGAAATATGTCATCGGAGATGCAGTTTAAATGTCAACATTTTCAGTCCCTTATATAGACACTTAAAGACAGCACTTCCTGTTATCGCACATCTGTCAAAATGGGGATTTCTTATTGGGGTAAAATTTTCTGCTAAACATTACAAAAATGTTTATGAGAACCATCATAAATGAAAGGTACATGTATATTTATGACCTGCATTTTTAGTTTGTTGCTGCATAATTCAAACAGCAGTAGATTATTATCAAACAAGATCAAAAATGGAACTTGAAAATGGTGATATCGTGTACAGTTATATGATAATTTTTTATATCTGATTCCCTAGCCAGACATCAGTCAGAATTTATTCCATGTCTTCATAGAGAAAAAATATGGACGAAAATTTCATATTTTATGTATATTTAATCAACAAATGGTCACCTTTGACATTTTATTGGATGTTTCTCATTTATTACATTACAGACAGATAGGGTACTGTTTGAATTATTAATAAGAAAAAGTCCAAAATGATGGTTTGGGTTTTTAGAATTAATATTTCGGACAAATGCTCCTGGTGTGAACTGACCTCCAGGAAAAAGTTTAAGGCAATCAATATAATACAAGTCCAGTTTAGAATTCAGACACACAAATTGTAATGTCTCTAATGTAATTGAATGGGAAAAAATTGAGTTGAATGAAATTATTTTCATTATTGCTGAAGGTTTGATAGTCCTTTTAAGAGACAACAATTCTACATGTTAGGTAGCTCTTTGGTTATTGTCATTGTACATTTAGGTAACTACTAAAATCAAAGTGCTGCAGCACTGAATGCGACGGACATGCAACCGGAGAGACATTAAGGCTCTTTTTAGAAAACAAAAAACAAAAACAAAACACAAAATATATAACAGAGAAAATTTGTTCCATACAAGTTCGAAATTTGTAAAGCAACATATTTTGTGTCCCAAACTGATATAATTCAGATTTTCTACTTTCAAGCATTTAAATACAGAATGAAATGTATGCCTAAAAACTCTGGTCAAACTTGTAAATCAGTGTCCTGATATATCGATTTATTCCAAGAAATGATATGTAAATAGAAGAAAAAACTGACAACGAAATATTTCTAAAATAAAACCATGCAAATAAACTTCAAGCATAATACATTATACATGTGAGAATGCTATTTAGAATTGCTTCGTGTTATCATAGTGGGCATATAGACAATAAAATATAAGTCATTTGTATTGCATGTAATCCGCTGGTTTATTACATGTATAATGTGTACTAATCGCCTGTCCAAAAATCAGCACAAGTGAAGCAGAATCTATTTTTAGAATAGCGAAGGTTAACTCATATCGTGACCTAGAAAAATATGTAAACAAACCACAAGAATCGGAAGAAGAACTGATATTATAACTTCCTTCAATAAAGATTACCATGAAAGACTTCATGGTGGTAAAGTGTTGAAAAACTCTCTTGTTACATGCATTTTTAAAAAATAAATATTTATACTAACCATTGTACTGTATCTAATTTATTAATAACTGCTGAATATTCAGCAAAACCCGCGGTATGAGTCACGAAAATAGTTCTTCTTTTATTAATGCCCGAGTTATTCTAGAGTCACAAAAAACTTTTGATTTGTTAATGATAATGTTTTGTATAATGTAGAAATATTTATTTCCTACTAATAATTTCTTTGAACTCAGAGCTTACACCTTTATTATAGTATAATTTGCTGTCCTACTTTTTCGACAGCGGTAAATCGTTTCGGCAGTAATTTGCATATTGCGCAATAATACTACGGGACTACAACGTTTTTATCAATCAAATACGTTCATATTTTAACTTGGATAACTTAATTTGAAATTGAAAAGGCTAAATATGGAAGATATTAAGATATCCCGACAAAGTATCGGTGTTTTAAAGGATCAAATTCATGTACTATTTCTTGGGCTGTTAATCGGTTGAGGACACCTTGCGCGATTGTAGCCGACGAAATCCCATGTGTAGATGACTTAGCTCTGAACGCGCCTGAGGGCGCGTCCGTCGCAAAAAGAGCATGAATTTAAGTGACTACTAAAAATAGAGTGTGCATTTAGGTAACTACTAAAAATAGAGCATGAATTTAAGTAACTACTAAAAATAAAGCAATCATTTAGGCAACTTCTAAAAATAGAGCATGCATTTAGTTAACTACTAAAAATAGAGCAACTTCTTAAAATAGAGCATGCACTTTTCATATTATGTGCATCTATAGTAACTACCCTTGCTTTGTAGGGTATTCTCCTTGTTTTGAATGGGTATTTATAAAACTGCACTTGTGTTATGGTACTTAAATGCCGACCTTAAAAGAGATACGTTGATGCTCAGCTTCATTTAAGTAAACTTCATATTGAACCATTTAGGTAATGCTTTTCATTATAAGTTGACATTATTTTATAGAATTTTAAACTATGAAACTGTCTTTGTTTGATACCTGAAGTTTTCATTCATTTAGTTGAGTTAGTTCAAAGATAAAGGTCCAGGTTAAACCACTAAGCAATGAATGTAAAGTTTCTTGCTCAAGGAAACAACAGCTTGCCCCTGATGGGGTTTGGACCCACATGGCCAGTAATCCTTAAATTACTTAAGTCACATGCGTTAACCACTTTGCCATGCGCCACTCTTGGTTACTTTTGTACTTACAGTTTTATGATTTGTATAATAAGTAATTTTAGAGCATATAACCTCAACACTTGCAGAATCTGTGTGAAAGACTAAAATTCCAGAAATTAAAGCTTTAAAGAATGCCCAGAGTGGCTAAATTGAGAATGTGGCAGGCTCTGTTTATGGGTGGCAATTGCAAGTCCAGTTTTTCATTCGGAATTAACTTTTATCTGCAGAATGGATTACCTGGGCTATCCTATAGATTAAGAGGGTGGTCTGAATGCACAGACACCAAGGTTATATGGCCATGGACTTGAAGTTGTGTGGCCATGAATCTACTCATGTGACCAGTGCATACCCAGATCAGTCAGCACAGCCTTGATCATTGTCGGCACTATTTGTCATTCGGTCAGAACATAATTTTATTTTTAAATTTTCTCTTAAAATGTTGAGTTGTCTTGTCCAGAACTAAAGGTCAAAATAGAAATTTGGCCCAATGCAGTTCTTTGTTTTGTGCTAAGAAATTAAAACAGAAGTTAATATAAATCTTACATCAGCTTCTTTTCACATGTCATTTAATAATTTCTTTTTGTCTAGGAAAAAACCTTTTGCTTTTGTTTAAATTACCAATTTCTGCCCTCTGATATCATTTTGTTCATTATTAATCTGTACTGGGCGGGCAATAAAAAATCCACAATAACTTGTGATCAAATTTAGATTATGAGGAAAACAAGGTTTGAATGATATTTTCCCCTGATGTTTAAGAAATAAAAAATCCGTCTGAACAGGGCCGTTTTATTACAAAATTGTCCTGTCATTTTACTTTGCTGTGAATTACCACTAGTTCTGACACAAATTTGTTTTATGGTACATATTAACTAATTAAATGAAGTTTATATTTCTTGAAATATGTCTATTCTACATAAGAGGTTGAGAATAAAGACTTACGGTAATCATTTATGATATTTAATCGGAAATTAGACAGAAATTCTCCCCCGACTTGCCTAGCTTTGTGTATCTTAAAAAGACATTGAAGAATCACTTCTATCATAAAGCAACCAACTCGCTGTTTGTAATAATTAAGCTTTTAATAAAATTACGAACATTTTGTATACTTTGCCTTCATTTTCAGCTACTTTGGGGTCCACATTTGAACTTTTGGATAAATTCGCAAACATTGTGAGAAAGAGGCAAGGGGCGAGATTTTTTTTAGATTTTGGAGATTTGTTCAGTTAGTAGGGTATGTAGATATAGTGTGTTTATTGTCTGGGAGTTTTATGGCAGCTCCGCTAGCCAATGTTTATGTTTTATGGAAATATTGAAGAAATTGTTTGATTTATGGCAAACAGTGCAGACTGCCTGTAAATATTTGTGCCAAGTTATAATGATGATAGATATATTCAAGAATTGTAATTTTCTCCATGTTTTGCCCAAATATGGATAAAAACATGGTGAAATTGCCTCCGGTGATCGTGTCTGGCCGTATAAAGAATTGGGGACACTGTTTTAGGGTTTGTATGTAATAATTCAAGCAAAGTACACACACAAAAATTGCCTGAACGTCTGCCTGTAATGCCATAACGGTAAGGACTTGTATTGTTTATTGCGTACACATTTCTTTTCCTTGATTTACCTACTCTGTCGGCTTGGTATTTTTTCTTTTTCTTAGATTTAATTTTTTTCGATTATGACAATTGAACTTTTAAGAATTACACCTCTATATTGTTAATAAAAGAAAATTGATGATGCTCTTTTTAACCCTCTTAGCAATAATGGTAACTGGCATTCTTTTATGTGCCGTAACATATAACTCTATTAAACACTCTTCTTTTAATTATGCTGCTAAGAATCTTAAATGTTTTAAAAATACTTCTTTAGTTCATAGCAGTTTAATGAACCCAAAATATAATAATTTATCTATATAAAAGAATTGTAGTCAAACACAATGTCACCTTGAAATAAATAACTTTAGTCCAAGTTTAGTCAGATATTGTGCATGTTTGAAACCGAGTCCAGTGAACATGTATATCACATCTGCAATTTTTGTGTCAGCTAGTTAAATTTGTGAAAGTTCTGTGAATCGCTTGTACCATATTTGGCAGTAGTTAGCACATGGTACATCTCTTGGCTACATTTCTACAATTATTATTGTGGCAACTGTGTAATTCACTCTGTGATGAGTCCGACCTAGTGTTTTGAATATTTGGAAAGGGAGCACCCATTATATTCAACCCTAATTCTTTTACAAATTTGATAGGGGTAGATTGTAATTTTTACGTGCTATTTTGTTGTTAGTTAGTACTATATATGTCCTTTGTTAAAAGATATCAAGGAATTATATATTGTTTCAGGTTCCTTTTACGAGAATTAGCAAAGTACGAAACAAAAAAGTTTAAACCCTGTCGGGGGCCAGTCATTGTTTCCTTGAGCAAGAAACTTTAAACTCATTGCTCAGTACTGGTTGGTTCCAGGAACGGATTCGAAAGTGTGTCAATAAGCTTAAAGTTTCCTACACAATCGAAGTAAAATAAATTCTGTATAAACCAAAAAGTTTATAGTTGGCAGAAAAACAAAATTTTGGTCAGAAAACTAAAAGCAGACATGTAACTATGATGTTATGATAAGTAACTTAATAATTTAGTTGCGGTTTGTGTTTTTTGGAACATGGAACAGTTTTGTTGCACGTTTTAAAGAAAACTAAAAGAAAAATACGAAAAATACAGACGCAAGATAGCAAGATATCTGCTTTTGAATAACAAGAAGTAATTATGAAGACGTATTTGGTATATTATATAGAAAACAAAGCACTAATCTCTCATCTCTGAATATAGAAACAATTATATAACATTTGATCCCGTTTAATGTTGCAGAAAAAACATTTCTGCGAGCTTGCATCCTTATGAAGACTTTTTCTGTAATTGAATGCTATCTATCATCAAGTTACACTTAGAATATAATTAATTCAAATCACAGGGCTTTTTCAGTCTGCAAAATTTACGATTATGAATTGTGCTATCTTTTTTTCCTGAAACCAGTATTTATATCATAAGACTTTGAATGCCAGCGTCTGGTCGAAGACGGAGCTAGACTTAGTCCGGAAAATCCCCAAGACATGCAAATTTAATCTTCCTGCAGTGATTTGAATTCGTAAGCCCTGTGGCTACGTGATGATTTTTGAAAATGGAAATTTCGTAGACTTGTAGATGATTGGAGTTTTTGATTTGTGGTTTGCTCAGAAATAATGGCCACTGTGTAATTGATGTGTGTATCAAAATATGACAGTATGGTCTTGAATTTGATTGGTTGATTTCTTTCTCTTTCAGCGATTTAAATAAACTTGCTGTCTGGTATAGTAAGACAAGAAATGTACTTAACATTTTGTGTTGCCTTTATGGCGACTAATTTGTCTCGATAATAAAAACTTTGGCACCTTTTGAGTACCACTCTGTCTCGACAATGTTGAAACATTTTGAAACCTTTGTGTTATTTCTGTAGAGTTTTAAATGTCTGGATGACATCAATAGGTTAAAAAATACTCAAAATATCAATTTTTTATGTTTGTATTTTAAACATTTTCCATCAGACTGATTATTCCTTATTTTATACAATCTGAAATGATTACTTTATTTTGTTGAAATATTTATACAGTTTTGTCTATGATACATTACAAGGATTTCTGGAGTAGGCGCCGGGATATTACAGTGGAAGAAGCACTATTAGGTCTGAGACTTTTAGATAATGGACATCGATTTCGGGACAAATTTTCGAAACAAAAATACGGGACAATATAAGTGAAATTTTAAAGGTGGCATTGCCCTCTGGCAACCTTGAGTATTTTCTAAGGCAACCGATGACACATAAAGCGATTGTTTTTGTGACAATGTTTTTCTATGCTAAATATAGTAATATTTGACCTGATCTGTATTGAAATTGGAACTGTTTTTTTCAAGGAATTTTAAATGAGAGTCCAACACAACTTCTATTAAAGCTTCAACGACCATAATTTGATAACTAATCTCCTATAATAATGTTTACGACTTTGTCATTTTAAACAACTTATCGTTAGTAAGTTTTCTGTCGATTTTTTTCAAGTAAGTGAGTCATATTTCCTTTTTATATTTGTATAGTACACAAAACCTATTCTGTTGTATAATACTGTAATTGCCAGGGTAGACATTTCATTCTTAATAAAACCATTCTCATCATTGTCAGTCTAAATGGACTGTATTTATGTAAATAGGAGCTGATTTTCTAATGAAAGTTGTGCCATTGCATAATCAAAATACTGGCGAAATGAAAAAAAAATCTCAAAAAAAAAACCAACTGGCATCATCGGCATAGGAAAGGTATCGCTCGGGCATTATGGATGCTGAAAGAATAAAAATCTTTGTCTATGGACAGTTTGTTGTACGTCCATCCAAAATAAGCACTTCGATTTGCAGTAAGTACAATAATTAAGTCTAAGTTAAAAGTTTTTTTTACGTAATGTTTATCATTAAAGTAATTGAAGAATAATAGGTAAAACCCCATACTTAAATGAATGTATGAAAAGTCTTGAATCCTGATTTTGATCGCAGTAAATAATTATGTTGGTTCCTTACGGTTTCGGAGAAGTTTGTCCCTTGCAAATCGGACGCTAAATAATTGTATTCTCAAAATTAGCTTTTCGTGTATAAAAAAGTCTTTGCATCTGTAAAGACTGACTGACTGTCTGACTATGCTCTAAATGGCACTGGCTGACCAACAAAAATGGACGGTTTTATCCCAATAGCTAATAATATAGCTAATTTTAAAATAGAGGTTTGACACATCCATTTAGAAATAAAATCGGTAAGTTCTGAAATTTCATTTCTTCCACTGCTGTTGTTAATTATGTGAAGATTTGTTTCTTTTATTTTGGTTGTGACTTTTCAAATGTTGCCGTCAATGAAGGGGCCTCTGCACGCCAACTAGACCATTTCACATATTTCCTAACTTTGACCGGACTCAGTTGACTTTAATTATGATCTTCTCAATTTTATATATAATTTGAAAGTACCAATCGACAGTGAAAGTACTAATTGGCTGATCCTAAAATAAAATAATTATTATGATTATCATTATTGACTTATTATTTACACAGGTCAATCCGGTGTATGTTAGGTAGGTATAG
Source organism: Ruditapes philippinarum (assembly GCF_026571515.1). Taxonomy (NCBI): domain Eukaryota; kingdom Metazoa; phylum Mollusca; class Bivalvia; order Venerida; family Veneridae; genus Ruditapes; species Ruditapes philippinarum. The sequence goes on from NW_026854960.1 coordinate 401,958, forward strand.
ACCTTAAAAAGAAAGAAAACAAAGAGATGGTGATCTGATCTGTTGTGCTAGCCAAGATCATGACTAGACTTATTCATACAAAATCATCTGAAAAGTGTTAGTGGCAGTGTTATTTTGAATATAAGTTTTTGAGTTATGGTTTATATCTAGTAATAACAATATTCAAAAAATTTTGTTTTAGACTTAGTGTCTGTTACTTATAGATAGGTAGTAATTTTGTTTGGGTATTTTTGGCGAGATGTGCATAAGATTTTTCAGGTCTAACACGCAATATGCGATGCCATTATTCTTTCAATTTGACGCCTGAGAATTTCATTTTTATTTTTCAGACGCGAGAATATAAATTCTGACCCGTAGCCGTATGAAAATTTGGTCTTTAGATATTAAAAGAGGTCTCCGCTCTAGGTAAGTAAAAGACAGAAATGTGATTTAAAGGATATATCTATTAATTCTCTGAATAATTTTTAACTCTTACCATTTTAATTATCTTACATTGACTTGTCCATCTTTCATTTCGGACAAAACCATTGATTGCTTTAAGGGAAAATTTCAAAATACGTAATGCCTGAATGTCAAACAGTACAGACCATGATCAGATGGCAAGGATGTGCTGGCCGATCTTGGTCTGCACTGGTCGCATGGGTAGGTTAGGTTGCAGCCAGCAGTCAAAGGGTTAATGTTCTCTTACAGAATGTAATCTAAAGTTTTTTTAGAAACTTGAATGCCATCTTTAAATTTAGGTGCAGAAGTGTAGCAGTTAATAACTTGTTTGTCCTATATTTTGGCCTTCATTTTGTTCCTTCATTTTGCCTTCATTTTGTCCTTTATTTTGTCCTTCATTTTGCCCTTTATTTTTTCCCTTCATTTTGTCCTTTATTTTGCCCTTCATTTTGTCCTTCATTTTGTAAATCTCATTGTTTCCTATAGCAGCCTTTTATTTTAATGAGTGATGTTTTACATAGTCTTTTCAGATCACTTGTGCCAGTTTTGCTGAAGTTTCCCATTCCACAAGAAGTGATAGGATAATGTTTAATTAGCTATAAAACTAATCTTTAGCATCCACTGAACAAATTTGCATCTTGAAATAAAACAATGGGAAGTAACTGTGATACAGAATGTTTCCATCTGTAATTGACACTGCGCACATCTTTTTGTCTTCAGCAAGAAAAACTTTCTTATGCCTTAAAAACCTTCCAACTCTTTATCTACTGAGGAAATCTGTAGACACTTTTATGCATGAGTTTCACTGTAATCCAGCTGGCAAATTGTCCATTAAAATGGGATTTAACTCTAGTGTCCAGAGATAAGAAGCAGAACTGACACTGGTGGACAATTCTGATCTCTAGTTGACCCCTTCCTTATTGCATGTCAAGTTTCTTATGTGATACAGCTACCACAGGGCCAATTGCCCTCTAGACTGTAAAATTACTGAGACAAAAACTGTCAAAGGAAATTTGATGATGCTTTTAAAACGGTTTTATGTAATTTTACTCTAATAACGTGTCTATTTACTGAAATAGCATTAATTTACCTATTCAGGCATTCAATTGCAAATCAACACAACAGCTGGAAAAACAAGTCTTTCGGAATTAATGAAGCTGGTTACACAACTGTAGAATACAAGAAGGAATTCCAAGGTGAATTATTTATAAGGAGTCGAATGTGTGTAGCTACTATAGACCAAATTACAAATGCTTAAAACTATACCAGTTGCAAAAGAGTGGGCCTGAAACATAGTCACTGTCATTTTCAAGGAAATAAGTGAAACTTTTCTACATATTGGCCTTGTCTTTGATAGCAGTTTCAAGAATAGCAAAGCACTGAGTTAGATATGGTTCATCTACAGCACTAGAGTATTAATCTATTGGCTTGGTTTGATAGCAGTTTCAAGAATAGCAAAGCAGTGTGGCAATCACTTGCAGCATTGTAGCAGTCATTGTGGTAGTAATGGGTCATCTGCAGCATTGTAGCAGTCAATGTGGTAGTAATGGGTCACATGCAGCATTGTAGCAGTCATTGCGGTAGTAATGGGTCATCTGCAGCATTGTAGCAGTCAATGTGGTATTAATGGGTCACCTGCAGCATTGTAGCAGTCAGTGCTGTAGTAATGGGTCACCTGCAACATTGTAACCCTCAATGCGGTAGTACTGGGTCACCTGCAACATTGTATCAGACAATGTGGTAGTAATGGGTCATCTACAGCATTGTAGCAGACAATGTGGTAGTAATGGGTCACCTGCAGCATTGTAGCAGACAATGCGGTAGTAATGGGTCACCTGCAGCATTGTAGCAGTCAATGCGGTAGTAATGGGTCATCTGCAGCATTGTAGCAGTCAATGTGGTAGTAATGGGTCACATGCAGCATTGTAGCAGTCAGTGGTAGTAATGGGTCATCTGCAGCATTGTAGCAGTCAATGTGGTAGTAATGGGTCATCTGCAGCATTGTAGCAGACAATGGGGTAGTAATGGGTCATCTGCAGCATTGTAGCAGTCAATTAGGTAGTAATGGGTCATCTGCAGCATTGTAGCAGTCAATGTGGTAGTAATGGGTCACATGCAGCATTGTAGCAGTCAGTGGTAGTAATGGGTCATCTGCAGCATTGTAGCAGTCAATGTGGTAGTAATGGGTCATCTGCAGCATTGTAGCAGACAATGGGGGTAGTAATGGGTCATCTGCAGCATTGTAGCAGTCAATGTGGTAGTAATGGGTCATCTGCAGCATGGTAGCAGTCAATGTGGTAGTAATGGGTCATCTGCAGCATTGTAGCAGTCAATGTGGTAGTAATGGGGTCACCTGCAGCATTGTAGCAGACAATGTGGTAGTAATGGGTCATCTGCAGCATTGTAGCAGTCAATGTGGTAGTAATGAGTCACCTGCAGCATTGTAGCAGTCAGTGGTAGTAATGGGTCATCTGCAGCATTGTAGCAGTCAATGGAACATTGATGGGTCACATGCAGCATTGAAGCAGACAATGTGGTATTAATGGGTCATCTACAGCATTGTTGCAGTAGCCAAAGCTATGACAAAGCCAAATGCCCTTAATATACTATCACATTATAGAGCATAGAGCAGTTTACTTTGTTATAATCTTGTTTACTGTCCCTTTGTTATAAAAAAGCTATAATGTTAATAGAATTCATAGATTGATATTTTAACAAAGCCATTGTCAGAGTTTGAAGCAACAGTTTTGCAGCCATTGTCAAACAGAATAGCTTGTATAAAAAGCAATATTGCAACTATTTATATATTTATATTGGACCTCACAGTTTAAACTGTAATTACGAAAGTGATGTCTCAATGTAAGGCAATATGACTAATGTGTTATATGACCAAAATTGCTTACAGTTTATAAACAACAATAACCGAGGCTGTGACAACAATCTGACCCTGACATTACGCTAGAACTTCAAAAATAGGCTCATGTTTGAATATAAGTGTATATCGAATATAGTCCCGCATTTACCTTACCAAAATTTGAATTCAGAAAAAGAAGAAGCGCATGCCATCTTGTTTCTGTCGGATTTGATCCCCAAAAAATTAAACACATATATTTGTTCATGTTCATCATGTACATGAGTGTATGCAAATAAATAAATACAATGCTCATTTTCTACTGCATTTTACTTATCACTAATTTACATAGGAGTTTTAGTATTAACTCAAACAAATGTCACTGTAAATACATACTTATAATTGCAGCACTTACCTCATGTGAGGTTTCTGATTGTGTGGATCGGGGTATAGAAGTTGGTTTAAATCCACAATTGACTCCCCCCCCCCCCCAAAATGTTCACATGGAAACTTTACAGCTTTGCTATTTGAGGTCCCTCCATTCATATTGCTGTCACCTGTATTTAAGTATTTGCATTCAAATACAGTGCCATCAGCATGAGCCTGAATAATGAACTATAAAGTGAATCATGAATTATAGGGTGAATCATAAACTGTAGTGTGAATCATGAACTATAGGGTGAATCATGAACTATTTGGTGAATCATGAACTATAGGACAATTCATGAACTATTGGGTGAATCATGAACTTTAGGATGAATCATGACCTATAATTATATTATAATTATTATAATTATATTAATAAAATTTGAGTAGTGTTTTTTTTTTTGGCTGGTTCTGCCATAGTCTATATTGTCATTTTTGTACAGAAACAAGTTTAACTCATATTAAGTTATATAAGGAGTTTAAAGGTGACGATATGACCTTCATAATCTTGGCTTTACTTACAAATCAAACATTAGAAATATAATAATTAAGAGTCAAAAGGCGTGTCATAAACATGATTATTGTTTTTTGTTTCGTGATGTTTTTCAAACTAAGCCACTTCTACAAAGTCACACTTTACAAAATTAGCTACATCTGGTACCTAGAGGGGGATAAAAACTTGCAGGAATTACATGCACATTGTCTGTACTACAGATATGCAAGCATGTCTTTAATTTAGTCTGTAAAATTGTACGTTTTTTTGCACATAAGTGATATAAAAATGATTTTCGTTTCGCCATTAATCTTTGTCTTTAAATCATGTTGAGTATTCTGGAATCCATTATTTGCTGATTTGAACGGTGAAATGTTTGAAAAATATCTCCGTGCAATAGGCATGCCACCATTTTCATACATTGACCAGATGCTGAGCTTTTAGATACGACTATCCTGTCATTTTAATGGCTGTATTCAAATTGAAACAAAAATGGCTTAATTTACAAGATAATGCAAGATTTATATGTCAGGAAATACTGATAGGGACCGATATTTGAATATATTTGAAATGTCATGGTGTCAGTGGAATTATCAGTAAAACTATATCTGTCCCAATGCATGCTGGGAAAGACTCGCTTTTTAATAACGGGGCATAGGATTTTAATTATCTAATTGCGAATTTTATAACTTATCAACTTCAGGGGTGCAGTTAATTATTGTTTATATAATGGTGGTGTTTTCAGTTCTGGTGTCAGTGTTTTTAATGAGGGCTTAATTAGCGGGGAGTGGGGAGTGACTTTGGACATTTTTCAAATATTAAAGAGAATTTTAGGAGAGTCAATTCCGTTCGTGTGGCATTAAAACGTATGATATAAATTTGATACATTAGAGAATTTGATCAGTTTATGATGAAGAATTTAGAGTGGTGAAATTTAGTACTGTAGAAAAAAAGTACAGTGTTCCTTTTATATCATGTTGTTAGAATAGATATACAGTATAACCTCTACAGAATGGCCCTCTCTGTATAAATAGAGGATATTCAAGTTTTATTCTGTAAATACAAGATTTATTTTCTTCAAGACGTATGAAAATAAATATTTTATTGAATGGCTTCCGAGTGAAATGTGATAATCTTCATCCCATGAGATGAAATAAATCGGTGTTTATAGAAAAATACTGGAATTTTCTGAATATTATTTCTGCATTACTTTCTCCTCTTTTTGACCTTATGATTCAAAAGACTTCCCCTTTAATTTTCTGTAATGTCTGAATTAAAAAAAAAGTAGTCCAGCAAGATACCAGTGAAAATATAGAAAATATGTTTCACTGCAGTGAAAAATAAAATTTAACAGTGAAAATATTGACTATTAAAATACACATTTTATTTCATCAATAGTTCATGTATATGTAACTATATAATAAAAAAAAAATGTAATCCATGATCAGGCATTGTAATAAATCAAAATCTTTTCTATTTGATGTACATACTATTATAACAATATCAGAAATGAAGAAAGGAAAGAAAAAAAACAACAATGTTTTTGTCTTTATCCACAATAAATAAATCAAATTTAGTCCATTTTGTATAAATGTAAAAAGTCTAGTTAACAAGGGCAGTGAACATAAAAAAAACAAGATGTAAAAAAATATAAGAAATACTCAGAAAGTTTCAGTGCCATCAAGATGTTTTATGGTTTCAATTAGTACAGGCATTATTACAATGCTAGAAAAATTTCATCCTTTATGCTCTTAGGTATTGTAGTTTTTTATTGAAGAAAAAAAAAAAGACAAAAAAAAAGCAAAACTTCGTTAATTGTTTGGGCAGTTATATTTACTGGTCTAAATGAATCATTAAAATGGCATGGGGCATTAAATTAAGTTTGGTGCTTATTTCAAGTATAAATGGCCTTGGTTTTTCTTTCAAAGAGTTTTTAGTAGCTTTCGTACCATCTTAGAGACAAAAGGATTTACCCTCGTAAAATGTTGGAAAAATAATTGTTTGGTTCACTAATGCATAAAATTTGTTAAGAGTTTCTTTTCAAGTGGGTCTCTGTTTTATGAAAGATGTTCATTTGTTAGTATTATTTACAGTTGGCAGAAACATGGCCTTTTCCTTATCATTAACTTTAGAAATGAAAAAATAATGTTGTTGAAAACTGAAAAATGTGTTTGTCTAATTCATCCTTTATAATTAATCTTTTTTTTTTTTTGAAAGTTAATTTAATTAAACCAAAAGTTTTGTAAAATTAGGTTGGAAGAAAATTGAGGCAGTTTCAATTTTTTTTCTTCAAAATTAGTTTTAATGAATACCAGATTTTGAGATTGTGTGTTTTTGGTGTTGTTTTTTCTTTGTGAATTTATGACAACAGAATTTTTTTGATTTTTTTAAAAAAAATTTTTTGGTAATTGTCAGAAATTCAATTTTAGTTACGTTTTGTCTTTGGGTTTATTTTGTCCTCTTTATTTATTAAAAATGATAGTATTCTTGGCCTTCAGTTGGATCGGAAATTAAATTTTTTTTATAATTAAAAATTGCATGATGATAGAAACAGAAAGTAAGGGTTTACATTGGCAATGGGTAGCAAGTGCCTTTTGACCCAGGGCTCAAATCAAAGGTTTAAATCTTATTCAAGTAATTTGATTTGTAGGGGAATGAATTTAATTTACCATAGATTGTTGTTGATAAATAATTATTAGATTAAAGAAAAAAATTCAGAAAATTATTTTTATTTTTTCGCCTTTCAAGAGAGGAAAACAGTTATACATGTGAGTTAAATTACTCTTTGACCTTGTTAAACTTTGTCATTTGGTTGTATGACTGATTTAGAAAGCATGGACCTTTCAGCTGATGTCCAATTTTTTTTTACAAGGGATGGCTGTCATGTAAAAATTAATGCCTGTTTAATGACTCTAACAAAACAGCCATATAACAAAAACCCTGTCATTGACCACTTTCAACAAGTTTTTACGCATTAGGGCAATTAATCATCTTTTATCTAATTACCAACAAAGCTCTGGTCAGTTTGACCCCTATGGCCTTTCAAGCGCAGACATAAAACAAAAATAAAGCAAAAATTTGTAAAAACAAAAGGACATTTAAAATCGCCCCAAGGACATAAATGTTTTGAGCGTGAAAAATTTTGATGTGTTTTCTGTGACATGGAAATTTATCATTTTAAAGAGTAGAATCCAGTCATTATAGGTGTGGGTTAAATTCATACTTTAAATGATTCACTAACATCATTTTTCATAGGAAAGTTGAAATCACAACCTCATTTATCCTATTGTCTTTTTTTAGCCCCAATTTGGAGTGCAAATATTTAACTTTTTGATAGATGACCAGAGGGTTTGCATATATTATAAGTTGACACGATTTTTTTTTTAAATGTCCATCTTAGACCATTTATTTTGACGTTAGATTTAAAGAGACTTTTTCACAGTTTTTGGAAAAAAAAATTCTTAATATTTTTCTTTTTAAACAATTAAAACAGCAGTATATACAAATTAACAATTTATTCGTTTATAAGATGACCAGGCAAATTAATGCTAAAACTTAACCCAAGACTGCACTTAAATTGTTAATGATGGTTGAATTTGGCAGTTCACAGTTACCCAAATAAGCATAGAAACCAATAAAGAAGGTTTTGGGCATTCTTAAGGGATTCTGTTGGTCACTATATTTGGCATCATAGCTACTAATATTTATTTTTTGGTCATCAGCATTGAGAATTAAGTATATCATGATTTATGGGTTGTCAGCATTTGAATTTCAGGTTGAAATGTAGTTTAAAGCAGCAAAGTGTCCATATTTTTATTCCAAGCATATAAATTAAACAGTGTGGGGTTGGACTATGTTTTAGAGCACTATGAGCATTCAGGTCTTCATAGCTTGGGTTGTCAGCATTAAAATCTTTATAGTTTGGGTTGTTAGCAGTAAGGTTTTCATAGCTTGGGTTGTCAGCATTACGATCTTTATAGCTTGGATTGTCAGCCTTAAGGTCTTTATAGCTCAGGTTATCATCACTAAGTTCTTTATAGCTTGGGTTGTCAGCATTAGGATCTTTATAGTTTGGGTTGTCAGCATTAAGATCTTAATGGTTTGAATTGTCAGCATTAAGGTCTTTATAGCTCGGGTTGCCATCACTAAGTTCTTTATAGCTTGGATTGTCAGCATTGAGGTCTTCATAGTTCGGGTTGTCAGCATTAAGGTCCTTTTAGCTTGGATTGTCAGCATTGAGGTCTTCATAGTTTGGGTTGTCATCACTAAGTTCTTTATAGCTTGGGTTGTCAGCATTAAGTTCTTTTGAGCTTGCGTTGTCAGCTGTTAAAAGTCTTGTCAGCCAATAAGGGGCTTTATAGCTTGGTTAGTCAGCTGATGAGGGCTTTTGAAATTTTGGTTGTCAGATTAAAGTTTTTGTAGTTAGGGTTGTCAGCTATTAAATTGGTGTTGCTTTATTGACAACATCCATGATGATTGCTACAGTGAGCCTTTTACAGCCATCTTCAGCTTTATCATTATTTCTTTTTTGCACTGTTTAGCCTTTTACTCTAGTTTTTAGGTAATCCTAATATTTTATAGAGCATGTAGCACTGGAAATGGAAAGTCACTTTGTACTTAAAAGTCAGACAAGCTCTTGTTTGATGTGCTCGTATATCTGTAATGTATGTAACTGTAGTGAAAAAATGAAATAGATATTAATAGCTGTGTGGAAATGTAAAAGAAGAAAAATGATATTATATTTATGCATTATTAATCATGATTATTTGTTTTCACATTTTTTTTTGTTTTTATCGTTATGTAAGTAAAAAAAATGAATGAAAAATAGGTAAAAAAATACTTGTAATGACATCAAAGAAATTGTAACACATGTATTTCTTTTCTTTTTAAACAAAATGAAAAAAAAAGGTTGTAAAATAATGGTGGGTTGGTTGGTTTTAGTGGAGGTATATATTCCCTTGATAAATCTTCTTAAGTATGTAAAAACAATTGAAAACAAATGTAATTTCATGTTTACTTTAGTTGAATTCTTGACCCCCTCAGATAGTTAATTACTGTCATCTTCAACAATTGTTATGGATTTTACAAGTTTTTGTTGCCATGGAAACCAAATAAATTTGAGAACAAGAGCTTTATCTATGTAGGATAGTACACAGTTTACTTAGAAAACAATGGATTTTTAGATGCTTTTGTTAAAATGAAGCATTTACGTGGAATTTACCTGGCGAAGTAAGGTATTCAGAGAACGTAACGGAAAAAAAGCCAAAATCACTCGAAAAACCGGTTTTCATGTTGTTTCAGTTAAAATAATCATGATGTACCTTGTAGAAAATTAATCTGAAAATGATTATGGCTGGAAAAACAATGTTGGTAAAAAAAATTATGTTACATTATCAACAAAACAACATAATAATTTTCTCTCCGGAGAAGATGACTTACTGTCAAATAGAGCTTGATCAACGTGTAAAGAAGTAGAAAGGGAGAAAAGAAGTAGGGGGTCCGCTTTACTGTAACTCTGCAGTCATAATTGTTTAAACAAATAATGTAGGTGATATATAAGAAAACGATTCATTATTACTCCTTTTCAAATTATGATGGAAAAAAAATTGGTGTATCCTTAAAGGCCCATTGTTGGGCCAGAAATGCTTTTAATTTTATTTTTCAAAAGTTTTTTTTATTTTTTGGTGTACTTTTATAGTTTCCAAAAACTTACTCATTGGCAAATCTCCCGAACCATCTTTTTCTCCTGCTGCATACTAGCACTTAGTACAGCAATAGTGAAATAATGTTTTGCATAGAAGTCAAAATACAACTTTGTTTACATTTTGCTACTTTTATGACAAATAATTTCAAATTAAGCACAATTTTCTTATGGTAACATGCGTCTAATATGCTCCAAACCATGATATCAACTTTATAGAACTCAAGTTTGCCCTTTCCAAAGATATAAAAATTTATTTGTTTCTGAGGCATAATGTGCCTTTAAAAAGGAGCATAACCAATATTCAATGTTCTTTAGGTATGATATTGATGGTAACAGATTGATAATTATATTGTCACATTAGTGCAGTAACAGGTTAACTCCTTATATAATTTAATAGGAGTTATCCCATTACTGCACTAAAGTGACGATAATTATGTATTTTATAATTCAGATATCAGAAGAAATTATCTTATTCTGTGAAATGTTCATTTGCTGTGCAAAAAATGTGATTTAGATAGCATCTTTACAAAATGTTCAGAATGTTCTTCAGATACCTGCAAGTATTTGCTTCTGTTGACGCATACATTACAATTCATATGGTGACAGATATGTTCTTTCACTGTCCAAAGAATATTTTTCAGATAGAAACAGATATGTTCTATTGCTGTGCAAAAAATTGTAAATTGATACCAACAGAAATTTATCTTTGACTGTGCAATGAATTGATAGCAACAGGTACAACTTTATCTGTGCAAAAAATTGTATTAAGATAGCCACAAAAATGTTCTTTTGCTGTGCAAAGAATAAAATTCAGATAACAACAGACAGGTTCTTTTGCTGTGCAAAGAAAACAATTAAAAAAGCAGCCAGATGTGTTCTTTTGCTGTGCAAAGAGAACAGTTAAGAAAGCAGCAGACGTGTTCTTTTGCTGTGCAAAGAGAACAGTTAATAAAGCAGCAAATATGTTCTTTTGCTGTGCAAAGAAAACAGTTAAGAAAGCAGCAGACGTGTTCTTTTGCTGTGCAAAGAGAACAGTTAAGAAATTTCAAAGAAAACAGTTAAGAAAGCAGCAGACGTGTTCTTTTGCTGTGCAAAGAGAACAGTTAAAAAAGCAGCAGATGTGTTCTTTTGCTGTGCAAAGAGAACAGTTAAGAAATTTCAAAGAAAACAGTTAAGAAAGCAGCAGACGTGTTCTTTTGCTGTGCAAAGAGAACAGTTAAAAAAGCAGCAGATGTGTTCTTTTGCTGTGCAAAGAGAACAGTTAAGAAAGTAGCAGACATGTTCTTTTGCTGTGCAAAGAAAACAGTTAAGAAAGCAGCAGACGTGTTCTTTGGCTGTGCAAAGAGAACAGTTAAGAAAGCAGCAGACGTGTTCTTTAGCTGTGAAAAGAAAACAGTTAAGAAAGCAGCAGACGTGTTCTTTGGCTGTGCAAAGAAAACAGTTAAGAAAGCAGCAAATATGTTCTTTTGCTGTGCAAAGAGAACAGTTAAGAAATTTCAAAGAAAACAGTTAAGAAAGCAGCAGACGTGTTCTTTTGCTGTGCAAAGAGAACAGTTAAGAAAGCAGCAGACATGTTCCTTTGCTGTGCAAAGAGAACAGTTAAGAAAGCAGCAGATGTGTTCTTTTGCTGTGCAAAGAGAACAGTTAAGAAAGCAGCAGACATGTTCTTTTGCTGTGCAAAGAGAACAGTGAGGAAAGGAGCAGGGTTGTTCTTTTGCTGTGCAAAGATAACAGTTATGAAAGCAGCAAATATGTTCTTTTGCTGTGCAAAGAAAACAGTTAAGAAAGCAGCAGACGTGTTCTTTTGCTGTGCAAAGAAAACAGTTAAGAAAGCAGCAGATGTGCTCTTTTGCCGTGCAAAGAATTCTATTCAGCTGACAGATGAGATGATATATATTTTTGTTGTGCAAAGAATTTGATTCCAATAGCAACAGATATATATATTTTGTTATGTAAAAAAAATGATTCTAATAACAACAAATATGTTAGTTTGTTGTGCAAAACATGTAATTCAGATATTAATCTTCGCTTGTTGTTCAACTATTTTTCTGTTTATTATTGCAGCTAAGGTATTTTGTTTAAAAGAAAGTGAATATGATTGCAGACATCTGTAAATATGTTTCTTTTAGTTTTGCAGTGTGCAAATCTTGTGCTACAGATAATAGTCTTTTTTTGCAGAAATGTAAAATGTCCTTCATACAAAACCAATGATAAATGATATTGGAACAACAACTTTTATTAAGTTACCCTTCGGAATAGTTTTCATTGTAGACTTCCCTTTGAAAGTATTTTTTTCTCCTGTTTTTAGTTGAAGTTAGTCCAGCCTTTGTTTTCTTTTCATTCATCGCTTTTTCCCATAGACAATAAGGACAACAAGTAAAATAACATTGTATATTTGATTTCCCTTGAAAATTGTGCCGGAACAAATTGCTTACAAAAGTGAAATTTAGTCAGCCCTGTAACTATAATGAACTTTATGCTTGGCTGTCTCAATTTTACTTTATATTCATAACTACAGACTTTTAGTGACTCCTATATACATTATGAATAATTACTAAACAAATTTGATAAAAATTTTCCTCCTAAAGCTTATAGGACTCTTTTTGAATTGCTTTGGCATTTTCAGTGGCATTTCAATTTCACGATGGAATTTTGCTACCGCATTTATTAATGTTGTATTAAAATTTGCCGTTTGATGTTTCATAATAGCCCTCGGAGAGGAATGGAATCTTTAATGAACTACGCTGTCAAAACTGTTTTATACATTTTGATGTTTAATTCAGAAATTCTTAATATTTTGAATCTGGTCCAAGTATTAATTCGGAGAAAACCCGGCAAAGTGCTTTTGTTCTTTCTGTTGTTATTGCTTGAACGAGTCTATCAAGTTTCATTGCTAGGTAGTTTTTTTGTTGTTGTTGTTTTTATCTCTCTTTTAATGTCTTTCAAATAGATTTAATTATCTTCAAATTAGAACACATGCTGCGAAGTAATGGAAGTTTTTGTGTAGAAACAGTATTAGCAAAAGTTCAGTTAAAAAAAAATTCTCAGAAATATTTTTACTTATATAATCATTATTTTTTGTTAAATGTTTGGTACAAGAAAATATGTTGATTTTCAAGCTGTAGCTAGAAATTTTAAAGTAACATTACAAAAGTTGATTAGGTTCTCTAGTCCCTGCCATTGGATAAAAATTTGAAAATTTGAAAATGAAGCAACCAATCAAAAGGTCCGGTTGAATTCGACTGGTTTAAAAGTTATAAGGTTATAAAACATTTCTCTCAAACTTGTGACACAGTTACAAAAGTCTAAAAAGCTTTGATAATTATATTCCTTGGACTCAGACTTAGAATTGCAAGTTCTGATTGGTTATTGGATAATTTATATAATAGATAATTTAGCTCTTCAGTCTTTGTCAAACTCAACTTTTGATATTAAGGGGACTCCACTGAGGTATTTTGATATGATTAGACTCGAAATAATTTTTTGAGATGAATATTCTATTTAATGAAGGTTTAGAATGTTCTATTTAATGGAGGTCTAGACTAATAACTTGTGTGCAAAATTTCAAATCATTTGCTCACTCCTGTTTTTTCAGAATGATTATTTCATTTGTGAAAAATGATCCAAAATTGGAAGGCTTTGCAACACTTTTCACTCAAATCGGGCTAAAATGGCACCAAAAATACAATTTTTAATATCTTTTACTTATCTTTCTGGTTGATCTAAGGTTATGTTTTTCGGCCTTTGTATCTCAGTGGAGTTTCTTTAAACCAGACCTTTTCCGAGCCGATTCTGACCTTGAAGTGTTAGATGTGTTTATTTTCTTGTATTTCAGCCTTGGAGTGACAAGCATTTAATTTATTCTGCAAAGATATATTTGTGATAGATTATGTAAAAATAAAACTGCCAGAAATCGTAGCTTTATATTACAGGTGCAAGCATGATACAAATTTAAGAGCAGTTTTTTTTATATTCTCTAAGGTATGATATATGTACTTAGATAAAACTTTTCCCCCATCAGAATAATTGTATTGTAACTCTCGTTTTCTCTAGTATAAATTACAGATTATTTCTCCAATCACTCCATACAGTCTCTGTACGAAATGTATTTCTTCAAATTTCTAGTAATAACTTAAGTTGCGATTTTATGAAGAAATGTGGATTTCTGTAATTAAATCATACGAGGGGAAAAAAAGGCTTGCAAAAGAGTTATAGCGATGGGGTATGTGTGATGTACAGGCTGTTATAGCAGTCATAATGATGCAAGGAGGGATTTAACACTCCCAGTACAGTGAAAACAGCATGTGCCGTTGTGTTTACATCGAGTGTTACACTGAATGATATAACCTCCAGAGTTTAATTACAATAAATCTTCGAAAATCACCTAACTGTTTTAAAGATGCTTGAAATCGGCAACATTGTAGCTAATTGATCTTAAGAGGGTGGAAATTTTCAACAATAATTTATTTCTTTTCTCAATTGCTTTAAAGTTAAATTTAGTTCCACCAGGTATTAATTATTTTTTGTTTAATGTACTTCTGAGGAGAATGTTGTAGTTACCTTTTTGTCTGATTAAATTTATTTAAGGACTACACACAAATTATAGAATGCTTTGAAAAATACCAGGTAGCATTGAATTAATTTGTGTGAAATTAATGAAAGAGCTTTTATGTTTTCTGTGTCTGTCGGCTTGCCTGTCTGCCCATTTGTCTGTCTGTCTGAGTGAAAGAGCTTTTATGTTTTCTGTGTCTGACGGCTTGCCTGTCTGCCCATTTGTCTGTCTGTCTGAGTGTAAGGTTTACAAATTTGGACATAAATTTGTTTATTTTTCATAAGCTGACTTGCCTGTTTTCAGACTGGTGGAGGAAGACCACATGCTCTTCTCCCCTCTCTTCATCCTTAAAGAAGCAAACACTTGGGCACCTAGGTGAAACCTTTTTCTTTTTTGAAAATAATCACAAGAAAAATCAAAGCACAGAAGGTGCTGAATTTGTTTGCTCAGAATGTCAGAAAGGTGCAGGTTGTGAGATTATAAACCAATTTGTTTTTGTATAGTGCCACCAATGCTGTTTCCAGTGTTATAACTGTAGTAAATTGGCTATAAGACTAATTGCAACACTGATATTCAATGCAATGTTTATTTGGCTTACACAATTTAATAAAAAAAGAATTGCCTTAACTGGGATTTGAACTCCCAGACCTCTCGCTTCCTAAGCGAGCGTATAAACCCCTCAACCTTTTCAGTGTTAGTGTACATATAAAGGGAAATAACCGCTTTGAGGGGTTTGGACTACTTTCGGTTTTTGGCAAATAAGCACATCAGGGTCTGAAATTTCACTACCATTATTTGTTTGGTCTGACGACCCAAACAAATAAAAATCACTGTACCTTGAAAAATTACAGTAATAGAAAAGAAGCCAGTAACCTTGACCACTTTGGCAGTGTGTCCATGAATCAATTTGATGATATTAGATTATTTAGCAAGAGTTATGGCACTTGTCTATTGTCAGAAATGAAATATATGCAAGAATTGCAGCACTTCTCTTTTGTTTGAGATAAGATATGTGCAGAAATTGTGACACTTGTCTATTGTCAGATATGAAATATGTGTAAGAGTTATGTAACTTGTTTATTGTAAGAAATGAAATTGCGCAAGAATTGTGGCACTTGGTTTTTTGTCAGAAATAGAAAGTGTTCAAGAGTTGTGTCACTTGTTATGCCCCCACAAAGTGGGAGCATATAGCGTTGCACTTGTCCGTCCGTCTGTCCGTCCCTCTGTACGTCTGTCTGCACTACCGAATAGGGTTAGAGGGCCATCTAAATGTAAACAGAACAAAAGAGAACAATAGAGTTCATTCCGTAACAATAGAGTAAGGGGCCATTGGCCCATTGTTAAACGATAGAAAATAACAATAGAAATGGCCTCTTATTCCAATTCGGCCGCACTTCCGTCTGTCTGTCCGTACGTCCCGAAATCTTGTGAACGCAACTCCTCATAAACTGGATGGCAGATTTTGCTTAAACTTTCAGGGATGAACAACCTTAATGTGTAGATGGTAGTAAAGGAAGGAATTTTCGTTGCGACCAAATTTAACAGAATTATGGCCCTTTGTTGATTTTTTCACTATATACTAGATAGAAATTTTGTGAACGCAACTCCTCTTAAACCGGATGGCAGATTTTGCTTAAACTTCCAGGGATGAACAATCTTAATGTGTAGATGGTAGTAAAGGAAGGAATTTTTGCTGCGACCAAATTTAACAGAATTATGGCCCTTTGTTGATTTTTTCACTATATACCATATAGAAATTTTGTGAACGCAACTCCTCTTTAACTGGATGGCAGATTTTGCTTAAACTTCCAGGGATGAACAACCTTAATGTGTAGATGGTAGTTAAGGAAGGAATTTTTGCTGCGACCAAATTTAACAGAATTATGGCCCTTTGTTGATTTTTGTGTCACCTCTACGGAGTAGTGGCGACATATAGGGATCACTTCTCCGTCGTCTGTCTGTCTGTCCGTCCGTCCGTCACAAAACTTGTCCGGACTACTCCTCATAAACTACTGGTGCAATTTCATCCAAACTTTACAGGAATGATCAGTACCAAGTCTAGTTGTGCATATTGTCAGCATTTTCCGGTTCAATGATTTTTGTCAGAGTTATGGCCCTTTAATAATTTTTAATTTTAAAGTTTGTCCGGACTACTTCTCTTATACCACTAATGCAATTTCAATGAAACTTTACAGGATTGATCTGTAGCTCAAGTCCTTGCGCATATTGCACGGGTTTTCCGGATGAATGATTTTTGGCCGAGTTATGGCCCTTTGATAAAAAGGTTTCTTTTTCTGTGTGTTGCCAGATACACAAAAGCTTGTCCGGACTACTCCTCATAAACTACTGGTGCAATTTCATCCAAACTTTACAGGAATGATCAGTACTAAGTCTAGTTGTGCATATTGTCAGCATTATCCGGTTCAATGATTTTTGTTTGAGTTATGGCCCTTTAATAATTTTTATTTTTAAAGTTTGTCCGGACTACTTCTCTTATACCACTAATGCAATTTCAATGAAACTTTACAGGATTGATCTGTAGCTCAAGTCCTTGCGCATATTGCACGGGTTTTCCGGATGAATGATTTTTGGCCGAGTTATGGCCCTTTGATAAAAAGGTTTCTTTTTCTGTGTGTTGCCAGATACACAAAAGCTTGTCCGGACTACTCCTCATAAACTACTGGTGCAATTTCATCCAAACTTTACAGGAATGATCAGTACCAAGTCTAGTTGTGCACTGTCCGTCTGTCTGTCCGTCTGTCACAAAATGTGTCCAAACATGAAATTGGCCATCATGAGGCGACACATGTGATTACTGATCACTCTTGTTTCACTATATACCATATAGAAATTTTGTGAACGCAACTCCTCTTAAACCGGATTGCAGATTTTGCTTAAACTTCCAGGGATGAACAACCTTAATGTGTAGATGGTAGTAAAGGAAGGAATTTTTGCTGCGACCAAATTTAACAGAATTATGGCCCTTTGTTGATTTTTACACTATATACCATATAGAAATTTTGTGAACGCAACTCCTCTTTAACTGGATGGCAGATTTTTCTTAAACTTCCAGGGATGAACAACCTTAATGTGTAGATGGTAGTAAAGGAAGGAATTTTTGCTGCGACCAAATTTAACAGAATTATGGCCCTTTGTTGGTTTTTTCACTATATACCATATATATGTTGTCAGTGGGGGCATCTGTGTCCTTTGGACACAGTTCTAGTTTATTGTCAGAAATGGAATGTGTACAAGAGTTGTGGCACTTCTTAATTGTCAGAAACAAAATTAACACAAAAGTTGTGGCATTAATGTGGCATTTGTTTATTGAGAAATGAAATGTTTGCAAGATTTATGAATATTTTTATTTATGCCAATTTGTGTATTAAATAATTCTTTTGATGTAAAACAAAAAAAAAACAAAAACAAAAAAACAACTAACATAAAAACCTATAATTTATATATATTACATTTGATTATGTTGTAAATGAAAAGATGATTTTAATAGGATACTTAATACAGAAAGGAAAAAGAACATTGACCCGGGATGTTGACAAACTCGACCTATCATTATTTTAAACACTTGAACTAAAAGTTTGTAGAAAGCAAAATCCAATGTCTTATACATGGAATCTTAAACATTTAAATGTAATATGAATCCTTGTCTAGTAATTAAATTACGCAATCTATGGGAGAGATGGCGAAATTAAAATGAAAAATGAGATTCAATATTACACTTTTAATCAGAAAATTTAGCGCTTAGCTTTGATGTTATAATAGTATTAAAAGTAATAAAGTCTAAAATATTTCAGTTCCTTTAAAATAAATATTTTTTTTTAGTAAAAGAAAAAAAAGAGAGTTTCTATAATTTTCTTCTTTAACTCATTTATAAACTTAATTTGTAATAATATTTAATTAGAAAGCAGTTATTAACAGGATTTAGCTATTCTCTTAAAGTACGAATAATTTTTTTCGATGCTTTAGATCTCTTGAGTACGTAAACGCAAGTATTTGAAGATTTAGATGTCTTTAATTTAGCAATTTACTCTCAAAAGAAATGATTTAGGGGAGGGGAGATATTCAGAATTATAGTGCCATAAGCCGTGGCGCTTACGAAAATCACAGTTTCGTTCGGGAAGTTTTAAAGAAAAAACTGTTTTCATGACTTGAGCTCTTCTTTAATAACTCATTTAAATGATTCATTTCTTTAAGCGATTAATATTTGCAATGAAAGAAGTTTAAAGGAATTATACATTTTGTACCTGTGTAAGACGCCCCTCGGAGAATTTTGATGCCGATCAAAGCTTTAGAAATTTTTACACTGTTAATTCGAAATGCAACTTTGTTTCTAATTGCCAAAACATATGTAGAGTGAATTTTCACTTTAAACCCAACATTTCTAAATATTTTGTGTGTGGCCATTATATTTTACAGTTACGTTTATTGGCACGGGAATTGTATGCGTAAAATTCATGACATGCGTGGTTGGTATTACTTCCACGTTAAAGAAGTCTTAACTTGAACAATTTAATATTAAGTTGAAATCTTTTTTCAGGCTGTTTCAGTGAGGGATTGTGCATGTTGTGGAAGGAGCAGAAATAATAATTCTCATCTCATGTCACATACGCCTACATGCTGAAATCCTACAATACCCTATAGGTATAACATCTTGTTAATATTTTACCATTTGAATGATGAGAAGTTGGCAGTAATTTGTGGAGAAACTCTGAAATGTGCTGGTCCAATGAAAAATCTGTTTGAAAAGCCAGTTGATAAATGTTTCATGACTGATAAGGCTCAAACCTCGAACCTAAAGAAATGATGGAGAGATGAAAAAATGTAGAGGTGTTTTGAAGCTTTCCTTTACTATTTTAATATTTATTTTGCAATGTTTCAGTATGGCTAAAACTTGAAGGTACATGCCTGATATTCAAACCATAACAAATTAAATTAACATGTAGGTAAATTTCAATGTTGTCCAGCCTGCTACTGAAAATCTGCTGCTTTAACAAGTTCTTTGTTTAAATTTTTAACCTGACTTCATTTACTTTCAAAGTTTTTTAAGATAGAACAAATTTGCTAGTTCTAAATCGTAGCAGCCTAGACAAACAATTTTCTTGATTAAGAAATTGTTATGTTGCACGATGGTAAAAACAGATTCTTTTCTTTTGGCCTAATCACTTTAGTGTTTGCATGATGAAGCAATAATTGTCACAGTGGTAATTATGCAAAAATTACTGCACACTAGTTTTTTGTGTGTGCGGCACGCTTAACAAGAACAGGCAGAATCGTTATTTTTACTATAAACATCAATTGTTAGAGACATTTAATTTTGTTGATTAAATATCAGATTATCTAATTCCGACAAATTTTGCCAGAAATGATGTTTTTATTTCAAGCGTAATGTAAATCGTATAGGATTTTGTATTTGTGTGCTGTTGTTAACGCGCAATACCAGCAGTCGAAAAAAAACTGAAAAGAGCTGATTTATTGCTCGTTTTGCCTATTTTACAATATTACAGTGGGGGTTTTGTGATTGTGTAAGAATATGACAAGAATATCGAAAAATTGGCATGCTCTCATAATTCTGTTAATTTGTTACTTAATAATTAACATTGTACAATGCACTAAATAGCATTTGGTTAATATTATATCCACATAGCAAAATGTGTTTGAACTCTTCAAAATTATTGCCCGTCTTCAAGAAATTTTATGCCGGAAAATTGTTTTGGCATATTTTATACGAGAACATATGACATCCATTATGATACTGTTAACAAAAGCTTTAGAAGTTTTAACATAAAACATCGAGAAATCTTGAAAATATGACTCGACTTATAGAACAAATACATCTCATCTCCTTTGTTACAATACGTTTTATGGATGTTTTACTGGAAATTTTGTAACGGGATTTAGTATTCATTATTTTAGTAGATGCTTTTCAAAATTACCATGACATTAAATATGCTCCTTGTAGATTTTGTCTTTAGGCATTTTCTTCAAGCAAAATAAAAATAACATCATTGCCAAGTATATTTTGTTGTTTTTTTATCTGTCAAGATTTATATACAGCTGTTAGAAAATTTTCAAGTTAACAGAAATTATGTAGGATTTGATTGGTTGGAATTTCGCTAAAGTTTCTTGTTTCGTATAATTAAACAGTTTACAATCGTAAGTTGTTTGACTCCAATGTTTTGACAGACAGAACTGGGTAATATAGGAAGTATCCATGCTTTGTAGTTTATATGCATTGTTTGAAATTTGTTAAAAATCTATTCCATTCTATTGTTCTCCCTGGTTTGTTTCAATTCTATTGTCCATTGAATTATTTTGGACAACATTAGAGTAAATTAGAATTTTTCAGTTTGTTGCTTTATATCTGTTCAAAAGAATGGTCATCTTGTTATAAAATTTTTTTTTTTTTTTTTTTTTATTTTTTTTATTAACAAAACATAATTAATTTAAGAGTAATAAAATATCACTAGCTCTGCGGCCTTACAACATTGAATGTTTATGGCCAGCAACTCTGTACGATACTAGCTAGATGGCTGCATAATATTTAACTTCATGGTTACAGTTGGGTCCAGCTAGGGATCAGTTATTATTTTCAGAAAGGAATATAATGTCCAGAGGAAAAACAAATTGTGTCTTTGTTAATGTATAATTGTATTGGAGAATGATTTTGTATGAAACTACTTTATTAGATGCACATGTTGTTGGAGTTGTATTGCACAATAACGGCCAATTAAAGCCATAAACTGACCGTGACTTGGAAGGTTAATTAACATAAATTATGTGGGACATCTGGTCCCTTTCTGACTCCTGGTAGTAACTTCTTATTGTTAAGATGCATAATCAATATTAATAACACATTTTTCTGCACCAACCTTTGATCTTTTTACAAGTTTTTGAATAATTTTTTGTTTCCCTTTTCTTTATATTATGCACAAAGCAAATATTTGGTCAATTTTCATTTTATTGTCTGAGAATATTAAAGTATAATTTAGCTGGATGCAAAGTTGCAATATATTAATATGATAATTTGACTTGTTATATTTTAATCCAGTTATCAGCTGTTAAGTTATATTATTATTTTTATGTTTTTTGATGTTAAGGATTTAAGTGACCCAAACACCCAATGAATACGTATGTGACCAGGGAAGTAGAATATCAGTCATGTTTCAAAGTGAGGCTTTTAGCATCAATCATATTTATTCATTATGTAGGTAATTTCATATAAAAATTGAAGTTGTTGACTTTGAACCACTTGCCCACCACCCCTGTGGGTTTGATAGGGGCTTTGGATTCTTTCATGTGAGGAAGCTTAGTCCTTTCAGCTAGCTTACAGAATTTCGGTGGTACGCAGATGCTTAGAAGGGCACTGGAGGTCTTCTTTCATCAGTAAAGTTGCCGTATGACCTATAGTGTGTTGGTGCGATATAAAACCCAACCAAAAAATAAATAATATTAAAAATAAAAATCACAGAAGAAAAAAATTCACTTTATGACTTGCTTGTAATAAAATTAAGTTCATGACTTAAAACCAAAGCTTTTTTTCGTAAGTTCAATTTAACCACTTTTCACCATAGTTTCACAGAAAATAAGTACCGTACAAAATTAACATTTTGCTTAAGTAATAATTTACATTTAACTAAATTTACGGCAATAAAGACCCCATTTAAAAGTTACATATAAACAATGTGTAGGTATATACACCTGTCTCAAAATACACTCTGTAGTCTTTTAAGAAGCAATTACATAAAAAACAACAAATTTTAATGATAAAAACATGAAAAAATGTTGAACGTTTATATCTTTTTGTGTATGACTTTAACAGGGATGAACGGACAGGTGAAAAAAGTCGTTAATTTCTTGACTTCGACTGAAGGGAGACTACTTTTGTTTTTAAATTATTTTTACGAAAACTATACTACTGAAGAGATACAGGTAGAAAATGGGTTTTTCTTTTAACTGATTATCTGGGGGAAAAATCTTTGAAATGCAAAACAAAGGAAAAGTATGATTTTAATGAGGATTATTCTGGAGGCTTTGTTTTCTGTTCAGTGATATGGTACAGATGTTGATAGAGATAAGCGTTGGAACTGGAAAAGAAAATTCTTATCTATACGAATGGAAGTTTGAAACTGAATTTAATGTCAAAATCTATTGTTATCTGTCTCTTTGACATTGACTCATTGTTCAGAATTAGTAAATTTCTCCATGGAAACGAAATTCTTTGAAGAATTGGTTTGTTTGGCGAATCAAATGAATTTTTTTCGTGTTCTCCTCAGAGTTCTTTATGTTAATTTGTAGTAATTTTTATTTTCGCAATAAAGAGGTAGTAGCTATATTATTTCTCCAGCAAGTAAAATTACCTGTCAAAGCGATTTACTCATGTCGAAAAAAATTAGTTTTCATCAAGATGGGATTAATGCAGAGTGGAGTTTTGTATGATTTTATGATAAGCCAAGCATATAAAATTCCAGTTTTCCCATTTCTATGAAATTTGTTTTTGCTTGTTCCTGAATTTGTTGTTTTTTGAGATATCAGTTAGATTTTAAGATGTTGTTGGAGGTTATTAGCTTAACTTCATTTTTGCTCTGGTTAAAACACCCTGGTATTTTATTTATCAAAAAAGGTGTGAAGTAGAGGGCAAAAATATGAAATTAGTAGATTTAGTATATGCATTTTATATGAAATGAACAAGGGGTTATTAATATCTTAGTTATAAGATGCATTATGGCTTTGATGTGACCAAAGATTGAAGGAATACATGCTCCTTTACTGCAGCCCTTTGCCGTTTGCTCAAATTTTCTTATTTTACCTTGCTCTTTGCTCAAATTTTCTTATTTTACCTTGCTCTTTGTTCAAGTTTTTTTATTTTACCTTGCTCCTTGCTCTTTGTTCAAATTTTCTTATTTTACCTTGCTCTTTGCTCAAGTTTTCTTATTTTACCTTGCTCTTTGTTCAAATTTTCTTATTTTACCTTGCTCTTTGTTCAAGTTTTCTTATTTTACCTTGCTCTTTGCTCAAGTTTTCTTATTTTACCTTGCTCTTTGTTCAATTTTTTTTATTTTACTTTGCTCTTTGGTCAAAGTTTCGTAATTTACCTTGCTCTTAGCTCAAATTTTCTTAATTTCTTATGACTGATCATTTATGATCCAGTTTCATAATTTTATAGGTTTAAATAAATATAATTTGGCAAAGCAAAGGTGCATCTTTTAAAAAAACATTATTCTAACAGAGTTGTATTTGTATCAGCGAGGCAAGATCATTTTATTCCCCCATTTGTCTGTTAAAGAATAAAAGTCACGTTTTTTTCCCCCTTAACCCATTAAAATAATACTCCCCTATGAATTTTGATATTTTCTTTTTTCAATGAATTTTTGTCTTCTGCTTTATCATGGTGTTTAATTTGGAATCACAGAGATAATTCTATACATTAGCTTTTTCCTCCCATTTCAATTTCATGCATCGGAAGTTTAACCAGTTTTCTTGAAATTTAAATCTAACTAATATTGACATGCGTTTGTCAGCGGGCTGTTAAAGTCACGTATTTTTTGCAGCAGTTTTGTGCAGTTGTTGCAGTCAATTTACATAATGGCATGTCACTTACCGTGCCGATTGTGCGAGCTCGTGTCATGAAAATTGGTACTTAATGGCGGACAGAGGAACGTTTTAGGAGAGAAATGCCATGAAGCTCTCTTTCATACCAATTTGTGAGGAATTGAGAGAAATTACACGGTTCTTAATTATCATCAAGAAAATTTAAGGTTTTTTGCTAGGTTAGCCAAATATTTACAGTAGGGAATTTTGTCTAAAATGTCTGATGCCTGTAGTAAGTGAGTCTGGGGAGTGATTTATGATCTGCGACGTTTTTTTTTTAAAAAAAGATTTTTTTTTTTCTTAATATTTCAATTTTAGTTTTATTTAGTTTTGAAGTAATTAATAACAACCTGGGGCAGTGAAGCTATATTAGACAAAGAACTCTATAGCAAACAATCAGTAAGAAAAAAATAAAAGGGAAATAATAATTTGAAAAAAAAAATTATATTGGTAGGTTGTGTGTGTTTGTGTGTATTTTTTACATGGAACTGATATAATATGTAAACAAAAATTAAAAACATATTTGCAGGTAGCAAAGGTACATGTACATGTACAGCTTCTGTTACAGATTTGGATGATATTGTGTATGTAATTTTTTTTTGGTTATTGGGCCTTAAAGCTGCATGCCTTCAGATGAGCCAAAGTATAGTTTGCTGCCAGTATAAGGTCCAGGCTGAGGCAACATCTCTATGCAGTTTGACTAGATTCTACACTGTTGTCTGATATTCCACAAGAAAGTGACAACTTTTCCTCTTGAATAATTTTAGGCTTACATCAAGGACAAATGATGCTAGATATAGCTCAATGTCTATGATAAACAATTACATCATCAACATGCTAGTACTGGAAAGAAAGGGCTGTACTATAATTGAGGTAGACCGGTATGAAACAGAAACTATTGAAATAGGAGAGAACTATTGAGATGTGCAGGAACTATATAAATGGCTAGGAACCATATTGATAGGTAGGGACAGAGAAGAAGGGTTGGGCCGTAAGGATGGGGAGATAGAGAGAAACCATGGAAATGGGAAGAATTCTGGGAGATGGGTAGAAACAACAGATTGATAGGAACGAACCATGAAAAAAGATTTAGAGCCATGGTGATGTTTATGTAATCACAGAGATGGGTTAGAGCCTTTAAGATGGATATTACCATGGAGACAGGTAGAAAGCATGGAGATTAGTAGGGACCATGCAGATGGGTAGGGACCATGGAGATAGTTAAGAACCATAGAGATAAGAAGAACCCAATGATATTGGGAGGAACCATATAGATGTGTGTAGGAGTCATGGAGATGGACAGGATTCATGTACATCCTATGGAAATAAAAAGGAAAAAAAAAAGAAAAAAAAAAAGAAATGACCTAACATTTTGTTAAAGTACACAATGTTTTATGTAAATTCAGCTTAAACAAATATAAACTTTGAGAAAGAATGTTTATTTACGATTCCTTCGGGGAAAAATAAAGTATAAACTATTGGCATATATAAGGCTTGACATGAATGAATCAATATGGTCAGTTTTGGAAGTTATTTTCTTGTTTTTCATGTAATTTCTGTGTAAGGGATATGTAATATCCATCAGTTATACATCACTCAGTAAGAAATATTCTTATAGTTTGTGAAGAAAGGACCAAAAAATGAACTTGAAAGTGATTTTCTTTCTTTGAATATCAAGCAGGGAAAAGATGGGTTTTTATCATTGACATACTGTATAAATCACTGGCTTTTCCTGAAAACTACTATATTTCACTCAAGTTATGATCATGGTTCTTAAAATATTTGAAAGGGTCCCACTCTTATCTTGTATAGTGAAAGTCATGTAAATTTCACTCAATCTATAATCACAGTTATAGTGGAAATTCACCGAGAGTGAAAATTATCTATTAATTAATTGTATTTCTAATTTCTAATTTTCATTTGAACAAGTATCTGTATTTCACTCAAACTAGAAACCAGAATGTGAGATGGAACTTAAAAATATATTTTCATCAAAGAGTGAAAAATTTCTGTGTTTCACTCAAGCTATAATCAAGTGAGAAGTGCTGGGAATTCATTGAGAATGAAAAATTATTTAATTTTCATTTGTTATTTTTAGAGTCACAAATATCTATCAGAGTTTCACTCAAACTAGAAATCAGATTGTGAGATGTTATCTTTTTTTCAGTTAAAAAGTGAAAATATTCTGTATTTCACTCTAAGCTATGAACAAACTTGTGACAACAATTTATTTATGTAACTTTCACTTGACGGTGGAACTTGTGTTTGGCTAATTTAAAATTATCAACCAAATTTTGAAAATGTTCGAAATTTTCATTTGGGAGTGAAATATAATTCATATATCACTAAGAAACAAATGGAGAAATATGTGAGTACCAGTCTACAGGAAGGGCGAGTGTTTTATCTATATTATTTGTAATGTTTGTCTACATTAATGTTTGTTGTGTTGTACCCTCACTTAATACTTTTGTACAGGTATCATTCTTAACAGTAATGAATAGTAATTTCAAGTTGGTAACATTTGAAGTAAGTCAATTAGTAGGGGAGATTTAATGTTGTTGATAAAAAGTTGGCTGGAACATCTTACAAATTTCCTCTGAATGTCTTATGTTATTTTATATAATTGAATGATAACAGAAAAAAAATGTATGTGTTTTTTATGCTTTCTGACAAAAATAAAATTGTAAAGCATATTTATAAGGTTGTTTGTCCTTCATCCTTCGTAAGTCCTTCTGTTAGACTTGCACATCATTTCTAATAAGGCCTTAATTGATTACAAAAGGTTTTAGAAATTTAGGTATATAGTAACTTAGCATAAATCTATAAAAATGATTTCCTTACTTTCTGTTAAAGAGCCATCATTTCTTGTCCAACATCTACAGTTATGGTGCATGAAAGCCAATAATTGTGCTATTGGTTTGGTTTTAAGTTATCATAGGGTCAACTTTACTGACGGTAAGTTTTCCTCTTAATTTTGCAACAGAGTTTTACCATTGTCAAGACAGTTTTTGGAAGCATCTACCTGTGTTATTGATATTGTTTTAGTTGATTTAACCGTAAAGAAATGAAAGATGTTACAAAAGTTATTATAAGTTTTCTTGTACTTTGGAAAACTCATTTTACGGATTCACTGATTGACTTAGCCACTATTTATGTAAGGTTTATTTAAGGTATGCACTGTTCGTCTTAATTACATTTTAGCTCACCTTGGTCGTCCTTCATTTCTATGTTTGCTTGTGTCTCCTGTAATATTATATATCATATATACTGCATTTGATTGACTTATTGAAAGGTGTTCATTTTTTAAGGGCATTGACCAAATCTACTTAGAAAGTAGATATACTCACCCAAAGTGGGTTCTAAAGTCCTGTTCTGTCTAGTTTTGAATTTTAGAAATTTTCTTTTGCTGCATTGAAGTTTGAGCGACTAGGCCAGGGATGGATGAGATGAATATAACATAGAAAGATATGAGCTGCGTCATGACAAAAACCAACATAATGGGTTTGCGACCAGCATGGATCCAGACCAGCCTGCGCATCCGCGCAGTCTGATCAGGGTCCATGCTGTTCGCTTACAGACCCTATAACAAGAAGAGAAACTGATAGCGAACAGCATTGATCCTGATCAGACTGCGCGGATGCGCAGGCTGGTCTGGATCCATGCTGGTCGCAAACGCACTATGTTGGTTTTGTCATTGCGCGGCTCATATAACTTTTCATATTAAACCAATGGATGGATCATTTTGTTACATACCATCCTCTCTCAAATTTAGTCCTTCAGATGAGCGGTTTTAGTCCATGGTGACTCTCTTGTTTTAGTATTAATCATATTGTCAGGGGCATATAGTGTATAGGGCTTTTTGCTGTGGATTGTCATAGATGCTTTTAGCTCGTCTGTTGCGAAGAAAAAAAGCAGGCAATCATTGTCGTCATTGTTGTTGCCACGCAGAAACTTTTATGTAGCCCCTTATTCTACCATTCCAAAAGTTATCAACATGAAACTTGGAATACTTGCTTATCATGACAAGGTGCAGTTGTGAGACAAGAGGCATAATTCTGAAAGTAATAATTTTGGAGTTATGCCCCTTCTTAATTTAGAATTTTTAACAGATGACCATTAACAGAGCATGCGGTGCTCTTGTTTTGTGTATAGTTGTTACAAATAAGATATGTTCAGGGGAGGAATAACAAGCCAACATTTTTCTGGCCTTAGATGAAGTAGATAAGTTTATCTTAAATGATTGTTCATGAATTTGAAACTGCACTGGTTAAGGACTATTGATTTAAGTTTGAGATCTAGTAATGGCCCTGCTTGAAGCCCCTCTAAAATAAGGGAGGTTAATAACCTGTTATTAAAACACAGTGCCAGTTTAATTTAAGTATACAATCTAGACTATTGATTATAAGAAAATTAAAGATAAGAAATTTTAAATGCTTATAATTTGTTATCATACAATACTTGTATAAAATTTCTAAGAACTTTCCATTATCAAATTTCTTTCAGACTTCTTTTGCTGGTGTTTTTTTATGAGAAATTTAAAGATAAGATGTTATTTTAAACCTGAGAAGATTTGACAGTGATTTACTGAGCATTTATATTAAAAAAAACAATAACAACAACAACAATTCTGACTATGATTTATGGGAAGTTTTTGGAAACCATGTAGTTTTGACATGGAGTGGGTGCACACTACTAGTACACTGATCTTTGCCATATATCTGCAGGTTTCTAATTGTATCAGATGAAAATACAATTATGACTCCACGGGACTCCCTTGTAAAACACTGTATCTGCTGTTAGAGCCGTACCCTTGCCAATCATTTTGTCTTTAAATATGTTCACTGCCAGCCAACAGCAGAATCAGATTGGATAAATGGTTTAGAGATTATTTTTTTCTGGAAAAAAAGTTATCATGATACTTTTCTTAGAGATTTTATGACTTTTATTTAGAGATTAACAAATCTTACACTTACAGATTTTTTTTTATTCTTCTTAGAGATTATTTTTCTTTTCCTTTGAGAGTATTTTGTACTTTACTTAGAGAGTAATTTGTACTTTCACTTGGACATTATTAAAGATATTATAATATCAATGAATAATAATGTAATTATGCTTCTGTATTGTAAGGAGACAGTTCAAGGTGGAAGAATTTAAACACTGCTTTGAGATTTTCATCAAAGTAAAATAATTATGACATTTAATTTTTGATTTCACACTTTGATCTGTAAAAGAAACATCTCTTTGATTTAGTAATGAAACTCAAGTTGAAATATTATATCTTTGACCTAATAGTGTAATATAACATGTATGTTGTTTTTTTGTGTGTGTGTGTTTTTTTATCATCGTTTTAAAGTAAAGTTCAGAATACCTCAGGATGCCTTCTATTTACTGACAATTAGAACTTGTTGATTAAGAAAATATGCTTTGAAATGAATGCCATGTTTTTCACTCAATCTTAATAGACATTTTTTTCTCTCTGTATGTTGAAAGCTAAAAACATAATTTAAAATACATGGCAATGGTATTTTCAGACTCAATTTAAACATTGGTGGCATTCTTTCCTTAATGCCGCCCCTGACATTTATCAAATGAAAGCCGTTTGAATTACTTGTAAATACAGCAAAATATGTTAATCATTTGAAAATAACAGAAAGTTTGAAAATGTTGAGACTAAATGACTACTGTTACTGTAGGCTTGATCCTTTTATCATATTTTATTTTTTTTAGTATATTGAATTAGGTTCTTTTTTTTCCCATTTAGTGGGAGAGATGTTGAGCATTGTGGGAAATATATATATCGTTGAATAGAAATTGTGCGTTTTAAAATTCATAGGCCCTTATTGTTTAAAATGTATGCAGTAAGCTGTAAATAGAAACATGGTTCTGAAAATTATTTTGTCCAGTTAGGGAAACCTCTATGCTGAGTTTAATAAGTTAAGATATTCTTTGAACCTTCTTTGATTTTCTCAGTTCTGACAGTTCTCATGTTTATGTAACAATTAAGATGAAAGATCATTCTGTCTAAAGTCATTAATCTCCTCTAGCTTTGTTTCAGTCGATTTATGTGCAGAAGTTGACATTTCCTTGTGGAGAACACACTTATATTTGTTAGATGAATCAGTAATAGCTGCTTTAATATATACATACATACATATATATGGAAAATACAGTAGAAACAGTGCCTGAATCTTAACTGAAATAAAATAAAATTTGTGTTTTTTGTGAGTTTTAATTTATTTGTAAGTGATGATGTGCATTTCCCCCACACCTCTCTATACCCACCCCTATAAAAAAAATTATTAATACACCCCCCCCCCAACAAGATAAACTCCAAGCCAACATTCATACTATTAACATCTCAGTTTTAGTACTTTAATCTTGAAACCCCTTTAACTTACAATGGATAGTTCTAAACTGAAAGAAGGAAGAGTCCATTGTATAAAATATGGGGAAAAATTTATTTGACTTAAAGATAGGGTGAAATGATTATATCTAACATATTTCCTAACATGGCAGAAAAATATGACAATGCAATGATAAGCCCTGTAATGAGGATATGGTAAGATTCTGTGTCTGTGTCCCCCCCCCCCCCCAACAAGATAAACTCCAAGCCAACATTCATACTATTAACATCTCAGTTTTAATACTTTAATCTTGAAATCCCTTGAACTTACAATGGATAGTTCTAAACTGAAAGAAGGAAGAGTCCATTGTATAAAATATGGGGAAAAATTTATTTGACTTAAAGATAGGGTGAAATGATTATATCTAACATATTTCCTAACATGGCAGAAAAATATGACAATGCAATGATAAGCCCTGTAATGAGGATATGGTAAGATTCTGTGTCGGTTTTGTAAAATTTTCAAAACAGATTAAAAAAAAGTCTCACCAAAAAACAACAGTTTTTGTTGTTTGTTCATTATCCAGTTACATGCTTTGTAAAATCTGCAATGATTAAATTAACAGACATGCTGCCATTTTTTTCTTGCACTTTATTTCATTACTGGAGAATAAATCAAAGGATTTATTTGTATTTAAATTAGTGCGAATGTTTTAAGCTGCAAATCCTTTTGAGAAAATAAAAGGTCATGCAGACTTTATCGGCTTTACGGAACGCCATAAAACAATATTCTTAGAATTTTTTCAGAATGTTTAAAATTGGCAGATATTTTCCCAGGGATTTAAAATGTCAGACATGGGTGTCAAAGACATTAAAAGATTTAATAAGACCAGTAAAATTATTCAAGAACAATTAGTAGTCTACTGGTGTATAGCTGCTAGCAATGGTTTATGCCAGCTAATAAAACACTCAATGAATTCCGGGACCTTTAACAAACAAGTTGGGAAGGGAGAGAAATTGGTTAGGAAAACTTTTGTCTACATTATATATGATGTGAATGATGTGAATTTAAGCTTTTGATTGATGTGGAGGTCGTTTTTTGTTTCCTGCAAAATAAATAAATTAAAAGATGAAATTTGAAATTTAGTTAAAGAATAAGTTAACCAATGACTGTGTTATTATGCCACCGCAGCATTTGCGATGCGGTGGCATATAGCGATTCACCTGTGTGTGTGTGCGTGTGTTTGTGTGTGTGTTTGTGTGTGTGTTATATAGATTATATAGTGAACTTAAAAAATCTTCTTGTGAAAAACCACTAGTCCAATTTCAACCAAACTTGGCAGGATTGTTCCTTGGGTGAAGGGCTTCCAAAGTTGTTCAAAGAATTTCATTCCATGCAGAAATCTGGTTGCCATGGCAACCAAAAGGAACTATAAGAATAAATTTTAAAAATCTTCTTGTAAAGACCCAAAAGGCCTAGAGCTTAGATATTTTGCATAAGGCATTGTCTGGTAGACCTCTAACAAGATTGTTCAAATTATAGCCCTGGGGTCAAAATTGGCCCCGCCCCGGGGGTCATTGATTTTCACTATGTACATATATTAAAAACTTAAAATACCTTCTTGTAAAAACCCAAAAGGCCTAGAGCTTATATATTTTGCATAAGGCATTGTCTGGTAGACCTCTACCCAGATTGTTCAAATTATAGCCCTGGGGTCAAAATCAGCCCCGCCCCGGGGTCATTGATTTTCACTATATGTACATAGAAAAAAACATATAGTAAAAACTTCAAAAAAAATTCTTCTAGCAATTGACAAATGCTAGAGGTTAGATATTTTGCATGAAACATTGTGTAGTAAACCTCTAGCAAGATTGTTCAAATTATAGCCCTGGGGTCAAAATTGCCCCCGCCCTTTGGGTCATTGATTTCAATATATACATATAGTAAAAAATAAATAAATCTTATTGTCTGAAGGTACAAGGCTTAGAGCTTTAATATTTGTTAAATTATATCATCTAAAGGTACTCTACAAAAGTTATTCAAATTTTGCCTCTTGTGTCAAAATTAGCCCCGTCCCCGGTGGCCATAGGTTTTCCTTATATGTATATAGTAAAAAGTTAAAAAATCATCTTCTCTAAATTTACAAAGGCTAGAGTTAAGATATTTTGAATGAAACATTGTGTAGTGAACCTCTTGCAAGATTGTTCAAATTATAGCCCTGGGGTCAAAATTGGTTCCGCCCCGGGGGTCATTGATTTTCATTATGTACATATAGTGAAAAAATAAAAAATATTTTTGTCTGAAGGTACAAGGCATAGAGCTTTGATGTTTGATATATAATATCATTTATAGGTCCTCTACCAAAGTTGTTCAAAATTTTCCCCTGGTGTCAAAATTGGCCCTGCCCGGGGGCAGTGATTCTCATTATGTATACATAGTAAAAACAGAAAATAAAACAAATGTTTTCAGAATGGGAGAAAGCTATAGCTTAGATATTTGACTTGAAATGTTGTTTGGTGGACCTGTATCAAAAGTGTTTTGAATTAAACCCTTGGGTCAAAATAATGCCTTGCCCAAGGGAACAGTGACCTACTTTATTGTCCTTTGATGTACAGCAATGACATTTTGACCATGTGCACAGTTTTAGTTGTAAAATTGAACTTTGATATCAGGTGACCTAGATTTTGATGATGTGACTTACTTTCTTGTCCTTTGATGTACAGCTATGAAATTTGAACCATGCGGTGGCATAGCATTTGTCTCAAATGCAATCTTGTTTTTTTAATAAAGGTTAAGTGAAAGTTTGATAGTTAAGAAATATATCTGTATATAATATCTTACCATCAGAAAAGATTATGGTGAATGGTTATCTCTGATTTGTATAGCAATTAACATGTAAAGTATCACAATGGAGGGTCCATGGTAACTGCTGTATGAAGTCATCTATGAGTTTTACTAAAATAGTTCTGAATTTGACCATTTCATACGTTGAATTGGAGTTGTGAAAACTAGAGCCTCGGCTGGTGGTGGGGGAGGGGTGGCGCCATGGACTGTAGATGTAACAGTCAAATTGAACAGGCTGAATCAATGGTGTCTTATTGTCTTTGTTTAAAACAGAATATTTTTAATGGTGTCATTGAAGTTTTATAATATATGAAACTTGAAACATTGTGTTTAATTGAATATACAAATATATTTCTGCATTTTTTTTTAATAAACAATCCTGCACTTAGCATTGCTGGTTATCCGGGGTGTGGGTGGTTTTATCCAATCAGCCTTGCCTAATTGTTTTCTGAAATAGAGATGAGGACCTTTTAAAATTAGAGTGGTAAATTTCATTGAATTGACAAATCTTGATAAAACATGACAAGCAGATTATTGATTGGTTCCCAGAAATAATTTTATCAAAATATTTTCCAAGGCAGACTGTGTCCTGAAAATTCCAGGCAGACTGGTTTTCAAGCGAAATTAAAATTATTGATTTGTGTGAAATATCTGTTGTCCAGTCTGCTCTGCTTAATGTCACATCAGACTGGGCATCAATAAATTATTTTCTGGACAAAATTATTAGTGTACATTTCTCTGGGAATGTTTTCTTCTGACTTCTAGCAAAGTTTATAGAATTGTTTTTTTCTGAAATGAAAATATCTCTCGCATAATTGAATTAAGAAAAAAGGAGCACTTAGTCACTTTAAGCTGGTGTCCTGATAGGAAATATAATGATTTCACTTATAGGGGGTAGTGTTAGAAAAATGAGTCTTTATAATGTATATAATGGTGAAAAAAATATTTGTATAAATTCACTTGAAGTTTGATAACCTGATCAATGGTCGAAATGTATTCTTGATTTATTGCCCTTGCATTCTTTGTAAATGACAGAGGGGTCCGAAGTGGACAGCGAAAGCTGCATTTAGTGCATTAACTTCATTTATCATAGACTTCAAAGTAAATGGTAGGAAAAATATTTGCTGCTAATTATTTGGAACTTGGTCACACTTCTTACACATATGTGTTTCATTTGGTTACCAAACATATAGCAACCTGTAATACAGAGTTACTGCCCTTGTATTTTTCCAGACTATAACAAATTAATCATAACTTTCTTGGCTCCACCAGGCATGATGTTACAAGGTCCAGAAAAAATCTCCTCTGCCATTTCAGAGTTATGTCCCTTGCAGAAGAACAAGCTTGATTCCTGGTAATGACACATGTCATTATGTGACACTATAGTTGACAACAGTATTGTGTAAGAAAATTTCATTTTACAATAAGTGTCTTCTGGCAACATGATTAAATTGTCTTCACTGTTATTTTAGTTTATACAGATTTATTTTAGTTTGATTGTGTTGAAAGCTATAAGCTTATTGAAATATACACTTTAGTTTATTCCTGGACATTGGAACCAAACAGTAAGCAATGATTGTTAAGTTTCTTGGTCACAGAAACAACGACTTGCCCCTGAAGGGGTTTGAACCCATGTAGGCAGTTAAATCCTTAGATTTCTAGTCTGACATGTATACCACTTGGCCACGCTGCCACTTTTCAATGTTAAAATGATCTGTAACCTTATCATGCTTAATATCATAAATAGACATGTCCTTCTTTCAATGTGGACATAGGTAATTCATCATTTTTAGGAGGGAAATTCAAACTTATATCCTGATTGAATAGAGAACAGTGCAGACCAAGATCGGATGGGACAGATCTTGCCAGCTGATCTTGGCCTGCGCTGATCACATGACATGTTAATGATAGCAGGGTTAAGTTTTAATTAACAGTAAATTAGTGCACCAGGTTGTAAATAAGAACAAAAGTAATAAAAGAGTTGAATTCAACAAAAAAAAAAACATGAATGAGATCCTCAGTTTTAAATTTCTTATAAAACACTTTTGATAAGCATCACCCGCAACCATTATTTTGATAAAAAAAATTTTTTTATCCAATTTCCTCTTTGAAATATTTTGTTTTACATAAAATGTAAAAGAGATTAGAGAAACATAAAATTCATTTGGACAATGATTGATATATATATTTAAATGAACACGTTTCTTTGATACGATTATTCTTTTTGAGAGAAATTTAAGATTCTTTTAAAACCTCTCTGATGGTTTTCAATTTTCTAGACAGAGAATTACACAACTGGAATAGAAAATGCTGATTTGAAAGTATTAAAGGAACGTTATTCTGGTAACTTACTTTTTAAGAAACGTTAAAAATGTTTCAATGACTTTTGTTGAATTTTGTTATATTTTATTGTTGAAGACATGTACCGTATGTTTTGAAGTTAATGGAAGGTAGTGCTTTATAACTAAAAGACTTAATATTTAGATATGCAAATGGAGAGTTTAACGAACTCAAAATCTTCCGGTCCATGTAGGAATCACACTTTAGTCAAATAACATTGCATCACACTTTTCACAGTACCCTTTGCGCTACAATGCTAGCTCTTGTCAAATGACCATACCCTTCTTTCCTAGGCCAAAATACATAACTCTGTCATGAATAATGTTAAAATTATGCTGATTTTTGTAACTTGAAATTTATGAAATAGGTTTCATACCAACTAATTTTTTACAGAACCATTTGAGGTATTGCTTTGAAACTGGGAATACCTGTTAATGTTTGGCCATCGTCTGCTGTTGTAGACAAGAAGACACAGATAATGTACGTGTTGTATTTTGACAAAACAATTTTTTATGTCAATTTTTCAACTTTTATGGTAAAAGGCTTTTGTGCCATCTCAATATTTAAGAACTGAGCCCTTTGAGATACTGTTTTAAAACATGGAATATCTTATATAACCATCAAACCCATTTTTTAGCAAGAACTATTTTGAATTTGACACGCCACTTCTTTGACTTACCAGTTTTAAAGATATGATGTTTCTTTAAGAAACTGCAAGAGTATTTTAGTGCTTATTTAATTAATTTGTTTACATGTTTTTTTTAGACCTCAGAGCATATGTTTTAGGTGTTGAAAAGGGATGTGATCTCCTTTGTTTTGAAAGTTAAGTGATTTGGATTTTAATAGTGACTTAATTAAGATAGTTTGCCCATCATCTTCTGTGGGCTTTCCTCCATGATCATTTGCTAACACAAGGTTTCTGTGTTTCAATGATACACAACTTGTTAGATCACCTAAATTATGTTTATTGATTGTTCTCTAGTATTATAATCGGCATGGGTATCATTCCAACTAAATAATTGGTATAGAAAGTTAAGTGTCTTCTTATTTTATGAATCACTACCAGAGTTAACAACTTACTCTCAAATATCTGTCTACAGTTGTCAACAGTGTGTTCTTCGGTTGTCTTATTATTTGCCCTCCCCCAAATGGTGGTGTTTTTGGGTTGTTTTATTTGCCCCCTCCCCCACCCCATTGTGTTTATAAATTTTGCCTTTGCACTTTTAAGGGTCACCTTGGCTAAATGTAGAAACAATTTCAGGGTGAGTTTGTAAAATTTAATAATCATAAATTGGTCAACAAGGTTCATGTATGTATTTGATACTTTAAATCTGAAATGAAATCATAATTTGTTTTGACATGTTTGAGAGGCAACCCAAGCTAAAGGTCGGTCTGTCCATGGTCAGCAAAATAATGGGTTTTCACTAAAGTTGGGTTGTTCCTTGGACTAGTTTGGTAAATTTCTCATTTCAAGTCTATGAACAAGTAAAAGCCATATCTTTAAGAGAATTGTTTTGAGACATTGTTGTGTGAAAGGTAAACCAACATTACATGCAGATTGGTGCAGCTCTTTACACATTTGAATGTGCACAGCCATAAGAATGGTTTTGCATGCGTCTTCTTACACATCGTACAACAAAATGTTGATATTGCCTTAAAAAAAGTTTTTCATAATTATGTAGCTCAGACAGGAAAGGAAGAAAAATACCAAATCAATTTATTGAATGAAATTATCACTTTTTTTCAGGACAATGTTCTGATTTATGCAAATGACTTGTTTGGAATTACAAAATGTTTGTCTTAATTTGATGGCTTACAGTAATAAAATCTTGCTTTAAGCTCGAATGTAAACGAGATTGATACAATATTTTCCAGTTTTCCGGCTTTAATTGTGTGAAAAGTCAATCTAGCTGAAAGTTTAGATCTTGTATAATTATCTTCGGATAGGTCAGCATTTTATTCATTTGACGATTGCTGGAATCTTGATTTAAATGCCGTTGGCGCTTACAAAGAATTGGATCGGTTTACAAATTTACCACCATATTTGGTCTTGCCGAGTCTGACAGGAATGGACATTTTATCCGGGAAGGATTAAAAATCAATTTCTCTTTAAATCTTTTTCCGTGGACGAGGTTTTTTTTCTGTTCAAGAGGCGATTTAAGTCGCCTAAAGATAATGAGAGAAATAGATTCTGTAAACATAGAATTAAAACATTTTAACAACATCTGTTGATTGCATTAGAGAATATTTCAAGGACTTTTTTTTTTCATGGTTATGTACGAAAGTCAATATTTCTTGACAAAACATTCTCAAGTGCCTTTTCAATTAATTCTTTTATTTGGAGAATATTTTATTGCTAAATTAATAATCGGCCCAAGATGTGACCATTTTCATATAGAATTTCACAAAATGTTGTTCATTGTGTGATTAAACCTATTATATTAACCAGGTGAAACGTGGATTCCCATAACTCTATGAAAGAGCAAAAAAAGAAAAAAAAATGTAAAAAAATATGATAAGTACTTTGCTAGAAATCTATAAACAAGAAAAAGCATGTTTTTTTGTTTTTTAATGCAAGACTTTAATAGTAATGAAGCATCAAATTATGCGGCAACTTGTCAGCATTGTGGTTGTACATTTTGTCGTCTTATGGCATAATGGTTAATAGTTTTAGAAAGAGATTGAAAAATCTTGTTCGTTATATATTCAGAAATCTCAGATTAATTAAATGTAGTATTTTGTATTCTTATTATATCAATTGTAAGAATATGAAAACAAATTGTTTTTCATGTTAAATATAAAAGTAGACATATGTTATAAACAAACTAAATTTAAAAATCATTATAAACCTAAAAGATCTCCAGGCCCCGTGTTCACTAACAAAAGATCAGGATCAGGATCAAGTGATCCTGATTTTATTTTCATTGTTTTATGTTACTAAAATTAATCATGCTTTCATAGAATTGAATGGTATATATTCAAAATGTAAAATATTGCTGATTTGCAAAGAAACCAAACTATTTTGGGATAAAATCAACAAAAAACAAAACAAATACAAAAATTTTCAGATCAAAATAAGGATCAATTTTAGGATCAGGATCAATATTTGGATCAACTGTAAAATGCCCGTATCTTGCAAAAATGACAATAAATTTATTCTAAAATTTCATAAACTTGCTATTGCAAGTCTAGTTTTATCAAATTAATATTAGATATTTAATCTTTGAGGATAAACAATGAAGAATATTAGAGTTTTTAAATTTGATCCTGATCTTGATCCTGATCCTTAAATCTTTGTGAACACGGGGCCAGGCCCCGTGTTCACAAAGAAAAGATCAGGATCAGGATCAAGTGATCCTGATTTTATTTTCTTTGTTTTATATAACTAATATTGATTGTATTTTGCTAGAATTGAATGGTACATAAAGTTAATGTAATATTTTGCTGATTTGCAAAGAAACAATCCTGTTTTGGGATAAAATAGACAAATAACAAAACAAATACAAAAATAATGGGATCAAAATAAGGATCAATTTTAGGATCAAGATCAATATTTGGATTAACTGTAAAATGCCCATATCTTTCAAAAATTACAATAAATTTATTCTTTAATTTCAAAAACATGCTATTTCAAGTCCAGTTTTATCAAGTTAATATTAAATATCTAATCTATAAGAATTAACAATGGATAATATTTGAGTTTTCTAGATTTGATCCTGATCTTGATCCTGATCCTAAAATCTTTGTGAACACGGGACCAGTAATCAACTGACAGATTTTTGTTAATGATATTTCACCGATCTATATCTTAATATATTGAATTTGACATTGTCTATGAGACTTGTTGTTTTTCGCAGACATTTATGTGTTTGTGTTAATGCTTAAATGAACATTTCTTTTGAAATTTAATGTTATTTTCTGTATTTTTTCCTTTTTCATGGATACAACATCTGTTTCATTCAACTTGTATTTTAATTTAAAATATCTATCCAATGTAAACAGTTGACAGAATGGAGCGTCTTGGGGGAATTTTTTTTTTTGTACAAAAACTTAAAAATTACATAAGCAAGATTTCTAAGAAAAAAAAAAATAAAAAAAATCCACAACATTTTCAATGGAATGTTTACGTTAACAAAATAAAGTACGTTTTGGTCACAGCTTGGAGTATTCACTCAATTTAAAAAAAGAAATTCTATAAAATTAATTTTCAGTATGATTAAGTATTTTGTTTGACTAAAGAGGAGTGCCCGAGTGCAAGCCCTGGCACAGATGTGATATCAATTGACTAAAAAGAATTTTTTTTTATGACTTATGTTGACTTTTTCAAGATATTGCGGCTCATTTGTAGATGGTTTTTTTTTAACCTAATGAAAATGGAAAATTTTCTGTCTAGTCATTTCATTAATTAAATTCACATAAAAAAAAAAGAATTAAAATTGAAAAAGGAAAAAACAACAAGCTATGTTAAGAATATTATTTGATCTACCACGGTGCCTTAGAATTTTTAATTTATGAAACATAGAGGGGTGGTGGCATCTGGGGTAGTCTGATCCGGGAAGTAATCATTTGATCCCGGCATTGAAATTGTGACATTAAACCATACATAACATAAAAAAATAAAAAATATTCGCAATAATGATAATCGTTGTAATGATTAATATGAAAAAAACTTTTTATTGACTTTCAGAAACGTGACTCTTTACTCATCTTTTTACTGCAACATTGTCAATTGAAAGAAGCACCGTAGAATACAAGAAGAATGAGTGCTGCCAAAATGGTTGCTGACTCAACTCAGGCAGATGTTCCAGAAATGTCAAGTACGAAGAAAAGGAAGAAGATGGTACAGAAGAAAAAAGTTAAGAAAAAGAAGGAATCCGCAAAGAAAGTAAGTGTATTAACAACATAGGTGATGATGAAGATTGTGATGATGATGTTGACAATAGTGGCAGCAGCAATGATGATTATGATTTTGATGATGATTATGATGATGATGACTGCAAAGGATGATAAAAAGATATATTCAAAAATAAATTCAAATGTGTGTGTGCGCGTGCGTGCATGCGCCTGCTTACCCAATATGACAAAAAAAACCCCAAAACATAACACTTTTCATTTTGCATAATAAAAATGAATATACTGGGAAAAGGGGTGTTTGAATGATCATAAAATCTGCACAGAAGTTATTGGTTCAGACCTAGATCAATTGGTTTACAAATCTCAGAAAATATTTCCAGTCCCATCATGTCAAAAATGGGTGTGTGTGTCTGTGTGGTTAGTTTGTTTACCCCAGCCACATGGGCAAGCATAAACTTCATTTTTAACTGTCCATGTTTTAAAAGGAGCTTGATTTATTTGTCCATTTCGTTATATCTCTCTGTACATGTGACTATGTGTGTGCCATAATTCCAATCTCAGGATCGTATACAAGAACGTATAGTGGGATGGGAATAAGATGGAATGACTCCCACACAAAGTTAAAATCAATAAGATTATGATGAACAGCAGTTAAAAAATTAACTAAGTTTGAATAACCCAGACATTTAAGAACCTCAGTGTGGTCCCTTTAATAGTCATGTTGATAAACTTTATAATTTCTCAGATAATGACAAAAAATGTTCTTGTTTGTGATGAATCATTTCTTCTCATTCAATTAAAGAAGACTTTGTACATCTTGTAAACAGTTACAGAAGGTCTAAAAAGATGTCATTCAAAAAGGTTTCGCTGTATTTCCTAGTTTGAAAATTTCTGCGAGAAAGTTTATTTGATTAATGTTCTTATCAGTACAAAATTGAAGACAATGTCAGTTGAAGAACACAATTCATACTCCATTTTGAAATTTATCTATTAACTGTAGGAAGATTGTACAGTTTTTTTTACTTTTAAATGAAGCATATGTTTCACTTGATACAGCAGTTTCTATTATATTTTATAGATTTATATTTGAAATGATTTCTAACGGGATTTTTCATATCTAATGGTTTATGTCAGAATTCAAGTATTTCAATATTAAATTCCCTCTATTTCGCTGTATATTCAAATTCGGTCCCAATTTCACAAAATTAAATGAAACTTTACATGGGAGTTCATAGGAAGTAATCAGTTTTTTCCCATCAATTTTCTGTATAATTTTGTGTATGTCTTTTTCAAGGTAATTTTTGGGTTTTATGTCCTTCAGTTAAGAATATTAGTAGGAAGGATTTGATAAGCAATGTTTATTTCTAAATTAGCTAACACATTTAACAAGGACCTTCCTAGGTCCACCAGTCTTGATATCCATAGATGTCGCACCATTTTCTCACTGTGACTATAATGTTTAAAAAAAAGTAAAAGTCACAAATATAGATAAGGTGCTAATACTACATTTAATGGCTTCTATTTGAATTTCTTATGTTTCTTATGTCTGACTTAACAAACTAGTCAGAGTTATTTCCACCTATACTGTATCCCTTTAGCCCTGGCCTGGACTGCTGAGCTTTAGGCCTATTATCTGGGGATTCACAAGTTGAAGTTATAATCATTTCTCATAAAAAGTTCAAGGTTTAGGTGTAGGAAAATGTTTCCCTATAATTAATTACCGGTGATAATGATGATGTTAACAAAATTTAGAAATAAAATTTTACAAACTGATATTACATGGATCGGCTATATAATAAAAAGCCCTGGCGCACAATTTGTTAGGCTAACAAAATGTATGATAAAATTAATCTTCCAATGCT
The DNA here is from genome assembly GCF_026571515.1 of Ruditapes philippinarum. Classification (NCBI taxonomy): domain Eukaryota; kingdom Metazoa; phylum Mollusca; class Bivalvia; order Venerida; family Veneridae; genus Ruditapes; species Ruditapes philippinarum. Next base: position 444,275 of record NW_026854960.1, read on the forward strand.
GGTTCAAGTAACGTAGGTGGGGAAGTTATTAGCTACTTCCTGCACATTACGCAGGACACGTCTTTATACGTATGCTATTGTTAGTAATATTAACTGAGAATCTGTCAAAATGGCACAAAACCCTTGGATGAGCATTATGTCACTTTAAGAGAGAGGTATTGCTCAAAGGTTGTACTTAAACTGTGCTAAGTAATCGGTTAATCAAGGAAAGAATCAGGACTAAATGCCTGTACCTGTGCATTGTTTACCAAAAAGAATTGTTACCTATAATACAACAGAGTGTAAGGAAACTGTTAAAAGATTATAGCTTCAAATAACAGTTGTCACTTTACCTGTAGAATTATTTACCAATCACCATTCATTAACAGCATACGTATGCACCTGTAGCTTCTAGTTGGCCTGTGATTGTGAAAATGCATGTTTTCTTCAGAATCGCATTCATGCAACTTGGTTGAAATGTCGCCTCCAATTAGCTTCCGTACTGTATGAGAGGTAGGCAAGCCAGTTGAGATTTACTGATAGGTCAGTTTCCAATATTGTCTGTAGATTGAAATGCGAGATGGTCTGATTGCTTCCGTAAATTATAGCCTATTTTCATCAACAGTTGAAATGGTAATAAAAAAATTTTTTGATAAGAATCTAGAGAACATGACTTTCAATACTTGGTTGAAGAACAAAAAAAACTGCTTACTGAGCCAAGGTCAGAAGGTTGAGAGAAGCTGTTTTGGAGGAATAAAAGAAATTGGCATTGAATGAAGCGATGGTAAGATAAATGCAGTATTCTGACAGGTTTAGGTGACCACTGGAGATGCTGTTAAGAGGCCTCTGAAAATAACAGAGCTTGAATTCATTAAGGCTTTAAAAAAAAAGAAAATCAGATTTTTGACCTTTGGGTTCATTTTTTATTTTCAATGGTCTAACATTACTCTGATATGATCATTTTGTAGCATACTTTATGCAGCATCTTTTTTTAAGACTTGTTTTAGACATTATGATTTTTTTACCACAAACGTATTTTAGTCAAATAAGTCTGATATTTAAATTGACTGGACTGTCATCAAATTCAATGCATGGCATGAATGTTAGACAAAAGCAGCAGGGAGTAATCATTAAAATGTTCCCTGATTAAACCTCTCAAGAAAAAAAAAACAAGAAAAAAGTGCGAAGAGGTCAGTGCCTGCATATAGAGATATGACTTCATAACTTGTTATCTCATCATTATATTGTAAATAATTAATTAGACATGCCTAATAATTGCCACACCTTTGACATTTGCCCATGACAAAATATATTTGTAGTGAAAATCTACAAAATGCCTGAGCCTGATAGAAAACTGGCCCGGCAGCGCTGCGTTGAACATCGGAATTCTGTACCTTTCACCTAAGACTGATGTATCTACTGACATATCAATGCCTTGAAATTGTCCGTTGGTCATTTCTAATTAGATCACTAGAAATGAAAAGGAAATTGTATGAATAATTTGAGATTTTTATCATCAGTAAGAGCATACATCATGGTGCCTATAAACCTCTGATTTGTCTCTGATAAGGTAATTATTTCTATGCCGTGGTCAGTGTATAGTCCAATCTCTGGTCAGTTTAACCTTGAATCAAAACAAAAAAATTGCGATCTGTTTGAAATATTAGAATATTAGAAGTGGTCAGTTGATCATGATTTTCTTTTAGAGATTTTTATCTGGTCAGTCTGTAATGATGTTTATAATTTTGGAGTGTTGGCTTTCTCTGGAAATGTAAATAAAGAATTAGAATAGTGTTTGACCGTTCAATTAAACTGAATCATATCCTATGTATAGAGACCACACAGGGTAGGTCTCCTGAAATTCCCAGGCATATGTAATTCAGAGCTTTTGTATGGGTTTTTTTTAATTTTTTTTTTATTTTAAGGAAATGTGATTTAAGCAATTATAATTGATGTACACAAATTTGTTTTAGTTTGATTGTGTATGATGCCATAAGCTCAAAATTAAGCATAATATAATGCTGCATAGAATTTATCTCCCTTTAAGTTGACCTTATAATTGAATGACCCCCATAGACTAAGTAGGCTCATTATAACTCTTCAGCTATTCTATGTTATTTGGTATTTTTTGGTTTTCTTATAAAGGTATGCAATATTCAGTTGTTTGCCTGGTATTGAATGCATGATACTTGCAGATTTTGACAAACGTCGCTTCTTTTTTCTGAAGAAAATAAATAACTTTTGAATATCTGAGATGGAGCAAGAATGCTGTTCAATGCAGTATTTTTGTGAAAGGAAAATTTGTGAGATACTTGTGTGTCAAAATTGATGAGCATTTTATACACTGGCTACTTCATCATTTTGCTTTTTTTGTGGCCCTTCAGAATGGAATGATAAGCAAAAATAAACTTGCAGAGTAATGTATCCTTTGAAGATAGGGCTGATAACATGACCAGACTTTGGAACTTCATTTCAACTGCACAATCAATTTTGTTTTCCATGTTTTTATTCAGTGCGAGAGGTCAAAATGTTAAAAAGTGAATGTCCGCACTATAATCTAGGAGAAATTTTTCCAATCTTCTCATTTCTCCCGCATTTGAGATATTTAATCTTTTGGACATGCAATTAAATTCTCAATCATTACTAGGCATTATTGATGAGTCATGCAGTGGTCATGCATAGCTACAAGGGAAGTTATATGGAGAGAGGGGGTCATGTTTTTCACATGCAAATTTTCATAGAATTTTTTTTTGACGGCACCATGCGAAAATGGACGTTCCCGAGAGACTGCGATAATGTATTTTGTGCGTCCTTGTTTCACACTTTCCAGCCAAGGAAGTGCTCTAAAAAATGCATGTGTGTAAATTAAATGCCTTTCGGGGACACTAAAACTTGCAATACTGACCATAAAAAGCCTGTCGCGGACACTTTAATCACGTCCATCGCTGGGACTATTTTGCAGTAAGTCACAGAATCTGCAAATTTGATGTCACAAAGGGAATTAAAGAAATTCACTTGTCCAAGAAGTGTGATTGAAATTCATTTATTTGAATACATTGCCACTGGACAGAAGTTTTTTGTGTGTGTGTGACAAAATGCATAAATTTGTTGTACTTTAGGGGTGGACAGCTGCAAGGCATGTCAGATAATAGTCTGTACTAATGTCATACTCAATAAACGACTTTTATATCAAGTTGAACAGGACAAGTTTTAATGCGACATTGATTTGTAACCCATGTCCTGTTGTTCAGAAAAAAAAAATACTATTAAGATAATCCAATAATCTGATAGTCGAAATAAAGCCCATTATTTTTTTTGTAGCCAAGGGATTTGGTAATTATTTCTGTAAAAAAATTTAGCTTGAATTTACTGGAGATTTAAATAGTTCATTGTCAATGACTATCATTAGATATTGACTGATTGTATAGTTCTTTTAAATAAGTTTATATTGAATGATTGTTTGCATTTGTTTCATTAGAAGATCGTATTATTGAATACAAAATCTTAATGGATGATTGTCTTCATAATTATTTTTTTATCAAAAGAAGAAAAGGCATGAGAATTTATAAGATACTTATTTATGCCTGATGAAAATATATACAAAAGTCCATTCTAAGATGTGTACTTTTTATTTGTTATACATAAACAGTTTAATGCCTATACTGTGTAAAAAAGAAACTATTTTCACATTATTGAGGAATCCTCAAATGTCCTAAAATGTACGTAAAAAACAAAAAAGATTGTCACTTCCACATGGTATAAATTACTATTATATTTTTGGTTATATATTTCAAATGTCAATCTCCATGTCATTTTGCCGTGACTTGTTAAGGGTATAAGGACATAAACTATAGTCGTAGTTATTTTTAGTTCATTCATCTGTATCTAATTTATCCTGTCGAACTCTCCAAATAACGTTAATTTATGACCTAGCAGACTCGGAGATGTCAAGTTTCAACATAACAATTGTGAAAAATGTTTTATTTTAAATAATGTGAAGATACGCGCTGGTCAATTTTTTCTACAAAAGGAGTTAATCATTGTCCGTATTTTGGTAGTTTATTGCGAAGACAGGCGGTTATCTTCAGTAACCTAGCATTATTACGTCTTAAATTCAAACCCTGGTCACGATTAAATTTCTCCGTTTAGTGATTATGCTAACTTAAGTTCTGGCCATATTGCCCGACAAAATTTGCATAACAGTTGAGTGAATTGTAAAATGCATGGGGCCGAGGTACTTTGTCATTTCTTCTTTTTTCTCGATTTTCAATGCATCGACAACGGACAATTGGATACAATGGAGGTCATTGATATGATCCGTCGCAAACTGTCCACCAAGACGTAATATGATGTCTTATGCCAGATTCAGTTATTTGCATACAGATACAAAATTTTGATCAATCCTTCACATTATCTTCTGATTGGAATTGGTCTTTGTTTATTACAAACAATGGAACTCGTCTTCTACTTACAATTTCTCGCAAATCAGGTATTTTTTATTGCAGACGTAAAGTAAAAGAAAATGTTATTACATGCAAATTTGGAAAGTTATATCAGAAATCTGTACTTTTGATGCTACTTTAATTTTTTTTTTTGCCTGATGCTGAATTCTTTGTTGGTTTTTTTTGGGTGCAAGTTGTGAATTTTGATGATGTATTTAAAACTCAAGAAGAAGTTTTGTTTTATAATGAAAAATTTTAGACCATTTTCATTTGATTAAATATAACTATTTTTTCGACTTATACTTTAGGCCATTTCTCTATAGACAACTACAGTGAGCCACAATAAATAAAAGACACCCTTACAAGGTTTGGAAATACAGAATTTTTTTTCTTCACCAAAGTGATTTCAGATTTGTCATACAGGCAGTTATCACTAAACAATAATAATTACGTGGCATATATCCTTGGCATTAATATTTTCAAGACAATCACTGCCATAAATCAATGTGGAATAGTTTGTGGATCTTTATGAGTACGAGCTTCTTTATATTGGTGCATTTTACGTGGCACAAGGATTTTTAAGTCACTTTGAAAAAGTGTTCGGCATAATGAGTCATTGATATGATAAACAATGCTTTACTGTGATGTTACTTATGTAAAACTATATTGAAAATCTATTTTCGTAGTTTAAGTTATATTATAAATAAAAATTATGCTCCAATTTTGACTAAACTGAAAATAACTGTGTTCTTTCACCTTAAAATAAAAGCTGGTGAATATTATAAAAAAAAACCTGTTTTTTATCAAGAATCCTCTTACTTTTTCAAGAAAGTTTGTGAAATACCATATATCCTGTCCTAGCTGTCATAATATCTTTATTCATATTTTTAAGTGTCCTAGCATATAAAGTGGGGGCATCCTTAAGACAATTTTCTAGATAAAATGGCTTGAAGTTTAATTATCTTCAGTACCATTTGATGATTAACAGCTGTAGTTAATAATATTAAAACTTAATCATAAATAAAAATATATATCAGTCAATTGTAAGCTTGAAGTTCTGTTAAGAAAGGGAGGTAAAGGGAGTTAGAGAAATGAATGTTACTACTCCACAACTGCCAGATGCTATGGTTTTAGTGGTTGGCAGTTTTAACAGGGATATAACCATTTGACTGTTTGCGAGCAGTGTGCATTGAAAACAATGTCCTTGTTTTTGATCAGATGTTACATCGTAGTGGTGTATAATTCAAATGTTTAAATGTTTAATAACAGAAGTATTTTGATACATTTATTTTGCTTATTTTCATAATAATTGAGCCGCATACCAACATAGTGTGTTTGCAACCAGCATGGATCCAGACCAGCATGCGCATCCGCACAGTCTGATCAGGATTCATGCTGTTCGCTTACAAACCCTATAACAAGTAGAGAAAGTGATAGCGAACAGCATGGATTCTGATCAGACTGCGCGGATGCGCAGGCTGGTCTGGATCCATGCTGGTCGCAAACCCATTATGTTGGTTTTGTGATGGCGTGGCTCATATGTGTAATCTTTTTTTGTTTCAGAATAAGAAAAAGGTTCAAGCAGAGGCAGAGTTTGACGATTCTGACCTTGACCTTGATAAGGAGATGCATCCTATTGGTTATTATGTGAAGGACCGAGAAAATTTGCTCTCAGAGATGTTTCACTGTGTCAAAGGTCAAAGTTTAAATCGAGCCCTTCCTGATGTTTTAAAGGTAAATTTGAATATTATTGTTTTATTTTATAACTTTTGAGATTGTTATAGAAGTCCATACCAGAATCTTTCTCCTTTTTTTGCTCCGCTTTTTCAGAGAGAAAAAAGGTGAAAAGCTATTGACATGACCATCCTGTTTGGGTTTGTGTTGGTATTTCTATTTTTCAGAAACTGTGATAAAAGGTATTCATATGTAACTTGGTATACTTGTTCATTACCCAAAAAAATGCCATATGAAGTTGTTTTTTTTTGGAAAGGGGGTGAACAAAGATGTGACCACTTAAAATGCCAGTTTTAAAAAAAAGACAGGTTGTATTATAGGTAACCCTGGTTGGCCAAGGTTGTGCAACTTCCTGTTTTGCACTTAATTAATATAGACTTACATAGGAAAAACCAGTTAAATTAAGTCTTCTTGTGTGTAATTACAATGCCGAGTGGATTGGACATATTTCTCATGTAGCATTTTGTAGTAGACATCTCCGAATATCAAAAAAAAACAAAAAAAATGTTCAGTTTAGGTAAAAAACAAAAAATGAGTGATTGTTAATTATTTAAAAAAACCAGAAAAAAAAAACCACACACACACACAACAGAGCAACATATATTATCTCATCTATGCAGAAAGTGCTCAGAAATAATCATTTTTGGATTGCATGTCTGATTTTCCGTAAGGTCAAAACACAGTGATTTTTATAACAGACTTTTCACATGTAGTATGGTCAAGTGTACCTTTTAAAAAAGTGAAAATCATGGACCATGGAGACATAAAAAATGGTTTGAAGTAGGAATTTTTTTTTTTTTAAAGACACTTTTTCCAGTAAGCAGTCAAAGTTAGGGACCCACTTGGGCCTTTTGGTCTTGTCAGAAACTGTTTGATGGCTTTTATGCTCGACAGGTATACATTAAACTTACCGGATGTATTTAGGATGTAGTAGATACCTTTAAAAAATTGTTTTGAGTTATTGATGAACATTGGCATTTAAGCCAAATTTTTGTTTACTTGTTTATGTGATTCCAGGAACTATTCATTATCATGACTTGTTTTGCTCCTTTGACCTTTAAATGAAGTATTGAAATAATGATGATTTTATGAATTATATACTTAGGTGACCCATGTAAGGGAAGGTATTTGGGGATCCCATGTGGACATTATACATGTAATATGTACCATTTATAGCTTTATTTTTCACAGAAAAGAAGCGGAGCTATATATTGTCAATGCCCTCGGTTAGCATTCATTTACCTTTTTCGTTAATGTTGATTTTCTTAGGAAACTGTTTAAGCTATTCGTTTCAAACTATTTAAGCTAATCTCCTCAAACTACATGTTTATTGTCATGAAAGGAAGCCATTTCAAAAGGGCAGATAATCCTAAGTTAATTTTTGTAGAGTTATGCCCCCTCTTATCTATGTTGCTTCTATTTAACCTTTTAGTACTGAGAAAAGTGAAGCTTGCTGTCTGTGACTGTATATAATTGTAGTGATTCATGAGGTCTCTGACTTAAGTTGGTATTTGAGTATATCAACATAATATTATGTTGATACATTGAACATAATATGATATTGATCATGTAAGGTTGTTAGACCTTCAACTTAGTGTAGTTATGGCAAGGATCTTTATGGTGCTATCATTTGTCCGGGTAGTAGGACACTGGCATCTTGGTGGTGACGGACATACCATTATTTTCTTTTTCTCTAACAAAATAGGGAAGAAAAAAAAGAGAGTAAAAGCAACCAAAACCTGTTTGAATTGGGCTTTGTATGATTTGTAAATTTGTATATTTTGAATTTAAATACAGACCGACTATATTCAAGTGCTAAAATGTTACAAAATGGCAAATCTTTGTTTGATTATGCTTTGGGTAGAGTTAGGTGTCAATTGAGTATGATGGTCCCTGGTTGTTAACTTAACAGAATTTTACATATTTAATCATTCAGCCTTTGTACATATAGACAAATACGAAATGTATGTAGGTTTCTCGGAGCATCCATCGCTTTTAGAGATGTGCCATGTTACATTCATCAGACCTTAATGGTATGCAAAGTCACTAAACAATTGAACTTGTACTATGAACCGTCATACTGTAATAATAACTTAGTCTAATGGCATTATTAGATAAGTTAACATGTTTCTTTGTTAATAATAATTATCAAAATCCCACTCTTTGCATTGCCTTCTGAAATTAATATTGGCAGTTTTGCACAAACAAAAATTGATTTCTTTTGTGGAATGAGAATTAATAAAAATGTGGACATTTTTGTTAATTTGTGTTGTATTCTTTCAAATAACTTGTTTATTAGACCAGTCCAGCTGCCTGTTTGTGCTTATGAAATCAATTTTTCCATTTTTTTTACCAACTTTCACAAACAACAATTCAGTGGACTTCACAGAATGATGGTGTATTTGATAAAAAAAAGAGAAAATTATTATGAAATTCTAGGTATGTTAATTGGACGAACATTGCTTATATAAAATGTGTAAAACACAGCGATAATGATGCAAAAGTTGCATAATTTTATTTTCAACCTTTTTGTAAAGTTTGTGATAATTGGCGTTAAAATATCAAAATCGTACTGAGGTATAATGACAATATTAGCAAATATAATATGGGGAGTAATAACTTACGCAATTAACTTGAAATGTAATAGTTCATGTACGTAATAAACTCGAGTGAAAATATGAAATAATTATTCATAAGCACTTATAATAAAGAAAAGTTATATATCGGTGCCAAGCTTTAAACCAGATAGCTACTAGCTAGCATATATATAATTATATATTTCCACAATATAACAGAAACAGCATTTATTTAAAAAAAAATAAGGCATAAAAAAGTATTTTACATATGTTGACTTTAAAAATTTTTTTTTTAAAAATGAGACATTGGTTTGCAAATGTCTTGAAAAATCATTGAATTTGATGTCTTTTTTGAAAACTTGGAAATGACTTTTAGCTTTAAAACCCTTTTGAAGATCCCTTAAGAATTAACTGAATAGCATTGAAAAACCCTTGAATTTGAAATTCCAACATTGATCATTTATGAACTTTATAAAGTTATTAATAATTGAAGGAAATCATATTTTTTTAAGCAGTACCGGCTATAGCATCTACATTTACTGGTACTCATGTTATGTCTTTAATTGGAACAATCCTTAAAGCATGCTAGAATGCCACTAGATTCATCCTAATTTTCATGATCATTTTGAAAAATGTATTTAAATGGAAAATATTGTGAATTGAACAAAGAAGTAAGTCTCAACAAAAAAGAAAAGAAACAAGTATGTTTTACTGAGCACCAGTTTTCTCCCCTTTGTCATTTTAACTCTTAATAAAACCAGGTCAGCCTTGACTTCTGCTTTCCAACTTGCATAATTCTTTACTGTTGACTTTATTTTTGCATAATTCTGTTCTGTTGATTTTATTATTGCATAATTCTGTGCTGTTGATTTTATTATAGCATAATTCTGTGTTGACTTTATTATTATTATTGCATAATTTTGTTCTGTTGATTTTATTATTGCATAATTCTGAGCTGTTGATTTTATTATTGCATAATTCTGAGCTGTTGACTTTATTATTGCATAATTCTGAGCTGTTGATTTTATTATATAGCATAATTCTGAGCTGTTGATTTTATTATAGCATAATTCTGTACTGTTGACTTTATTATTATTATTGCATTATTTTGTTCTGTTAATTTAGTAAAGCATTTGGGAAATGAATTCATAATTCTGTAAAATACTTTATTGTAAAGGTCAATTTGTAACAATGGGACCGAGAAAATAGAGATGTCTCTGAATGAATAATATTTAATTCATTTTGAAAGAATAATAATTATACATTATTGAATGATACCTTTAGGTAGAAAAAACATTAGTGTTTGTGTTCTATTTGATCATTATCTGTTAGTGGCTTGTTTTAAGGCAAAAACATAAAAAAATTACCACCAAATCATGGCAAGATTTGAGTTTGTCTTACTGGCATTTGTCTGAAGTAGTTAATTGCTATATAAATTGCTCAATATCTTTTGATTGGATTTGACCATCTTTCAATATGGATGAAACCTTTATTATTTTTCAAGAAAATTTCAAAATATGTACTGACAGAATAGCAAACATGATTAAACGGGCTTGATGTGCGGGCTGATCTTGGTCTGCGCTTGATGCATAGAGGGAATCACTGTTGCCGTCAATAGGCTATTTTAGTAATAAGGTTAGCTGTCTGTTTGTGCTTTGCCTTCTCCTGTTTTTATTGATGTCCTGTTGGGCTCCTCAGTCAATGCTGGTGGTTTGGTGTTGCTGGGTTGTGTTGGGTTCCTTGCTGGTTATCGGGTATTGCAGGGTTGTGTTGGGGCTCCTTGCTGTTTATTCTGTGTTACTGGGTTGTGTTGGGCTCCTTGCTGTTTATTCTGATATTGCTGGGTTGTGTTGGGGTCCTTGCTGTATATTCTGTGTTACTGGGTTTGTGTTGGGCTCCTTGCTGGTTATCGGGTATTGCAGGGTTGTGTTGGGGCTCCTTGCTGTTTATTTTGTGTTACTAGGTTGTGTTGGGCTCCTTGCTGTTTATTCTGTGTTACTGGGTTGTGTTGGGCTCCTTGCTGTTTATTCTGTGTTACTGGGTTGTGTTGGGTTCCTTGCTGGTTATTAGGTATTGCAGGGTTGTGTTGGGCTCCTTGCTGTTTATTCTGTGTTACTGGGTTGTGTTGGGTTCCTTGCTGGTTATCGGGTATTGCAGGGTTGTGTTGGGGCTCCTTGCTGTTTATTCTGTGTTACTGGGTTGTGTTGGGCTCCTTGCTGTATATTCTGTGTTACTGGGTTGTGTTGGGCTCCTTGCTGTTTATCCTGTGTTAGCTGGGTTGTGTTGGGCTCCTTGCTGTATATTCTGTGTAACTGGGTTGTGTTGGACTGAGTGGGCTCCTTGCTGGTTGTTCAGTGTTATTGGGTTGTGTTGGGTCCCTTGCTGGTTGTCCAGTATTTGTGGGTTGTGTTGGGATCCTTGCTGGTTGTCCGGTGTTGCTGGATTGTGTTTGGCTTCTTACCAGTGGTCTGGTGTTGCCACCATTCCTTGTTCATATTTTAAGGAAATTATTTCAATATAGATAATTATAGATCAACTGAGTCAAGTCAATTTTCAGATTGTTGACTCCTGAATTACAGTTGTTTTGATACTGAGATCCCTCTGAATATTAGTAGACTGTTCTAAATTCAAAGCAGAGTAAGTCCATTAAACAAATATAGGTAAGTAAGTGTAATAATAAGATGACTTGAAACTCTTTTAAAATTGAGCTTCGTGAGAACCGAGCTTCAGTAATTTTAGTGTTCCTCGCATCATAATAGTTCCACATCATATTAAGTTATAAACTTGTTGCAACCATTGCCTAGGTACTAAAAAAATTCTAATAGTCAGCCTTAGTTAGAATTAGGTTTTATTACAAGTTTAAAAAGAAAATGACAAATTTTATTAAAAGATAACAGAAACTTGAATTAAGACTTGGATTGTATTTCAATAAATTTAGACCAATAAGAAATGTCTGAACTTTTTTTTTTTGCAGGTGTTTTAATGTTCAATTTATGGACATTCTGGTAGTGAAATAGTTCTCTATATATGGAATTTAGTTTTGTAATTGGTTAAACTGTCTGACTGGAATTGGTTGTAATTGCGGTTGTGGGTTTTAGGTTGCACATAATCTCATTTCTAAAGGTCAGTGTAGTGAGTTGTCTCCCATTAAACTAGAGAGGTTGTGTCGGAAAAAATTACCACATCAAATATTTTTTATTTGGAATAATTTTGTTTCTATATTTTTAGGTGTTAATTTTATTGACTTGAATCCTCATATTGGTTCACTGTAGACACACTACATTGCCAGACCCCTTTGCTTTTAGAATTTTTTTCATGGAATAAAAAGTCAATTGGAATTTGTATGTTTTGTATTTTTGTTGCTCAAATGTTGCTGACGCATGCAAAAATGTGAGCAAAATGGTACATTTTAAATACATGACTTTAATCCCTCAGCTTGCTGGTACCACAGGGATAGTGTGAAAAGTAATTCTAGGAAAAAAACAAAAAACAACAGCTTTTTATATGATATATAACCTATATTTACACTATCCCAAAAACTGTGCGGAGTCCCTGTAACTGGAATGGAAGGTGACCAGCCATTACTACCAGTATAGAGCCAGACCAGAACAATCACATCCATACAGTCTGACCAAGTTTAAAGGTAAATGCATTACACATTCAGCAGGTTACGGGTTTACCCATTAAAATATTGAAACTTAAACTGCAGCTTAAACATTTGCTTGCTTCGTTAGCAAGCCAGTATGGAAACCAGTTTTTTGTGCAACAATTGGTTACACATCACTATAATTGGTATCTTCTTTTGTTTGTTTCTGTCTCCCTTCCTGCAATTCAGATTCTGTCTGGCATTTTAATTGTCTTTGTTTGTAAACCACAGAGTACATGAAAAGATTCCATAAAATATAATGATTTAACAATATAACATGACACAATGGTGCAATAAAATCTAATCATGTCTATTTCACCCAGGGGAGAGAATAAATAAAAATATAGCGATTTTGTTGGTAGTGACAGTTATTGAAGAACTATTTCTTCTCAATTTGTTTTAAATTTTACATTTTATAAATCATGGTTTTGGAATTATTTTACAATGAAGTGTAAGTATTTAAGAGACCAAACAGATTTTGCTTCAATTTGTTGACAGGTATGTCATATTTTGACAAATGTAACAAAATATCAATAAAATTCGCTGAGTTTGATTTGACCTCAAACAAGTTGACATGGTGTAGTTTACATTGAACAAGGACTCCATCGTTATTGTAAAAATACCAAAGGTACCATGTTTACCAAGGTGTAAAGCTTACCAAGATAACATGCTTACCAAAATGTTAAGCAAAATGCATGCTTACCAAGGTGCATAACTAACTAAAATGTCAAGTTCACCAAAATGCCTTGCTTATTCAGGCATTACATTGACCAAGGAGTCCATCACTGTTTGCTAAATACAAAAGGTGCCATGTTTACAGTGATGTAAAGCAAATTAAGTTGTGAAGTTAACCAAGGGTACATACTCACTAAGATGCCAAGTTAACCAAGATGTTAAGCTAACCAAGATTTTATGTTAACCAAGGTACCCTGCTTAGAAAAGTGTCAAACTAACTAAGCTGTCAAAGTAACCTAATGAAGGCGCCATGAAAGTGTCAAGCAGACTAATCTGTCAAGCTAACCAAAGTGTGAAGTTATCCCAGATGTAAAGTTAACTCAAATGGTTGTCTAACCAAGATGCCATACTTACCATCAAGCTTACCGAGGTGTCATGTTAACAAAGGAGTCATACGAACCAATGATGCCATGTTTACCAAAGTTTCAAGCTATCAAAGAAAGTTTAGTGTGAAGTTTACCAAGGTGGCAAGCAAACCAAGATGTTAAGCTAACCAAGGTGCCATACATACCAAGATGCCATGCATACCAGAGTGTCAAACTAAACAAGGTGTCAGAATAATAAAGATGTTTAGTTTAACCTACTTAGGATGCCAAGTTAACCAATATGTCAGGCAAACCAAGATTTCAAGTTAACCAATATGTCAGGCAAACCAAGATTTCAAGTTAACCAATATGTCAGGCAAACCAAGATTTCAAGTTAACAAAGATGCCATTCTAACAAAGATTTCAACCGTATATACCTAGATGAAAAGTTTACCAAGATGTCATGATTTACAAGTGTCACACTAATCAAGAAACTATAATAATAGAGATGCCCTGCTTACCAAGGTGTCAAGCTAACCAAGATACTAGAATAACAGAGATGCCCTGCTTACCAAGGTGTCAAGCTAACCAAGATACTATAATAACAGAGATGCCCTGCTTACCAAGGTGTCAAGCTAACCAAGATACTATAATAACAGAGATGCCCTGCTTACCAAGGTGTCAAGCTAACCAAGATACTATAATAACAGAGATGCCCTGCTTACCAAGGTGTCAAGCTACCAAAGAAACTATAATAATAGAGATGCCCTGCTTACCAAGGTGTCAAGCTACCAAAGAAACTATAATAAGAGAGATGCCCTGCTTACCAAGGTGTAAAGCTACCCAAGATACTATAATAACAGAGATGCCCTGCTTACCAAGGTTTCAAGCTAACCAAGATAATTATGATAACAGAGATGCCCTGCTTACCAAGGTGTCAAGCTAACCAAGATACTATAATAACAGAGATATCATGCTAACCAAAAGTCCATGCTTACCAAAGGGACATTACAAGTATGCAATACATACCAAGATGTCAGGCTCACCAAGATGCCATGCTTACCAAGATGCAATTCATGTCTTGATTAATACAGGAGACTCTTAGTTTTATAGCATCAGTAAATTTTGAGTGTCTAACTTTAACTATTATACATCCTGAATTTCTTGAACTCACACATATCCAAAAAATGACAGAGCGTTAGGTTCTTGCGTACATTTATACATGAATATCGAAATGTACCAGGAAAATTAATAAGGACGGAATTATGATAAAAGTACACCAAAAAATGGAAATGAATATAAAATTGTGCTGCTCGGTTACAAATTTTACATATAAATTGAAAAGATTTTTATCGCAAATGAAACTTTTATGGATACAAGTTTATTGCAATAGATATAAATCCCTGTTTTAAGTTAGATTGCTATTTACTCCATTCTCATTGATGGCGGACTTATTTAGATGTAAATTTCAGTAACCATATTAATCGTTGCTTGATCGATGAATTAAGTTAATTTCAGTTTCAAATCTCGGTGTGGTGACTCCGCTAATTGAAATGGAATGGAATTAGTTGTTTCGAATTTCACTAATGGTTTTCCTGAGGCTGTTTCCAGGGCCTGGCATTAATCCATCATCATTTCTTTTCATTTTATATGACGAGGTCATAATTCTATAGAAAAAGAATTCAAATCTGCTGGGGTATGAATTCAAAATTAGAACTGCGGGACTGCCTGTGATTCATTCCTTTTTTTGCGTTGATGATCCTGTACTTAAAGGGGAAGAATAGTATTTTATTTTATATTTTGAATAATGGTGTTGGTAAAAGATTAATGGTAGATATTAAACGAGATTAGTAATATAAGAGATTCTGAAGGCAGGATTTGACATCGGAGACCATGTTAAATGTTTTGTGGCATAACATACCATTTTATTATTTGTTTGGGTCGTCAGACCAAACAAATAATGGTAGCGAAATTTCAGAGTCTAATGTTGTTAATTGCAAATGCCGAAAGTAGTCCACTTTTTTGAAGCGGTTACTTCCCTTTTGTATGTACACTAAAGCCGAAAAATTCAGGGGAGATCACTGCGTAAAGATGGTCAAAGACAGGTGCATCAATTTTCAAGCAAAGTAATTCCCGAATGGTCGAAGATTTCTAATATTGTTTTATTGTATTTTCTGATCGAAAATAACTAAATACAAAGCGGACATTCAATCTCTGACACAGAAGTTTACGACTAACCTAACAACAAGTAGTTCTCAAAACAGCTTAAAACTAGCGATTTAAAAGAAAGAAATATTTTATTTTGTTACAAGTATCCAACAAATTACAACGCATTTAAAGTTAAACAATAGCGTTGGCTTATAGAATTGTCAATAAATGCACAATCACAAATTACGCGGATGAATATGATTTTATCAATGAAAATACTATTTATTACCGAATACTACACAAACCGAGTAGTGGAATATATAGATTCTACATGTCGGACTGTTTGGGCGAGAGGACTTTCGCTAAAATATTTACTTCAATTTTAAACAACAGGTTTACCCTGAACAAAATACCTCGAAATTAATAAGGATTACAAACCCGAAATGCAATGGAAGTTCTAAATTTAGAATGACTTGATATCATTCAGACATTCTGTGTATTACTTCTCCGTGGTACAGTGGTAACGCGCTCGCTTAGTGAGTGAGAGGTCTCGAGTTCGAATCCCGGTCGAGGAAACTTTTTTTTTGGATAAATTCTTTTTTAAGTGTTTTTGTTAAGGAAGTAGCCATGATATGCAAGGATAAAGTGTGGCTGTCGTAAAAAATGAACATAAATGATTTTTTGATGCAACTCTAGTTATGCAGAATTCCGTATGTATCAAACTCTGGTGCCTTGCAAAATGAATTATAATACATAAAAATAAACCTATACAGGAAAATGCATACAGATATACAGTTGATTTAGATTGCAAAGATCAGAAAATACCACATAACTTGCAGCCCTTTGATTCTTTATAAATATAAATGCTTATAGTAAGCTCCAGGATTATTTACATCTGTGTTAAACAACAGTTAAAGTCGTTACAAGCCTTAATTTAGAATAATATGGTTTTCTTCAGCCCGTTCACATATAAATTCACCGTGGCTGAAGGGTTTTCGGGCTCGCTTAGGAAGCGAGAGGTCTGGAGTTCAAATCACAGTAAAGGTAACTCATTTTTTTTTCAAATTGTTAAAGTCAAATAAACATTGGATTGAATATCAGTGTTGCAATTAGTCTTATAGCCAATTTACTACAATTAAAACGCTGGAAAGCATTGGTGGCACTATACATATAATCTCACAACCTCCACCTTTCTTACATTCTGAGACCCAAACAAATTCAGCGCCTTCTGTGCTTTGATATTAATTTTCATACTTTACAGTTTTACCATATTTGACCAAGTTTTGTGGTAATGTTACCGTGGTACATACAGTTTTAATTTAGTTTTGTGGTCCTAGTTGTTACTGACCCAAACTGGTAATAGTTGGTTCTGTTGAAAATAATATTTGTGCGAGACCCAAGGTAATGACTGTATCATGCTGGCTATCTTCCTTGTTTAGCAATTAAGCAAGGACAAAATATGCTGTTATATTAACAATTCTGGTGTCTCAATTTTAAATGTTTAATTTGCCGAATTACTTCTGGTAGCCTTACATGTCTTTTTTATTATTTTTTGTCACCATATGTGTGTTGAAATAGTCATTGCAATATTTTAATGTATCATGCAAATGACTCGGTATAGCAAAACATTGCAATATATCGGGCTTAAAATTGTAGAATATTGTACTGTATTGCAAGATATGATTTGAGTATTGCAGTGTATTGGCCGCAATTGCACTATATTGTTATATACTGCAATACTGACATAAATGGCGGAGATATAATGGGAAAAATCAATTTTTCTTGTAATTCCCATTCCTTAACATTTTATACACGTACATATTTATTCTCATAATTTCAATATATAGGTAATTCCTTGAAGCGCCACATGTTAAACCCGCTTCCCCCTGCCTATATCATCTTTGTCCATTTAATGAAGTTTATGTATTCAAATAGAAAAAAATTGAAGCATAAAATTGTTATTAAAATTTGCATTTTTATTGAAAAAAATTCAGAAATAATTCCCCATGCTCAGAAGTATGGAATCATGAGGAATGATCCTAGTCAGAAAGTTTAATTTGAAAAATATTTTTTCTGGTATGGTTGATGTATTTACAATTAAAATTGGCGGCTCTAAGTTTTTATTTTTGCAGATTTAATAATTTTCATAATTTTTCATATTAAAACACGCATAAAAATCTTTCCTCGTAATTTTAACGATGGTTTTTTTTCTCCTGAAGATAAGAATTATGGCCATGAAATTTTGTGGTTTTAACCAGTTTAAAAAAAAAAGGAAATTGTGAGAAATGATGGCTTAAAGTTATAAAGAGATTAAATTATTGAAATTTGAATTAGATTTATCATGAGATGAAATGTGAAAGGTTTCACTTACAAAAAATTTTAATGAAGAAGTTTTCAGTGATTATGATTCCCTCATTGTACTCTTAACCAAACTATGGCTAAATTGATATGTAGACTAGTGATTGAATAGCGGACAGAGCAGACCATGATCAGATGACATGGACGTCTGCACTGGTTGCTTTCTTGGTAGCAGTCACTAAGGGTTAAACTGCGGTGCTGTCTGGTAGGAGAGAAAGCTCAAGTTACTTTTAGTACTAGACATACAGTATTGTGATGCCAGTAGTACACTTGAATCATATTTTAATGATATAATTGCTGTATATCATAGACAAGTTTATATACTTAATTTCATGGTAAAAAAATCAAGATTCATTTGATCTTAAATATACAAAAAAAATCTCAAGGGTAAAATCCCACCTGTTTGGTTTTTATAGCTAGATGAAAAACCTTGTGAACAATTTACAATAAATTAACACTATTTAGATGTTAAAGGACTTAGAGAAGCACCATGGAGCCAGTGAAGACCAAGATCAGCTGGCACATCAGCGCTACCTGGTCATGGTTTGTGCTGTTCAATATTTTTTATCAGTATCTTTTGAAATTTTACCTCAAAATGATGAATCATGGTTTTGTCCAGATTAAAAGCTGGACTAGCCAAATAGCACTGGACCATGCAGATCAAGTCCACTCTACAAATTTAGGGTTACGGTTATATTTAAGCAAAGTTCTATTGATCAAGGGAGGTAATATTATAACTCTGTTCATGTTTAAATCTCTTACTTAAGCTAAATAGGAATAATTTGACACTCATAACCAAAATTTGTATTATCAGAATATACTGAAATTGCATAGAAAATTTTGTACATTTGATTTGCTATCAAGACTATGGCAAAAGTGGGTAATGTCATTGACATTTTCGCTGTTCTAATCCGAACAGGGGCTTTAGATTTTTTTCCTGTTTTTCTTTTTTTTTACCAGCTAGCTTACGAATGTCAGTGGTTCTACTCAGGTGCCTGTGTGTTTGTGCCTGAAATGTTACACAGAGGGGCAGGCACCTGAGGTCTTCCTCGACCAGTAAAGCTGGAAAATCACCATTATTATCTCTGTTTTGGTGCAGTGTAAAGCCAAACCAAAGAAAAAATAAAACAGTAAAAAGTTTGATACTTTACAGGTTTGATATTAAAATAAAACCCCAACAAAACAGATGTACTTTTGTTATATAGATGGTAAATTTTTGCTACATCTGTCTTGTAAACAGAATATGATATAAATGATGGTTGCAGATCAAAGTTTTCATGTCGATTTTACTACATGTTCATGATTGAATGATAAATGATAGATTAGTTTTGGTGCCGGTCTTTGAAATATGTGCATTTCATTTCTGTACTTAATTAAAGCAGGGCTAGCAAAGCTTGGTCAGTCATTAAACTGGACATTCGTAAATGGACAGAGGTCATCGTGTAGTAATTTATCACAATTCTTCCCCTGCCCGATGATCATGAAAATTCTTTCCCAGAATTCATTAGTGTAATCTATATGAATATCAAATCTTAAAGACTGTTCAATATTGGTCAGTAAAAAAAAAGAAGTATAGGAAATGGTAATTTTTATGCACATATCTATGATACTGATATTGTAGGAAATAAAAAACAACAAAAAAACAACAACAGATAAAAACAGTATCGATATAGGTTTATGAATTCTTTTAAGGCCATGAATATTCATGATGTGATATATATATATATGTAATATTATTTAAGTCTGTTATTGATTTTTGAATCCTGCCCAGTATGCACAGAAGGTATTGACTGTTCTGTAACAGTGACTGTCTCAATCCATGCAATTAACCTCCACCATGGAATCTATGTGGAGAAGTTGACTGTTACTTGTTGAAAAGTATCTTCCAGTACTGGTATGTATAATCCAGTAACATAGGATGTAGCTGACTGCTGGAATATGTGAAAATACTGTTAGAAATAGGGACAAATAGCCCCCCCCCCACCCACCCCCCCCCCACAATAAACAAAAAAAAAAGAAAAGAAAAACAAAGATAGGTCATTTTTGGTTGTGAATTACTTTATAATAGACCTGAATCTCTCAAGAAAACTTAAATCTATTGTCTTTTTAAAACCATTAGTGTATCGTTTTAAGAAAACATGAAACTGTGGTTTTTATTTGTTTGGGTCGTCAGACCAAACAAATAATGGTAGCGAAATTTCAGAGTCTAATGTTCTTAATTGCAAATGCCGAAAGTAGTCCACTTTTTTGAAGCGGTTACTTCCCTTTTGTATGTACACTAAAGCCGAAAAATTCAGGGGAGATCACTGCGTAAAGATGGTCAAAGACAGGCGCATCAATTTTCAAGCAAAGTAATTCCCGAATGGTCGAAGATTTCTAATATTGTTTTCTGGTATTTTCTGATCGAAAATAACTAAATACAAAGCGGACATTCAATCTCTGACACAGAAGTTTATGACAAACCTAACAACAAGTAGTTCTCAAAACAGCTTAAAACTAGCGATTTAAAAGAAAGAAATATTTTATTTTGTTACAAGTATCCAACAAATTACAACGCATTTAAAGTTAAACAATAGCGTTGGCTTATAGAATTGTCAATAAATGCACAATCACAAATTACGCGGATGAATATGATTTTATCAATGAAAATACTATTTTTAGCCATGTAGATTACCGAATACTACACAAACCGAGTAGTGGAATATATAGATTCTACATGTCGGACTGTTTGGGCGAGAGGATTTTCGCTAAAATATTTACTTCAATTTTAAACAACAGGTTTACCCTGAACAAAATACCTCGAAATTAATAAGGATTACAAACCTGAATGCAATGGAAGTTCTAAATTTAGAATGACTTGATATTATTCAGACATACTGTGTATAACTTCTCCGTGGTACAGTGGTAACGCGCTCGCTTAGTGAGTGAGAGGTCTCGAGTTCGAATCCCAGTCGAGGAAATTTTTTTTGGTTAAATTCTTTTTTTAATTGTTTTTGTTAAGGAAGTAGCCATGATTTACAAGGATAAAGTGTGGCTGTGGTAAAAAAAGTACATAAATGATTTTTTGATGCAACTCTAGTTATGCAGAATTCCGTATGTGCCTTACAAAATGAATTATAATACATAAAAATAAACTTATACAGGAAAATGCATACAGATATACAGTACGATTTAGATTGCAAAGATCAGAAAATACCAAAGAACATGAAGCCCTTTGATTCTTTATAAATATACATGCTTATAGTAAGCTTCAGGATTATTTACATCTGTGTTAAACAACAGTTAAAAGTCGTTACAAGCCCTAATTTAGAATAATATGGTTTTCTTCAGGCCGTTCACATATAAATTTAACCGTGGCTGAAGGGTTTTCGGGCTCGCTTAGGAAGCGAGAGGTCTGGAGTTCAAATCCCAGTAAAGGTAACTTATTTTTTTAAATTGTTAAAGTCAAATAAACATTGGATTGAATATCAGTGTTGCAATTAGTCTTATAGCCAATTTACTACAATTAAAACGCTGGAAAGCATTGGTGGCACTAAACATATAATCTCACAACCTGCACCTTTCTTACATTCTGAGACCCAAACAAATTCAGCGCCTTCTGTGCTTTGATTAGATGCTTGTAGTCTTAGTTTATTAAATAAGTAAAACATGAATCTATAAAGAAAACATTAATATCTATTATCATTAAATACCTATTGCTTATTGTTTAAAAGAAGATTTGCTGTATATGAATGTAAATTATGTAAGTTTGTTGTTTTTGTGATGGAATTTAAGTCACACCAACACTGCAAAGCTAAAACGGCAATTTTACGAGGCGAACTCTTGTTGCTCTTCATACATTATTTCATGCACAAATGGGCAACAAGGGAGAACCACCGACATTATATAATAAGCTAGCTTGATACCTTACTTAGGGATTCAAACCTACAGCAGTGTGGGGCAAGTTGGCAACTTTAAACACTTGGCCTCAGAGGCTCCTTAAGATTACATGAAAGGAACACAAGTCTATTATCTGTAAAATACTTTTATTTAGTTTATTATGTAAAATATTAACATTCAAAATCCTTCAGTTTATAGAGAAACAAATATTTTGATGATAATCTTTGATATTTTTAAACAACCATCATGAAAACATTAATCTTTCATGTTTTAAACTGTCACTTTATTGAGTAAAGAAAAATAAATATATTGTCTTTAAGAAACTTTAAGTAGAGTGATAGCCTGGAGAACTATCAGGTTATTTTGTATAAAACATAAATCTATTGTGAACAAAACAGTCCTGTTTTGTTTAAGGAACTGAAAGTCAAATTAGCTTGTCTTTTTATTTCAGTTTGTTTATTTTTCTGGGAAAAAAAAAACAACCTACCCCTCACCCTCCAATAAAAAAGCAACAACAAATCAACCCCCCCCCCCCTCCAACAACAAAAAACAACACCAACAACAACAACAAAACAACACAATAAAACAGGAAAGCAACAACAACCCCAGACTAAATATCTTAATTCTTGTGATGGGATTTTGTTTTGAATGAGCTAATGAAGTGTTAACAAGGGGATTAACTTTTTTAATACTTTTTGAGTCGGCACATTTTTACCAGCTTCACATTTTCTCAAATTCTCTTCATTTTGAGTTGAATGGGTCCCTTAATCCATTGAAAGGATCATTATTTTGTAAAAACATCAACATATTGCAAAATTGAAGTCATTTACCATTTACCTTTTGTTGTAATCAACAATTGATTGAGAAAATCTAAGAAGTTTTTTTCGAAGCTGTAGCCAGCTTGGGCTGATATGTTTGATTCAATATTTGTTCAATTTATCTAAGATAGCTGACGAAGATACATGAAAACAGTATAGAAATATAAAGCTAAACTTTTAAAGTTAACTGTAGAGATATATATATAGACAGCTGTAACAAACTTCTGAGGATGCAATCCTGACATACTTGGAGCTGAACCTGATTGCTATTATTCACTTAATTTTATATTGTATATATTATATTCACTGAATTTGTTTGTTATGTTGGGTTTTAAGTTGCACTGACCTCGGGTGTGCATTTGTGCCGGAAATAATGTTATACTGTTCAGAGGAGAACCACCAGTAAAGCTGGGAAGTCGCCATATGACCTATATTGTGTTGGTGTGATGTTAAACCCAACCAAAAGAGAGAAAAAAGACACACTGAAAATGTAAAGGTTATATGGCAACTTCCAAGCTTTACTAGTGGAGTAAGACCTCAGGAACCCCTTCTTGCATTAGTTAATGCATATAATAAGCAGGTACCTGAATACGAACCTCCAACCATCCTTAATCCTTTTGCTCTCTTGCAGCAACTGATTTCACTCCTGCAACTAATGCAGACCAAGTTGTGCTTGCACATCTGATTATCTGATCTGGATCTACACTGAAATTTTGAAATTTTCCTTAAAAATAATGAACAGTTTTTTTCAGATTTAAAGATGGATAAGTCCATTAAAGAACAGTTAAAGCTTAAGGGATGGTAAAACTGATTGTAATTGAATATACTCAGATATATTTAGGAGTTATATATCAGATATTTTCATGGAATTTAATATCATATAATTATTATATAAAGTTAATAGTGCAAATTTACACAACAGAACATTTTTTCACAGCTGTGCATATCTACTCAGTTGTGTATATCTACTCAGTTGTGTATATTTACACAGCAGTGCATTTCTACACAGTTGGCATTACATTTCTAAGTTCATATTTACACAACACAGCAGTGCATTTCTACTCAATAATGCATATCTATATAGCAGTGTATGATCTTCGCAGTTGGCATTGCATTTCTACACAGCCGTGCATGTCTACACATTTAGCTGTTCAAATCTTCACATGTAGCAGTGCATATCTACACATTTAACAGGTCATGTTAACACATTTAGTAGAGTACATCTATACAGCAGTGCTAATCTTCACATTTAGCAGTTCAGAAGTGTACATCTATAAAGCAGTGCATATCTACACATTTAGCATTGCTTATCTTCACATCTAGCAGTTCATATCAACACAGTAAGCTGTGTATATCTACTCATATTATCAACAAATTTAGAATTGTGGATCTACACAGTTGTCATTGCATTTCTACACAACAATGCATTTCTACACAGCATTGTATTCTACATAACAATGCATTTCTACACAGCAATGCATTTCTACATAGCAATGCATTTATTAGTCCCCTACCGGTTTACCGGAGGGGACTTTAGGTTTACCCTCCGTCCGTCTGTCCGTCCGTCCGTCCGTCCGTCCGTCAGTCCGTCCGTCCGTCAGTCCGTCCGTCCACAAAACTGGATCCCGCGATAACGCAAAAAGTACTGAAAATATTTTAATGAAACTTGATATATGGATGGATGGCAGTATGGAGATTATGCACGTCTTTCTTTTTTCTTCCTATGTTGAAAATTCTGGTTGCTATGGCAACAAATAGACTGAAAATATGACAAATTTTACACATAAACTGGATCCCGCGATAACGCAAAAAGTACTGAAAATATTTTTATGAAACTTGATTAATGGGTAGATGGCAGTATGGAGATTATGCACGTCTTTTTCTTTTCTTCCCATGTTGAAAATTCTGGTTGCTATGGCAACAAATAGACTGAAAATATGGCAAATTTTACACATAACCTGGATCCAGTGATAACACAAAAAGTACTGAAAATATGTTTATGAAACTTGACATATGGGTAGATGGCAGTATGGAAATTATGCACATCCTTTTCTTATCTTCCTATGTTGAAAATTCTGGTTGCTATGGCAACAAATAGACTGAATTTCAAGATTTCTTATTCTAGTTTTTAAGTTTTATCACTATAAGTTCTTTATTTCTTAAGGTATTTTCTTCAAACTTTAAATATAAGTTGCTTGTCATCAACCATATCATATGTGGCAAGGTTTACAACTCTAGTACAAAATTTATCAGAATTACCTCCCTTGAACTTAAAATTTTCAGGAAAAAAACATTGTTTTTTTTTAATAACTTTTTTTTCTGAATGTATCTACTTCAAACTTCATATAAATGTTTCTTATTGTCACTCAATATTTGCGAGTGTTCAATACTCTAGCAAGACTATTTCCAGAATTATGCCCCTTTTGAACTTAGACTTTTTTTTGAGAAATTGGTAATTTTTACTCCACAACTTCTTCAATCATGATAGGATTTTAAAAATGTTATATTTTGATAACAGGGATGTTTAAAAAATAACTTTAGAGTGTCCTTCAGTCCGTCTGTCTGTACATAAAAACTGTTTCCTGTGATCACTTTTAAAGAACTTTTTCAACAAATTTACTTAAAATAGGAACCTAAGTGAATGGCCCTTCAGAATGTTGCTTGGGCTCTTACCGGTAGGGGACTTATGGATTGCTTGCAATACTATGATAATTGCTTGTTTCTATACATTTAGCAGTGTATATAACAAACTTAGCAGTGTGTTTCCACACAGCATTGCACTTTTACACAGCAGTGCATTTCTACACAGCTTTTGCATTTCTTTCTACATTTTTAGCAGTGTAAATCTACACAGTAGATCTAGCAATGGATATCTACACAGTTGACACACTTAACTGTATATTAACAAACTTAACAGTGCATATCCACACAGTTAGCATTGTATATCTACACAGTTAGCATTGTATATCAACAAAGTTAGCAGTGTATATCTACACAGTTAGCAGTGTATATCTACACAGTTAGCATTGTATATCAACAAAGTTAGCAGTGTATATCAACAAAGTTAGCAGTGTATATCTACACAGTTAGCATTGTATATCAACAAAGTTAGCAGTGTATATCTACACAGTTGGCTGTTCATATCTACACAGTAGTATATATCTACAAATGAGGATCTACAATGCTATCACAAGTCACAGTGATAAAAAAACCTGGATCCACGACTACAATATTATCATTCAGTTGTTCCTTGATATTAGAATGTGCTGACTTTCTAAATCGTCTTTTAGGTATGGCGTTCTTGGAATGGAGACAATTTCAAACGTAATATAATCCCATTTTAAAGCATGATATAAGTGCATTTAGAGAATTTAATACAAATGGCTGCTAAAATTTCTTTATTTTGTTTATAATGCTTAACAGATCGCTGGATAAATTGAAATTTATAAGTATTCGGTTACCATTATCTAGGCATAAAGACAGTTTTGAAATGTAAGCTCAAAATGAAATTGCGCATAAAAATTTTCAAGACATAAATTTAGGTAGGAGGTTTCTTTTCCTTCATAGAACCCAATACTCCCTTACGGCTGAAAAAAATAACTAAACTAAACTTTATTTTATCTCTTTCATATAAATATTTAATGGGTTTGAAGTTTACTTTGAAAATTATTTCAAATTTACTTCAAAGACATTTAAGTTCTTCAACTGATCAGCTCTCAAAAGACATATAAAAATAAATTGCTAAGTTAAACTTGAGAAATAAAGGCCGTAAAATGTTTGAGGCTTATAAATCTAAGGGCAAATTTGATGTAAAAAACAGATGAAAATCTACTGTAACCTAATGCCGCTCCAGTCTTTGTTGAGAATTTAAAACAAGGATCTATCTTTGATGTTTAGACAAGCAATTCTAAGAACATATGGGCTTTTGGGCCATATAACTTCAATAGTTTACATTTCCAATAAACATTTGAAGGTTGTGATTACTTGAAGTTATTGACCAATTTCAAACATAAAATCCGAAAATAAACATTTATTTTGATTTCACCAGGAAACTATAATAAACCTTTGGCTCTCTGTTAGGGGTTATCATAATCAAACATTGGTGAATAAATACTTTAAATTTAACATTCTTTGAACATACTTGAAATTTACAGATACCTGGGAATTGTGGGTTATTTTTCCTGTTGAGAGGTGCTTTATGTAAATAGTAAAGCTGGTCATTTCTGATAGAACAGCTGTTGAAGAAGTTTGACTGGTTACATGTTAAAGATTCTAGCGTCAGACTGGTTCTAGTTTCTTACTTGCAAAAAAAGAAAAGTAACAGATTATTTAGCAGCATTAACCAAAGATAAGAGGAAATAAAATGAAATGAAATGCTAGCAGGTACTTGGTTATATTCATGAAATTATTTAGAAGTAACAGGTGAGGTGGTTTTGACCCCTGCTTTAAGTTTCCTGTTCAAGGGATGGGGGCATATGACCTAAATTAAAAAAAAAAACTTAATGAAACAAAATTTAGTAGTAAGAACATTTATTTTTCATTTGACCTGCTTACCGTTTCCAATAATTGCATTCATTAACCTTTTAACATCCCAGATTGAATCAATTGGATAATTTTAAATGAATTTTTGAAGGTTTGGCTGGTTAATATTGCATATTTGTCAGATTTAATGCACCTTTTTTATTCCCGAATTTTTCACAATATTCATTAATCTGTTATATAAGCTCCTAAATTGTCTCCCTTTGATGTTAACAAAGTCTCTTAATTTGTTATCAATTTGTTATTAAATGAAAGTCAGTATAGCTATTGTTATACATCGTATTTCATATAGAATTGATATCATTAATTCTTATCTTGTTTGATTATAAATGAAACCAAATATCTTTAGATACCAGGGTAACAAATACCAGAATTTTCATTGACCAGTTCGAAGTACACCACTATGAAATAAGATGCCTGGTTCCCAAACAATCTAATGAGAAATCCAAATCCAAATAATAAAAAAAAAATACCCAACTGAAATCTTGATAACCATTCCACCTGGAATTAAGGTATTTTATGTGGTTATGAATGGTTGCCAGGATATTTGAAAATAAACAATTATTGTTATCATAAAACAATAAAACAATATGATAAATTTGAGCATTGTTCCACTGCTTTCTATCCGAGCTAAATTGGAGACTCTGGTACGAGGTTTTATCTCGTTTTTAACTATTTCGAACACTAACAAATGGATGGATGGCATAAATTAATTGAACATATATTGATATGAAGGTTTTCCAGCAGAAATTTGCCAAATAATTAAGTTCTTACGTAAATTGATGTCTGCAAATTTTCATTTGTTTTTGATAATTGATTGTTAATTTAGTTACGATTGTGAAAATGAATTATATCTTGAATTTAAAAGAGGCTTTGTTAACAGTTGAGGCTAATCTGTTGTTTTTTGTTGTTGTTGTTTTTTTTTTCAATAAAATTAAATGTCGAGTTTAACCTTGAAAATAGCATTTCATATTATTTTAGCTTTACCCAAAAGGGGGGTGTTAAAGGGAGCTGACTGCAATATTTATGCTCTGTTGAATATTATCTTCCTTAGTTTTCTAGATATTCAGAGATCATGGGCCATGAATGAGTATGAAAAATGAACAATCCCATGCAAATTATATGTAGTTTTAAATGCTAAAGTCCAAAAAAATGTTCATAAGTAAATGTTGTGATAACAGTTTAATGAATAAAATGAATTCTGTGAAAACATATAATACATAATTTTGTTTTGAAAGGCCATTAAAGTACATTCTTATAGTTGTTAATAGTTTTTGCATAGCAGGGAGTGTAATGAGAGAAATGTATTTATGTAACAAAAACTCACAGTTCAATATGATTTTTGATTAATATTGGACCAACTTGAGGCATCTTCCTTTAAAGAAAAAGTATGTTTTATTATCACTCATTTGGTAGGAGATTTTATTTTAAAAATGATTAATAATTATATAAATTTCTGCTTCTTTTGCTTGACATTTCGTTTTATAATCACAGTATGATTTTACAGTGCACCTTATTTCATAACTGTCCTTGTTATGTAACCTCAATATCCTTTGTATGGGGCTAAGGCAAAAGACCACACACCTGTGATTCTTTAAGTGTAATACCTTGTGGATGCATATATTTTTATCTAAATTTGTTTTGTACTATAATATTTTTATACTTTTATGTCCCTTATATCTACATGCTGTTTCAACTCACTTAATTAGGAAGAGGCCTTTTAAAAGTCTCTTGATTTTGGGGAAAAAAATCACTAACATTGCTAATATGGAAGTAAAAAAGCTGTTTTTGGGAAAACTGCTTGATTTTAAAGAAAATTTCAATTTGTAAGAGGCCCTTTATCGAAGTCTGTTATATTATAAAACAGGAAAATCACAGTAAAATACAGTTAGTAATTTATGTGGAGAAATAGGCAGTTTCATTTTTCAGATAGTACTATTACAGAATCCAGGACTGGTGTACATGCTTCTTTTTTAATCGAATGCTGTTATTAAGTTGAAATACTTATACTTCAATAGATCCTATCTGTGCAACCAGTGCAGACCAAGACAAGCTGGCATATCCCTGCTGTATGATCATTGTCTGCACTGTTTACTATTGATTCAATATGTTTTTTTTTTGGAAATTCTCCCCTAAAAATAATGAATGGTTTTGTCCAGCTTGAAAGATGGACAAGTCTATTCATGATATTTAGCGTGATAAGGGTAGTAAACTTACTTCTTACCAAACTGATGAAATGACGAATCATTTAATTTAAAATACCAATACAAGAATTTTAATAAACAGATTGTTGAAGTATTAATTTCAGAATTTTTTGTTTTAAAATTCAAAGTTTTATTCCCTTTTTGTGGCTTCAAATTTTCCAATTTAAGAAAGAAATTTATGTGATGAATTTATTTCTTTGTAGGTGCCATTTCGCCTAATCCATCATTCAATGTTTCTTGAAAAAGATGTCATGAAAAAGGCAATAAAGTTTGAAACCAGTAAAAAAATAGTCCGCCTGAAGCTGTGAAAAGATAACATATATCAAATTATTACACTAACCAGGAACTATATTCTTCCCGAGATTGGCAGAAATGTAAAATAAAACGGTCCCCAAACCCTCTTTCTTTGAATGAAGCAATTAAAAATTATTGCCTGACGTCTTGTCTAGGAAACTGTTTAGATTTGAGACACTTTTTTTCTGTGATTAAAAATTGACAGTTACAGCTGTCCGGGAATTAAACAGGGAATTTAAGACATGTACGACTTACATGCCTTAAAATTTTTTCAATGTTTGGGGAATTGATTTTAAGATAAAATAAGATTAATTCAGCACATGGGGCAACAGCTGGGTAATATATTCAAAAGTTTTGATAAAAAGCATCAACAGTGTAAATCCTAATGTTTTGTAATATACAAGGCAAACCTTCTAGACTGACATTCCAAGTCTTTGAAACAGAACATCTGATCCTTTGTAAAAGTGTGATTTGTGCATTGTTTGCAGATTCATTCCCTACTGTGAAATATAATGTTGATTTTTTTGTACTTTCTGTTACGTTTTTTTTCACTTTTTTTTTTTATCATTTTTGAAAATATCATTTTAATATTTGCTCTACGAGAGTAGAATTAAAGAACTAATTTTCTTGTGAAGATTTTTTTTGTACTTTCTGTTGTAAATATTTTTTTCACTTTTTGAAAATATCATTTCTGTGATAATGTATTCATACTTGCTCTACGAGAGTAGAATTAAAGAACTAATTTTTATTGTGATGATTTGCACCTAAAAGACAAAAGCATTCAGAATGCATGAAGCATCGAAAGCTCCTTAGTACTTACTTTGAATTATAGGTGCTCAGTATTTAAGTTATGAAGCCAACAATATTATTCCAATACCCCACCCACTTTTCCTAAAACATACGTTGCATCTTTGTTAGATATTTCATCTTTTTTTATTGTGATAGCAAAACAGCATGTGCAAAATATCTAAGTTTGCATCACAAATTTATTTTTTTTCATTCCATCCATTGTGTATATAAATAAAAAATTCTTTACAATGTCGGATTTTGAAACACAGATTTTCTGTTGTAAGATTTTTCAGATAAAAAAACCCATCGTGTTTGAAAGTAATTTAGACAAATTCTATAAATTGAGATATAAAGCATCTGATTATCTATATATCATTTTCAATATCTAAAGCTTTGAATTATTCACTTCGTTTTTTTTATTGTTTCTAAAAAAAATGATATGAAAGATATGTTAAACTCCTATTATTGTGCTGTAGCATTTTTTCGCTGATTGATTCGATTATTTGGACAGTCAATATAGCCAAATCTAATAGTTAATCACTGAATCTACAAATCTTATTTTGAATGAAAGTAGAATTTTTAAATAAAACAGCTGTGCTTCTGAGTAGGCAGCCATAATTATCAGATAATTTTCAAAGATTTTTCTGAAGTTTTCTGATTAAGTTAATATGCGGCTATTTCTTCAACAGGCAGAATTTTATGACCTCATGAGCCCTCTCTCTAGCCACTATCTGGTTGCCATGGTAACCACTGACCTCCATGAAAATAAATCACAAAAATGCCAATAACTATTATTCTGTATTCTACAATCTTGTATCCTTGTTTCAATTTTACTTTCTTGATTAATTTTGCTATAATTTACTGGAATTTGATGGAAATGTCTTGGAAACTAGCGGTCAAAATTTACCACCAGTATTTCTTCTCATCAAATATTAAAATAGGCCCGGGAAATGGACGTCTGCTAGATGTAATATTAAAAACTTCTCCCCCCATCAATCTCCGGGGAGAAATTATTGGGATTAAAATTCAGTAGTATGTCTTGGGAAGAAATGTAATAAAATTTCTAATTTATTGATCTGGTTTTTATACAGAGATAATGACCACTGTTGTAGAAATTGGTTCTAAATATTGGTGAGTAATTTTTGTAGGGGATTAAATTGATCAGGATTGGTGAACAGCTGACCTGAAGTCTATGTTTAAAGTACTTTCAATTTATTGCACACATGTTGTCCAAAGCTGTGGTATTATACTGGTGTATTATTTTTTGTAGTCTTGATAAAAAATGAAGCAGACTGAAAAATATATGATTTGTTTGGGAAAAAAAATGTGTGTGACTAGGTAACATTTTGTGCACACAGAGAACTGTTGCCCCATTTCCTGAAAAGTTCTTATGATAAAACACAAAAGTTGGTTTTCCAGTGCACATCAAAGTATCTGCATATTGTTCTGTACAGGTTTGAATTAACTATATATGTATATTTTAAATATCCAGTTGTGTCTGCCAAATATTAGGTTAGCATCTTTGGGGCCCAGTAGACTTTGAACTACTTGTACTCATCGCTTTGGGTTCGAATCTCACCAGAGACTTTAGATTCTTTCATGTGAGGAAGCTATCCAGCTATTGGTGGTTCTACTCAGGTGCCTTTTCATGCCTGAAATAATAATGCGCAGAGGGTCACCAGAGATCTTCCTAAAACAAGTAAAGCTGGAAAGTCACCAGACAACCTTTACAGTTTCAATGGGACTTGAAAAATTTCAACTTTCAATTTTGTATTGTGGAATAATGGCCGGCTTAGTAATACATAAAAGAAAATAATTTTGACAGAAAATAGAAAAAATATAATGGCCCAGTCTGAAGAATGTGCAGTACAGCAGAGAGTTACCAAGTTTTATGTGGACCTCAAAAAGAACTCAACCTAGTACCATACAGAACGGTTTAGCAACAACACCAGCAAATAGCATGAATGTAAGAACAGAAGATGGGGGAAGAAAGAAAACAAGAGGAAGGTCTCTATTAGTTGTAAAAAGGAGGAGTTGTGGGTTATTGTTAATCAACAAGGGACGATTAATACAGTTGGCTAATTTAAAATAATAAGTAACATAAGTATCCAATAATTATCTGTATTAGATAAAGCCTTCGACTCCGCAGAAGAATGTCTGGCCAGTACAAAGTCAGGAAGAAAAGAGGGAGACTACCCTAACATAAGTGCCATTTGCAATTCATGCCAGTTACAATGAGTGAAAACAACATACCAAAATCTTTAGTTCAAACCTTCTTAATTAAGCTGTATATAAACTTGTCACAGAAATTCTGGACAGTCTTAAATTCCCTAGATTTAGATTCAGGTACTGTTATATACTTAGTAAAATTATTGGCATTTCTTTTTAGCTCGTCTGAAAAGGAAAGCTAATATGATAAAAGGTAGAGCTATCCTGCTCACCTCAGCATTGGAACTTCAGTACCATATTTTTAAGGTTTTGTGAAGGTTTTGAATGCATTCTTATGCATTTCACAAATGTATTTGAGACCATGATTGTATATCAATATCAAGGCACATAACTCTTGCATGGATTTAAATGGAATTATGCGCCCTTGTAACTTGAAAAATTCTGGTATCAGGGCTTGGATTTCTCACTACTACAGTCAAGCACTAAGAAAAGCCAAGCACAGTTTACAACTTTTAACTTTAAAGCCAGCTGCTAAGTAACCAGTTGGACAAATGGACTTTTACAGGCAAGTTTTAAGAGATTGAATTTACTATACGTCAGTGCCTCAAAGGCAATTACATTATTGAATTCTTAATATTAGGACGGTTCTTACAGCTGGAAGTATTGACCGATGTCCAGTCATCAGTTGTCTGTAAACATCTCTACAGTAATTAAAGTTTTAATGACGGTACTTCAGAAGGCAGCAGGAATCAATAGATCAGCCCTCAAATAGTCATGTATAACTGTTTCTTCTTTTAAAAAAATCTATAGTGTGAAGTGATTGTTAACATTGAATTTCTGAAAAAAAGAAATCATCTAAAGAGATGACGTGATTACTTTTATATCACGGTAGATTTGAATGATATATTTTAATATAAAGTGCGAGAGAGTTAGCATCCTATTTTAGTATTTTAATCATCAGTCTTTTTAAGTTGTATAGGTGGCAGTGTGTAAGTTTAAGTAGCAGGGAATACTATGTTAACAAATGTATAACCAAAATTGAGAAAGCATTCAGCATGAAGCAAAATAAGTAACAAACAATTGTAGTCAAAATTTAAAGCCATGTTCGAGTATTATTAGAATATTGTTAAAATTTTTAAGGCATGTCAAAATAAGACTCAAATATTGCCCAAATATTAAGACATGCTGAAAAAAGACAATAATAATGCTTGCATACAAAGGTATGCTGAAAAAGACGAATCATAATTGCAAAAATAAAAAGGCATGCTGGACTTAGAGAAACATATTGCCTGAAATTGAATATAAAGGAAATGCTGGGGGAAAAAAAACAGTCACAGTTGCCAAAATTTTAAAGTCAACGTGAAATAAGACGAAACAATGTAAGGCATAAATTTGTTCTAGACTAGTTCTAGAATTTTAAAGTCAACCTGAAATACATAGCCAGATTTGTAAGGACTTTTAAAGGGATGTTAAAATTCAGCTTTATCTTAAACTGTAAAGACCATTTTGAAATAGGACAGCGTTATACAAGCATATTGGAATGAAAAAGAAAAAAACAACAAAAAAACCCACCACTTTATGAAATTAGAAACAATACGCTAAAATGTATATACATGTATACTGTTCCTGCATGGCAGGGGGCCATTCTAAAATGCTAAATGAATGTCAAATAAAAATTCTGCCATTTTAAGATGATGAAGTTATTGTCCAAACTGCTGTTTGTTCACACAGAGATGCCAAACTTACAAAAAAAAAAATGTTTCAAGACATTTAACAATCGTCTTGGTATCAGTTAAAAACAACAATAACAACAAAAAACAATGTTTGAAAATAATACAAGTCAAGACTTTAGTGGCTGATTATATGTAGGACATTTAGAAAAAAAAATTGTTTTCAGAATTGAATCTTCGTGCTATTGAATTTATTTAATGTTCTAAGAAAATCAAGCCATGCAACAATCATCAGATTCAATAAGTTGAATGAATTTATGAATTTATAAGCTTCTTGCCGAGGAATAAATTCCTGCTCAAAGTATTTATGAATCGCTATTTAATAGGATCCATATATGACGGATGACAGATTTAATCGCCATTGATTTTCAAGAATGTTCAATCTGTAAACAGATAGGCTAAGAACCATTTATAGAAAACACCAATATAAAATCAAATTTTTATGCAGGTGTGTAGCTGACAAGGCATTTCGAATGTGGCTGATGTTTAAGTCTCTGTTACTTTATTGGTAAAGCAGTGGGTATTTTCAATGTCGGTTTGCCTTACTGTTTGCCTTACTGTTGTTTTAGTCTTCCATTCTTGTTATTGCCCATAAATTTTGCATTTATGTTACCACATTAAAATTTTGATAATTCTATAATTGTTCTCAAATTGTTCAAAACAATTCCTTTGATGCAGTTGATCTTGTTTTATTGTGGTCTGCATTGTTTTGTTTTTGTTTTTCTTTGGGTGGGTGTAGATGATGGATTTAGGGTTGAACTTGTCAAGAGTATTCACTAATGCATGGATCCCTTACCTGTCTAATTCTAATAATAAGATTAATGGATACAAAAAGAATTTCACCACAACACATGT
Source organism: Ruditapes philippinarum (assembly GCF_026571515.1). Lineage (NCBI taxonomy): Eukaryota > Metazoa > Mollusca > Bivalvia > Venerida > Veneridae > Ruditapes > Ruditapes philippinarum. The sequence continues at coordinate 479,475 of NW_026854960.1, forward strand.
GTTAACAATAGAGCACAATGTTTGTGGTTAAATTCTTTATTATTCAAATAAAACATCAGCGTAGGGATCTATCACAAGAGTGTTGGCCATTTAACTCTTAGCCTTTTGGTGGCACTGTCTTGTCGTTAATACTATTGGTAACTCTATATGAGAGTAGAAAGTGATCAAACTTAGTGCCACTATAATCTAACAGTTAAATACCCATCAGCATGTGCACGATCTTAACCCTTTACCACATATATACGCGAAACAACGCATTTTCGACCCCCCCCCCCCTTTTTTTAGGCCTCAAATAGTGAAAAAATGTCCTATTTGGGCCCCAAACACATGTTTTCGTTTGAGAAATGTTGGTCAAAAAATTGAGCACTTTTTTCGGCGCCGCCCCCCATCCAAAAGATACATCAGGGGGTTGCCAGAAGGGGGATGTGCCCCCTTCTGTTAGGGGGGTTTGAAGGGGAGCGGAGTCCCCTTCATCGCCAAGAAAATTTTGGACTTGTGAGAGGCTAAAAATGACCCCAGGTCGATCATAATATAACGTGTAACCAACGCTGAAAAGCCTTTGACTCTATATCAATCCCTTGAGAAGTTGCAGCACTTTGAAATAAATTTTGATGGAAAAAATCGAGGCAAAATAGTGATTTTTGGCAATTTTGAGATGTCCCCTCGTTGCCATGGTAACAGGAAATTTAAGACTGAGCATGTCGTCACAAAGGCAATGGTCCAGTCAACATTTGTGCCAAGTTTGATTAGTATTGAAGCATTTTTCATAGTTTCATAGCAGTTTGAACTTGTAAGGGGAGGCTTTTCAGTAAAAATGGCCATTTTTCACAATATGCTCATGGGGAAAGGGTTAACTAAAAAAATTATGAATGTTACAAAACAACAATATTTCACCGAAATTAGGTGAAAGACCACACTTTAACATGGAAAAACTAGTTTTTAGGTGATTCCAAAGTTTTTCATCAATTTTTGTTAACCCTTTACCACATATATACGCGAAACAACGCATTTTCGACCCCCCCCCCCCCCCCCCTTTTTTTAGGCCTCAAATAGTGAAAAAATGTCCTATTTGGGCCCCAAACACATGCTTTCGTTTGAGAAATGTTGGTCAAAAAATTGAGCATTTTTTCGGCGCCGCCCCCATCCAAAAGATACATCAGGGGGTTGCCAGAAGGGGGATGTGCCCCCTTCTCTTTGGGGAGTTTGAAGGGGAGCGGAGTCCCCCTCATCGCTACGAAAATTTTGGAATTGTGAGAGGCTAAAAATGACCCCAGGTCGATCAAAAGGTAACGTGTAACTAACGCAGAAAAGCCTTTGACTCTATATCATTCCCTTGCGAAGTTGCAGCACTTTTGAAAAAAAATTGATGGAAAAAATCGAGACAAAATAGTGATTTTTTGCAATTTTGAGATGTCCCCTCCTTGCCATGGTAACAGTAAATTTAAGACTGAGCATGTTGTCACAAAGGCAATGGTCCAGTCAACATTTGTGCCAAGTTTGATTAGTATTGAAGCATTTTTCATAGTTTCATAGCAGTTTGAACTTGTAAGAGGAGGCTTTTCAGTAAAAATGGCCATTTTTCACAATATGCTCATGGGGGAAAGGGTTAACTAAAAAAATTATGAATGTTACAAAACAACAATATTTCACCGAAATTAGGTGAAAGACCACACTTTAACATGGAAAAACTAGTTTTTAGGTGATTCCAAAGTTTTTCATCATTTTTTGTTAACCTTTACCACATATATACGCGAAACAACGCATTTTCGACCCCCCCCTTTTTTAGGCCTCAAATAGTGAAAAAATGTCCTATTTGGGCCCCAAACACATGTTTTCGTTTGAGAAATGTTGGTCAAAAAATTGAGCACTTTTTTCGGCGCCGCCCCCCATCCAAAAGATACATCAGGGGGTTGCCAGAAGGGGGATGTGCCCCCTTCTGTTAGGGGGGTTTGAAGGGGGGCGGAGTCCCCCTCATCGCCAAGAAAATTTTGGACTTGTGAGAGGCTAAAAATGACCCCAGGTCGATCATAATATAACGTGTAACCAACGCTGAAAAGCCTTTGACTCTATATCAATCCCTTGAGAAGTTGCAGCACTTTGAAATAAATTTTGATGGAAAAAATCGAGGCAAAATAGTGATTTTTGGCAATTTTGAGATGTCCCCTCGTTGCCATGGTAACAGGAAATTTAAGACTGAGCATGTCGTCACAAAGGCAATGGTCCAGTCAACATTTGTGCCAAGTTTGATTAGTATTGAAGCATTTTTCATAGTTTCATAGCAGTTTGAACTTGTAAGAGGAGGCTTTTCAGTAAAAATGGCCATTTTTCACAATATGCTCATGGGGGAAAGGGTTAACTAAAAAAATTATGAATGTTACAAAACAACAATATTTCACCGAAATTAGGTGAAAGACCACACTTTAACATGGAAAAACTAGTTTTTAGGTGATTCCAAAGTTTTTCATCATTTTTTGTTAACCCTTTACCACATATATACGCGAAACAACGCATTTTCGACCCCCCCCCTTTTTTTAGGCCTCAAATAGTGAAAAAATGTCCTATTTGGGCCCCAAACACATGTTTTCGTTTGAGAAATGTTGGTCAAAAAATTGAGCACTTTTTTCGGCGCCGCCCCCCATCCAAAAGATACATCAGGGGGTTGCCAGAAGGGGGATGTGCCCCCTTCTGTTAGGGGGGTTTGAAGGGGGGCGGAGTCCCCCTCATCGCCAAGAAAATTTTGGACTTGTGAGAGGCTAAAAATGACCCCAGGTCGATCATAATATAACGTGTAACCAACGCTGAAAAGCCTTTGACTCTATATCAATCCCTTGAGAAGTTGCAGCACTTTGAAATAAATTTTGATGGAAAAAATCGAGGCAAAATAGTGATTTTTGGCAATTTTGAGATGTCCCCTCGTTGCCATGGTAACAGGAAATTTAAGACTGAGCATGTCGTCACAAAGGCAATGGTCCAGTCAACATTTGTGCCAAGTTTGATTAGTATTGAAGCATTTTTCATAGTTTCATAGCAGTTTGAACTTGTAAGAGGAGGCTTTTCAGTAAAAATGGCCATTTTTAGCTCGACTTTTCTATGAAAAGGGGAGCTATCCTACTCGCCCCGGCGTCGGCGTCGGCGTCACACCTTGGTTAAGTTTTTCCTACCACCCCACTTTATTTCAGAAGTATTACAAGTATGGCTTTGAAACTTACCATACTTGTTCACCATCATAACCTCCATCTACAGACAAGAGTACATAACTCTGTCAAGGTTTTTGACAGAATTATGGCCCTTTTTTGACTTAGAAAGTGTATTGAGCTTGGTTAAGTTTTTTGTACCACCTCACTTTATTTCAAAACCATTGGAGGTATTGCTTTGAAACTGACCATACTTGTTTACCATCACGACCTTCATCAACAGACAAGAGGACATAACTCTGTCAAGGTTTTTGACAGAATTATGCCCCTTTTTGACTTAGAAAATACATTGAATATGGGTAAAATCCACTTATTGCCTTAACCCTTTGAGATATTGCTTTGAAACTTTTAATGCTATTTCACATCATTACCCCCATCTGTACGCAAGAGAAGGTAACTCTGTCAAGGATTTGTTTTAAAAATTAAGGCCTTTTATCGACTTAGAATCTTGGTTAAGTTTTTAGTACCAGTCCACTTTTTGACTGAACTGTTTGAGATATTAATTTGAAAGTTGGAATACTTGTTTACAATCATGATTCCCAAACATGTCCAGGAGAAGGTAATTCTGTCAAAGATTTTATTTGAATTATGGCCCTTAACTGTCAATGTTTTGTATTATAGGCAAGCACTAAAAAACTTAAAAAATCTAAAAAAATTCATTCCTATCCACTTGTTCACTTTACCATAAATTATGTCATATAAACATTGCTGTAATATTCAAGGGTATCAAACAACTAGTTCACTTTAATAATACAGAGATTCTTGTATTGCCTTTTACTGCAAAAACTTTTTTTATTGGCAAGCAATAAAAAAGTCGAGCGCGCTGTCTTACGGACAGCTCTTGTTCACAATATGCTCATGGGGGAAAGGGTTAAGAAACTTTGCTGCAGTCCCCAAAGTTCTCAGCTGTACTAACTGTCACTGCCGAAATTCACTGTGCTTGAAAAACATTGTGGCTGATAATATTTTGAAATTTTATATGATTAACAGATTGCATCTACAAATGAAGCCCTGCTTAGTGATCAGCTTTAAATATAATAGTGAAAAAAAGAATCCCTAAAAAACAACAAAAATGAAAATGTTGCGGGCTCGGTTTGATTGAGCCTGTTCATTGACAGTGCAGGAAAGTACAAGGTACTGTAAAGCCACTTTATTTCAACTATACAGCCTCCTTTTCTCTGACACATGTTTACTGTATTAGTCCTGAATGTTTGGTACAGTTAAACCTGGGAATATAACCATAACAGCATTTCAGGCATCTAAGTGGCTCGTCATTGAGCTCACAGTTCATCAAGTCTATTTGGAGATGGCTCGACAAAGTTGTTTCTATGATATTGAATGACAACCAAGGGTCGCAGGGAAAATATCAAGAACAGACTTAACCCTTGCAATATCAGTACAGATCCAAGGTAGCTGCATGTATCTCCGGTGGCACGACAGGAAGATTCAAAGTTAAGCCAGAGCACCAGTAATATGCGCATTATCATCTTGATAAATTATTTTGTATTTTATTTTTACACAAGAAGGACCGGGGTACCACTTGACCAGGACTGGGACCGTGAGAATAATGTGGCTTCGGCATGTACACATGTTGCGCACATATGCTATATATGTCACATATATGACGACACATTATGACTTGTTTTATAAGATAACATAACATATGAATCATACATGTGCGATGATTACATTAACATTTTTAATCATGTTTTAACATTTAAAAAATCCCCCCAAAAAAATCCAGTTTAAAGACGTTTTCGGTAGTTTTCTGTGCGCATCGTTATGCGCACCCAAGAAAGATAATCACGGATAATTACTCTTCAAATGAAGGTAAAGTTGAATAGTATTCGGATAAGTGTTTAAATTTCGGCTATAAGCAAATAATGAGTAAATAATACAGAATAGATATTTCTAAATGTTCAAAAGGAGATTGGTTCAAAAGAATAAGAATGTCGTTTAGACAACATCACATAAAGTATTTCTCCAAGCATTAGTACGACAGCGTTGATGATAATTCTGCGCGCGTTACCCCACCCACTAGTGGTATAGTGACAAAAGTGCGTCGCGACTTGATTACTGGCAGACAACTGGGCAAAGAAGTTTAAAATGATATGTTTTAAAAGTGTTGAATAAAAAACAAAATTAATATCCAAGAAATGTTGAGAATTTCATTATTTTCTTTGTAAATTTCTGAATACTTGCTTACTGTTCGGGCATGTTAGTCGAGTGAAAAAAATAATATGGCCCTAGATATGTTTTTTAAAAAAAAATTCAGTATCATTTACTTAATATAACATCAAAAGAAAAGAAATTCTTATTACAACATGTTTTATATTTGACAGTACATTTAGTATAACGCTGATATTTCTTAAGAAAGCGTACGTGGTAATTTTGACAGTTGGCATATGCGGTAACCATGGACACTGCCCGTTTACAAAAAACTAACACTTCAACATATATATTTTATTTCTATTTTTTAATCCACAATCAAATGTTACTTGATATATCAATAATGTAGCAAATTCTGTAAAAGAAATTTCTTGATAGCTTTAATTTTTTACAGAAAATTTTCGTGTTTATTTTTCTCATTTTTTGTTTAGTTAAAAAGCATGAAAACTCATTTTTTTAAAGAAATATGTCCAAATTATCGTTTGTTTTTATACAGAACCCTAATATAAAGCAAGCTTTGTATAAAATTATGTTTATTGTGAGTGTAATAAGCTATTTTATTCATTATTATAATACAGTTTGGATATTTTGACAATTTTGAGATATACGGTTACCATGGAAACTGCCATTTTTCAAAAAATCCAACACGCCAACATATATTTTTCTTTTTCTTTTTGAATTTGTCATTAAATTTTACACAATATACAAAAAAATTAGAAAATTCTATGAAACACTTTTTTCAATATCTCTAATTATTCTGAGAATTCATGTTCATTTTTCTCATTTTTTGTTCGGTTGAGGAACATGGAAAACTCATTTTTTAAAGAAATATGTTCAGATTATCATTTGTTTCATACAGAATCATTAGATAAGGTTATCTTTGCATAAAACAATGCTCGTTGTGTGTTTTAAGCTATCTTTTACATTTTTTATTCGTTATAACACAGTTAGGCTATTTTGACAGTTTTTAGATATACGGTTACCATGGAAACTGCCATTTTACAAGAAATCCAACACGTCAACATATATTTTTCTTTTTATTTTTAAATCCGTCATTAAATTTTACTCATCATACAAAAAAATTAGAAAATTCTATGAAAGGATTATTTTTTCATAAAACTGTAGAAAATGTCTTTAAGTACGAAATAACTTTTGAATAATCTGTTGATATTTAGTTTCTGCACAAAAAATTTATTTCCTTATTACCTTATTATTAAAATTTTTTAATACTTTTAGGCTTTTTTTTTAAACAATGAATATGGGAAAACTTGAAATTTTAATATGTCATAGCATTCAATGTGCAGGCAATGCAGCTATATACGCCCCTGATATTTATAAAGTTAATTAATCACTGTCACTATATGATCTGACATATTGTTCAGAATTTTACTGTTCTAATTTGAAATTGATATGAAAATTGTAGAATTCAAAATCAATAGGCTTCTTTTAGCTATCTCAGTTAAATGATGATTGATTGGGTTGGACGGACAGTAAGGAAAAAAAAACAAGAGAGAGAGTCATATTAACGTTAAAGCGGAGATCATTGAGGCTTGTTTTGAAATATATAGTTCAGATAAAAGGAGAAAAACAACAAAAGAAAACTGGCCCATTTTTTTTAAAAATAAAGCATGGTCTTTAAATAAAAAGAAGGCCTAATTAAAATTGATTAATATAGTTTTTGTTGATTGTGTTTTAAATAGATCGTGTTTTATCGTATTCAGTGTACAATTAATAAGTAAAGGGAGGTAAATCTTACTGTACAGTTTGATAAACATATATTTCATTGATGGTGTTGTTGATTTTGGTGTTCAGATGATGATGATGATGAAGATGTAGGTGATGATGATGATAATTGTGATGATGATGACGATTACGATGATGATGGTGATGATATTTGTGATGATGATGATGTGAAAAAAAAATAGTGTTGTAAAAGTGCCTAGCTGGTCATACTGAATATAGTAAAGTTCTCAGCACTGACATATGCAGGTTGGCCAATCTATGAATAAAATATATTCCACAGGTTAATATTTTATATAGTTAAATTTTTCTAATGGCGACTTTTCTAGCTTTACTGTTGAAGGAAGACCGCAGGTGCCCTTCTGTGCATTATTTCTGGTACGAATGGGCACCTGAGTAGAACCACAGACGTTTGGTAAAGATAGTTGGATAACTTCCTCACATGAAAGAATCAAATGTCCCTGTCAGGATTCGAACCTACAGTAGTGAGGTAATATTTTACTGACATTCCTTTTGTTATCTTATGTCAGCAGTACAAGTTTAGCTATTTACAAAGTCTACTGTACACAAACCTGGTAAGCTTTAGACTGAGAACTTATATGACCTGACATTTAATAAGTGTGAAGAATTTTTGGACTGATAGCCTTCATAATTAGAGGGTTCAAGCCCTGATAACTTCAGCAAAATTAATGAGCTGTGCCATGACAAAACCAACATAGTGCGTTTGCGTCCAGCATGGATCCAGACCAGCCTGCGTTTCCGTCCAGTTTGATCAGGATCCATGATGTTCGTTATCAGTTTCTCTACTTGTAATAGGGTTTGTAAGCCAACAGCATGATCCTGGTAAGACTGCGCAAATGCGCAGGCTGGTCTGGATCTGTGCTGGTCGCAAACGCACTATGTTGGTTTTGTCATGGCATGGCTCATTAATGATTTTCAGGCATCAATTGCACTATGTTAAAAGATGCAGTAAGATATGGTCATCCTCAAAAGCAAATGTGGGGAAGTTGTAGGTTAATAACAACCTCCAGAAACACCTGTTTTTTGTGTGTCAGTCTCCTGATACTAAATTTATCATTGAGAAACTTTACAATATTCAGCCTCACCCTATAAAACCCATAAATAAACAAGATAACATAAATAATTTATTGTTAAACTATCTCAGTATTTGTCATGAAAAAAGTGTGAATTCAAAGAATGAATCAGCATCAACATCAGTCTGATACTTGTAAAATACATGTCTTAAAGTAGTGTCCATGTGAGGTGAAATTTGAAACTTTGATTCGCAAGTTATCGACAGTGAATGTAATCTTTATTATATCCGTCAACTTGATATCTTAGATAATAATTATTACACAGTGACAGTAAATCGCTAGAAAAATAATTTTTCTCTAGACCTTACAAGCTACTGAATTTTGGTAATGTATTTGCCTTGCTTCGAATTTGAAACAGTCCATTTGAAGTTCATAAGGGAGCCACTAACGGCACAGAGCCTGGACAGACTACATGGATGCGCAGGCCTGCCGGGGGGGGGTTCTGGTGGCAAAGGCATAACTACTTTGTTTCAGCAGGTGAAAGATTAAAGTGTCTCTTACCAGTATACACGAAAAGGGAACTTGAAATCTACATTAAAATTAAGATTTTATGTGATAAGTGCTATTCATTAAGAGTCAGGCAAAAAATAATTTTTAAAAAAAAGTATCAGTTGGTATAACAGAAATAAAAATAAATGAAATCGCTCTCTAATTTTGAGTAAGTTAATGAAATAGTCATTTCGCAGTAGTGTTTTGGTGAGCTGAATACTTTTTACTGGCCTTTTTGGATCTCTTGTAATTTTGATATTAGGACTTCAAAAAGACATTAAAGCATAAAAATACTTTAAAGCAATAATTGAATATACTTTGAAGTCACTTTGACATGTTGGTATTTTTAGGAATGGGTGATGGTCATGTGTTAGTTATAATTCTGTTGTCAGATTGCCTAAAAAATATAAACACTTCGACTGACTTAATTATTCTCCATTAGGGTATACATAGAATATATATAAATGTTATCAATGGTTGAACACTTTGAGTCTTCACAGAATAAAATGCAAAAATGGCAAGAAAAGTTAATTTAGGTTTGCCGCTGAAAGGAATAATATCGACAATGTTAGAAATTGATTGCTAAGAGGGAAAAATATATACATCATATCTATTATAAGCTAGTCCAGACCTATTCTGGAATTTCTAACAATTGAAAGGGTCGATTTGAGACGAATTAAACTCGGAACTATTTCAAAGCTATTACTTATTCAGTATTTTATGTAGGGATATCAGGCAAAAATTCACTTGATAATATCGACTGGGATTTCACGTTGCCGAACAATGAATTCTGGGTAATTTTATCAGGGATACTTCAAAAGTCAAGATGAAATGACAAAATTATGGTTATATTGTTTTGTCATATTTCATTGATCATATTAATGAATAATCAGCTTTGAATGTCGTTGGATTTTTTTTTTGTAGCCGTGGAAACAGATGTTTGTGATATATAAAATTGTACATATTCACAAATTATTCACATTTACAGATTATACACAACAGATTGTAATCAGATTTAAAAAAGAAAAAAAAAATCTTTGAAATGTGTGGTTTTCTACAGACCAGTTTGTGTAGTTTGTGTGAACTTTTGTTCAATCCACCCACACTTTATAATAACTTAAATGACTGCTAATAAGTGTTTTGAAGTTGAGCGATAAATCTTGGAAATTATATGTACAACACATTACTTTTGTTACATTTGATAAGCAATACAATGCCATCACTCTTTAGAGTACTAAAGGGAAGTAATCATGACTGCAAGCTTTCAAATAATTAATTAAATTTATTGAAGAGTTCCAACAAAAGTTTCATTAAAATATTAAATTTTTTGTGTATAGTTTCTGATTTTGTTTGCTTAACTAATATATGTATTAGTCATACCTCTATTCAAAGACCAGTCCCATATAAATAATGAATAGGTGGTCTTTGTTGGCAGTTTATTTACTTTTCAACATCAAAACCTAGTGGCGAGGAAAACCCCTAAGTGTCTGGCTTCTGTGCATGAAATCCTGCTCCAGTCGGCACGTGAGAATAATCACGAGCCTTATGATGTGATGGTTTGCTTCATTCAGTGCCGCAAGCGGGATTTGAACTTGTAAGAGATAAGAATAAGGTGATTTGAAGACACTATACCATTATCGACTTCGGTCATGGCTATAGTGCAAACATAAGTTACTGATATTTTATAGACTTGAACATTGCCGCTTTTAAATCATTTTCTTTAAAGATTATTAGAATTCTACTTAGAATCATTAGCCACATCTAAGAATTTCTCATTTTGAAGTCAGTTGTGTTTTTGAAAATTATCGCCTTTGGTATCTAACACCTTATGTATTAATGAAATTAAAGTTCGTAATTAATTTTCAAATGAAAATTTAATGTTAACAATTTGTTTGATGAATTTTATCAAATTACTCATGTAAAGTATATTAAAGAGAATTCAACTCTTTGAAGATTTCAAAATTTGATACTGATGAGATATGGTAGTAGGTTATAAATTGTGATTAAATAAAGTTCTTACAAATTTATTTCATACAAATTTATCAAAGGATTAATTTTAAATCAGAGAAAAGTGCTGCTATTTTCTAATACAACATGTGAAATAAAGTTTAAGGTGCTTCTGTACATCAACATGATTTTGATTTTATATCAGAATTTTTCTATGGCAGATAGGGGAATTTGAATCATGTTAAAATCAAATGGTGACTCTCAGCGGGATACAGCAGGTTCTTCTCTTTTTTATGTATGAAGGTAACTTGAGTGTAGCTTGACCTTACAAACTAGCTTGATAGCTTCTTCACATGAAGGACTCTCTTCTTCACATGAAGGACTCTCAAGTCCTGGTGGGATTTGAACCTCCAGTGGTCAAGTGAAAGTGGTTTGAAGTCACATTGACCATTTTGACAGTGGTTATAGGATGGAATGACAATATTATGGTCAAAGGTGGTGGTGGTATTGGTAGTTTTCACTCCGGATCACTGTAGTAAGCCAGTTTGAATTCTCCAGAGCACAGTTCAGCCAAAATAGTTATGGTCAAACTGCAAATGCCTAGCTTTAGCGGTGGAAGACTTAAGAATATTATAAGTGTCAATTCATACATTGTTTAGGGCACAACTGTGTGCCATTCAGATACAAATTCAAGATCACTTAAGGGTAAATAGTTGTTAATTAAGTAGAATAATATGAATATTTTCATAAAGTAACAAAAGTTAAAGTTACTTGAATTAACTAACACGTACGATGGAGTGATCACCTTAAATACTAGTCATTTCGTTTCCAAAGATAGGAACAATAAACTGATAACCCAGCTTTAATGTATAGTTATATTTTACTTGAAAAATCAGATATGAGCTAAACTGTGGTTTGATTTAATTTTCATTTAATTTCACATTAGTACAAAATTATATACCCATCACCAGAAACAACATTATCAATTAATGATAAAGGAGAAAAAGTTGTTGTTTTCTCTTCATTGGAAGGGTTTAGTAGTGCAGAGACAGGAAGCTTTCATTTATATCTTGTTTGTTGTATCTTTTTATAATCTTTCAATTTTATCTCTTTTGAATGTTTGAATTTATTGACTGTTTCTTGAACTTGGCTAACATATATTTAGCTAATTATATTATGCGTTAACCATATATTGACCAACAAAGTTCCCTTTTAGGTACATGCTAGGGGCCCATCTTTGTTATTTATTTTAGATGAAGACTCACTTTAGCAGGAGAGCAGTGCCAATGTTCAGGCTGTTACCTCATGGTTGTAGAGTTTTATCACATGAAAGGATTTGTCAATCTGGCCAGGGATTCTGACTCAGGGACTTGAAACCTCCCTGCCATTGAAACATGCTATCCCATTTTTGATCAAGTCGAAATTTCTTTTTATTTTTTTTTAAATTAAATTGTATGACAATCTACCTTTACAGTGTATTGATAATTTTCTTGAAAATCAGATTGTAGGCCAAATCGGGATTTGTTTGTTGAACATAAAACTGTCATCTTGTAACAACTATAAACATTTAATTGCCACTATTATGATTAAAAAATCAATGTTATCCCAGATGAAAAGTATAATAAAATATCCTATTGATTTTGATTCATTTATTAAATCCCCATTGATTTTCATATTAAGTCGCCACTTAATAGATGCTGAAAACTTCTTGTTGAAATAAAATTCTATTGATTCGAAGGGTCATTTAGTGGTATTATTTCCGTACGTTATTATATTTTAATGATTTTTATTGAAATTTTCTTCGCAGGAATCAGCATACGGGTATCCGTAACAAAGATTTTGTTATTTTGTTAAATTAGATTCGATCGATTGTAAAAATCTTTATTTAAAAACATCCAAAGGTGCCTTTGTACAAAATCAATTTGATTGGTCAGAGTGATATTGATTATTGCTTTTCAAAAATTTAATTTGCAGGACGTCATGATGGATAGGTTTTCCTTTTGTTTGATAAATTTTGTCTGATTGACATTACGTTTAGTAATTTCATTAAGATTGGAAATCTCTCTATAAAAACTTTAATGGGTTTGTCTATGAATAGGTAGCCGACATAACTGTGGTAATGTTGAGTCTTGTCGTCTGATTTCTGAACTGTTGACGACTGACAATTTAATTTGTAACATTATGAGGAATTTCCTATTGCAAGAATAGAATGTCACCATTTAAGGTCAGATATTGACTGTGAAAGCATTGTCCATGAAATGAGGGAGAACTGTGTTGATGTGGTTATAATATGTTGTGTATGTATGTATGTGTGTGTGCGCATACATATGGGCGTGCAAAAAGCCCCGTATATTTCATGTCAGGGTCTGTCCAATTCCTTTGACATACATGATCTAATTAAAATTGGTATGTATGATCACCATAAGTCAACAGTGTAAAACATGATTGTATGCAAGACCCAGTTCCTCAATTCAATGTCATTACTTGATGGATGTAGAAATATTACATCTTTAAGTTCAAAGGTCAAATCCTGTCCAACTTATAAGTGTTTTTACTTGATGGATTGTCATTAAACTTGGCAGTTCTTCAACACAATAAAACAATGTGTTGCACAAGATCCACATGGTCAAGATTGCACTATAGGTCAAAAGCCAAATTGTTTGTGTCTTCTTTCATCTTTGGCTTAAAACTTTCTAATTACTTAATGGATTGTCAAAACATTTGGAAGAATCTGATGTTGTCACCAGGGTAACAGGGTACAGAAGCATAATTATAGTATTGACTTGTGGTGTTTGTGTGCATGATATGGGCATGCAAGATTGTGTCCACTGAATGTTATTTCTTGATGGCTCGTGGAAATTTCGTGCTAATAAAATGAATGGTCTTGTCCAGGTAAAAAGATGGACAAGTCCATTTAAAGGCACATTATGCCTCAGAAGTTAATATTTGAGCCATGTCACGACAAAACCAACATAGCGGGTTTGTGACCAACATGGGTCCAGACCAGCCTGCGCATCCGCGCAGTCTGATCAGGATCCATGCTGTTCGCTATCAGTTTCTCTACTTGCTATAGGGTTTATAAGCGAACAGCATGGATCCTGATCAGACTGTGCGGATGCGCAGGCTGGTCTGGATCCATACTGGTCGCAAACCCATTATGTTGGTTTTGTTCTGACGCGGCTCAAATAATGGATTTAGAGCATGTTAGGTATCAAACAACCAATGAAAATAGAAATTTGTATTAAAGGTAGCAATATATAAAAAAGGAAGTAGAATTTGATTTCCATACAAAATACTAAATCACTATAATTATACCAATTGCCAAAAGGCAAAAGAAGCAAAAGACAGTTCATCTATATAACCATTGGATAACTTTTTTGAATCTGTAACAATATACCAAAAGATAAGAAGTTATTGAGAAGTGAAAATGGTAGCATTTTGGAGGCTTAATGGGCCTTTAAGGTATTTAGAGAGATTCCTGACTCAACAAGTTCACTAGTACGTAGCAATTGTTCATGTTTAAATATTATTTCATTAAAGGTTTATGATTTACTGGTGTTATGAAAACAAGACGAATTACTAATTTACATAATGTTATAATGTCTTGTAATGCTGCCCTCACACATAAACCACGACCTTACTGCGACCTGAAAACTAGTAAAATAGCATTTTTCTTTCGAAAATCGTTGGTTTTCTTTCAAATTTTTACGTCCATGGCGTTTCCACTGCGACTGTATTGCGTCCCCACGGCGATCATCGGCGACCCAGCTGCGACTGTGCTATGTTCTCTGCGTCCTTACCGCGACTCTACGACGACTATTGCGTTTGTCCGGCGATTGTCCTCCGACTGTACGACGACCCTACTATGGTCTTGCTACATCTATAAAAACAATACTTTTTACCAGTAAATTTCATTCCGAGTCTGACCTTCAACGAGTGAAGACGTATATTTAATTAGTATTAAGTTAAATCATCCATATTATTCCAAAGATGAGAGGCGGACGAGGCAAAAGAGCGAGGGTCTCTAAAGTGCTACAAGTTGACCCAGTCGCCGCTTCAGATATGCAGTTTGGTAGTGGTTCACAGTGAGTAGAAATCGCGGCTTCATCCACTGGCGGAGACGCATACAAACAGTCTTCTAGTGGTCCACAGTCTGTTGAAACAGCGGCGTCCTAAGTACGAGTGTACTACGTCTATTGCGTTCTTATTGCGTCCTTACTACGATGCTGCTGCGACTATGGCGACTCCACTGCGATCCCACGGCGACCTAACCAGGACTCAGCAAGAACGCAGAGTTTCTGCGACTGTTTTGTGCATGTTCAAAATAGTCGCCGACGGTCTGCGACCTTGTGCGTCCTTGGGTTCCTCGCTACGACCTCGCTGCGTCCATGGCGACTGTGCTGCGTCCTGGGTCGTAGCAAGGTCGCAGTAAGGTCGCGAGGTATGTGTGAGGGCAGTATAATAGATACATAATATGTTTTTATAATAGATTTCTTGAAAACCAATAATCATTTAATATCGGCTATTACGTTTCAAGGTTTTATGAAATTTTCTTGAAATTGCCCGAATAAATTCCATAGAAAATGTCTTCAGTTAGACATGGCTTGTCATAAAACCTATCTTAAACAAGCCTTCTTGAACATTCAAAATCCACAGAGGAAGAAATATCTGTATGTTTAAGTAGATTTTAATTTTATTCTTTAGAGGATAGAAAGTTTAAGACTTTCGAACACTTAGTTATGACTGTGTCTCTATGTATTGACACTTCAATGATTCTTTTCTTTGTATTGTCTATACACTTATTATATGTGTCTTAAAACATTTGAATTTCAAGATTCGGAGCTGTGAAAAACGAGGAATTCACGTCTGGGATATTAGTCTTATGGTCCATATAAGAAAGATATATATCCCATTAATGAATGGATGTCTGAATTTTTTTTCAACCTTTTTTGATATTGATGTCTTTTAAAAGACGGCAATAAATTTCACTTATGTCTGCTTACAAACCATAGTTAGCCAAAAGCAATAACTCAAATTATTCATTGTATATGGAATTTTAGAGAAAAAAATACTCTGGTTTTAATGTCAATTTTTGCCGTCTCTCTTGAGACCGTTTTCCGGTTGCCGGCACCCATTAAGTTGATGATTTCACTGGTCAAAGGAAAGGAGAATTTTTTTCTTTTATTGTTTATGGTATTGTACTCTTTGGGTTCTATCTGCGCTAGTAAATTTCAATCAATTTGAAATTCCTTCGAGACAGGCTAAAGTAATGGACTTTCTGGCTAAAATTTCATTGTCCGAAAACAGAAAAAAATTGGAAATGAGAAATAACACTTCACTCCCTGATAATTGTTAATCCACTAAACAAAAATGGACACTGTCCATGTTTGCATGACCACATAATGGAGTTTTTGCCTTTTTTCCTCGCAATAATGAATCATTGTTAATTTTCTGTTTCATGTGTACATCAGGGAAAAGGTCATTTTATTAATTCTTTTAAAATGTCACTAGAAATATAGTCTTGATATTAAATTGCAGTAATTCAATAACATAGTAATAAATATTTCAGAAAGTTGAACAGGGCACAAATAAAATCTATATCATTGTAAATATGCTTATAATGAGTAGCTGGTAAATTAGTTTTGAGTGTCTTACATTTATAATTTAGTCATGCTCTTATTTTGATAAATTTAATTATGTGCCTAGTTATACCCCCGAAACGAAGTTTGGGGGGTATATAGAAGTCACTCGATGGTCGGTCTGTCGGTTGGTCGGTCCAGCGGTCCGTTGCATTTTCCTTGTCCAGAGCATAACTTGAAGACTAATGATTGGAATTCAATGCAACTTCATACAATGATCAAACATATTGAGAGGAAGTGCAGTGCACAAGAACCATAACTCTATCTTGACTAAATACAGAGTTATTGCCCTTTGATACTTTTCCTTCTCGGAGGATAACGTGAAAAGTACTGGTTGGAATTCAAAGCAACTTCATACAATAGTCAAGCACAATAAGGGGAAGTGCAGTACACAAGAACCATAACTCTATCTAAAGTAATTATAGAGTTATTGCCCTTTGTTACTTTTTCATAGCTTTCTTTTGTCTACACCATAACTTGAAGACTAATGGTTGGAATTCAGTACAACTTCATACAATGATCAGAAGTGCAGTGCACAAGAATCATAACTCCATCTTGACTAATTACAGAGTTATTGCCCTTGTTACTTTTCTTTGTCTGGAGCATAACATGAAAACTACTGGTTGGAATTCAATACAACTTCATACAATCATCAAGCACATTAAGAGAAAGTGCAGTGTACAAGAACCATAACTCTATCTTGACTTATTACAGAGTTATTGCCCTTTGTTACATTTCCTTGTCCGGAGCATAACTTGAAAAGTACTGGTTGGAATTCAAAAAAACTTCATACAATGGTTAAGCACAATAAGAGGAAGTGCAGTGCACAAGACTAATGGTTGGAATTCAGTACAACTTCATACAATGATCAGAAGTACAGTGCACAAGAATCATAACTCCATCTTGACTAATTACAGAGTTATTGCCCTTGTTACTTTTCTTTGTCTGGAGCATAACATGAAAACTACTGGTTGGAATTCAATACAACTTCATACAATCATCAAGCACATTAAGAGAAAGTGCAGTGTACAAGAACCATAACTCTATCTTGACTAATTACAGAGTTATTGCCCTTTGTTACTTTTCCTTGTCCGGAGCATAACTTGAAAAGTACTGGTTGGAATTCAAAAAAACTTCATACAATGGTTAAGCACAATAAGAGGAAGTGCAGTGCACAAGACTAATGGTTGGAATTCAGTACAACTTCATACAATGATCAGAAGTACAGTGCACAAGAATCATAACTCCATCTTGACTAATTACAGAGTTATTGCCCTTGTTACTTTTCCTTGTCTGGATCATAACTTGAAAACTACTGGTTGGAATTCAATACAACTTCATACAATCATCAAGCACATTAAGAGAAAGTGCAGTGTACAAGAACCATAACTGTATCTTGACTAATTACAGAGTTATTGCCCATTGTTACTTTTCCTTGTCCGGACATAACTTGAAAAGTACTGGTTGGAATTCAAAACAACTTCATACAATGGTCAAGCACAATAAGAGGAAGTGCAGTGCACAAGAACAATTACCCTGTCCAGAGTATTTATAGAGATATTGCCCTTTGTTACTTTTCCATTGCTTTTTTCTTGTCCAGAGCATAACTTGAAAACTACTAGTTGGAATTCAATACAATTTCATACAATGGTCAAGTATATTGAGAGGAAGAGCAGTGCACAGAAACCATAACTCTTTCTTGACTCATTTAAGAGTTTTTGTCCTTTGTTACTTTTCATTGTCCAGTACATAACTTGAAAATTAATGGTTGGAATTCAATGAAACTTCATACTATGGTCAAGGGCAGTGAGATAAGTGCAGTGCACAAGAACCATAACTCTATTTGGACAAATTACAGTTATTGCCCTTTGTTACTTTTTTTATCCAGTGTATAACTTGAAAACTAGTAGTTGGAATTAAATACAACTTAATACAATGGCCAAGGGCAATGAGAGGAAGTGCAGTGTACAATAACCATAACTCCATCTTCAGTATTTGTAGAGTTATTGCCCTTTGTTCCTTTTCCTTGTCTGGTGCATAACTTAAAAACTAAGGTTTAGAATTCAATGCAACTTCATACAATGGTCAAGCGCAATGAGAGGAAGTGCAGTGCTTAAGTTTCTGGCCTTATTACAGAGTAATTCAATAAAACTTCATCATTGGTCAACCACATTAAAAAGAAATGCAACATACAAGAACCACAACTATCTTTAATTGCCCACAGTCATAACTCTATTAAGGTATTCTGTTACTAGTAACTTTCTCATTTCTGTAGCAGTCTTGTGGGGGTATTAATCACATTTAGTGATAGTTTTAGTTTAATGAGTTTAGTTATGTGGTTATATTCTTTAAACTTTAGTTATTTGCTAACTTTGATGAATTTAGTTATGTGCCAATTTTGATTTAGTTATGTTGTTATCTTTATGAAGTTTTGTGGTCATGTGGTTCTTTTCTTGAATTTAGTTATGTCATATTTGCTTATTTTAATGAATTTAGTTATGTGTTTATTTTGATGAATATAGTTATATGCTCATTTTGATGAATTTGGATATGTGCCTAGTTCAGTTTCTACTCATAAACTAACTTAAAGAGAAAAACAAACCTTTTGATAAAACAAGAAAACAGGAAGACATTCGTATGTAAATGTTATATCTCAATAAACATGTGACACCATTTTAAAGATGCACACCAGTTAGTGGTACGTTCTTTAAAAAAAAAAAAAAAAAAAAAAAAAAAAAAAAAAAAATTCAACAAAGCACATTATCCACAGATTCCACTCCATTCCATCAAGTTGGCTCGAAAAATATAAGTAAATCAAACACCATTTAAATAAGGTGGTGAAGAAAAATATCTCATATAAAAGAGCCATAGAAGATAACAAAGGGACATCACAGACATTTTTAATTCAATTATAACATCTCACAAGATGTTAATATCATATTAAATTACTTTCTTAAGAAAACTTTAATAGTGTTTTATCACCCTTTTTGAAGATAAATAAGTAAGCAACGCCATTTGACTTTTATTCAAGTGGTTGTCAGAGAGAGTTTACGAGTGCCGATATTTCTGACAATTAAATTTGATATTATAAATTATGTTCCATTACTTGGTTTCCAACTCTTTGTTTATGGCTATAATTTGCCTTTGAAATATTTATAAACACTGTATTCTTATGCCGATAATGACCACATTATAATGGTTTTTCATTGATTTTTAGTTCTTTTTTTCCTCAAGACCTATTTATAGGGTCACTATGAAAAGTCTGGGGAGAATTGAATTTAACGATAGACTGTATATGCGTATATAACAATTCATTGTTAATTATTTAACGGTCTCTGCTGGAGGGTCATGTACATTTGTCTAAATTAAAGGAACAGAATGTACATGTAATGTTAGTGTTAATTTTATCTTGTTTTTAGCTCACCTGTCACAAAGTGACAGGGTGAGCTTTTGTGATCGCTTTTCGTCCGGCGTCCGTCCGTCGTCCGTCCGTAAACTTTTACTTTAAATGACAACTCCTCATAAACCACTAAGCCAATTTCATCCAAACTTCACAGGAATGTTCCTTTTGTGGTCACCTTTAAAATTTGTGCAAAGAATTTAATTCCATGCAGAACTCTGGTTGCCATGGCAACCGAAAGAAAAAACTAAAAAAATCTTCTTTTAAAGAACCCAAAGAGCTAGAGCTAAGATATTTAGCAAGAAACATGTTCTAATGGGTGTCTACCAAGTTTGTTCAAATAAAAGCCCTGGGGTCAAAATTGACACCGCCCCAGGGGGTCATTGATTTTCCCTATATGCATATAGTAAAAACTTAAAAAATCTTCTTTTAAAGAACTCAAAGAGCTATTGCTAAGATATTGAGCATCAAACATGTTCTAATAGGTGTCTACCAAGTTTGTTCAAATAAAAGCCCTGGGGTCAAATTTGGCCCCGCCCCAGGGGGTCATTGATTTTCCCTATATGCATATAGTAAAAACTTAAAAAGTCTTCTTTTAAAGAACCCAAAGAGTTAGAGCAAAGATATTTAGCATGAAACATGTTCTAATAAGTGTCTACCAAGTTTGTTCAAATAAAAGCCCTTGGGTCAAAATTGGCCCCGCCCCAGGGGGTCATTGATTTTCCCTATATGCATATAGTAAAAACTTAAAAAGTCTTCTTTTAAAAAACCCAAAGAGCTAGAGCTAAGATATTTAGCATGAAACATGTTCTAATGAGTGTCTACCAAGTTTGTTCAAATAAAAGCCCTGGGGTCAAAATTGGCCCCGCCCCGGGGGGTCATTGATTTTCCCTATATGCATATAGTAAAAACTTAAAAAGTCTTCTTTTAAAGTACCCAAAGAGCTAGAGCTAAGATATTTAGCATGAAACAAGTTCTAATGGGTGTCTACCAAGTTTGTTCAAATAAAAGCCCTGGGGTCAAAATTGGCACCGCCCCAGGGGTGTCATTGTTTTTAACTATATGTGTATAGTAAAAACTTAAAAAAAATCTTCTTTTAAAAAGCCCAATGAGCTAGAGCTTAGATGTTTAGCATGAAACATCTTCTTATGGGTGTCTACCAAGTTTGTGCAAATAAAAGCCCTTTGGTTAAAATTGGCCCTGCAACGTTGGGGGGGGGGGGGGGGGGGGGGGCCTATATACAGGTGAGCGACCTCAGGGCCATCATGGCCCTCTTGTTTTTTTTGTATTGTTTGTTTTTTTATTGTTTTTTTTCGCTGGGTATTCATAGAATTTAACTATTATAGAGCAGAGAACTGTTTCAATATTGAATATTTGAAGTGTACAGATATGATAAATTTAATTTGCGATGAAATTGAAGAGTAACATGAATTATTAAACAATTTGATTATTATGATTTATAGTTGAAATTTTCGGCAAATTTTAAATTTAGAATTATGATGTTTTATGTTACGCCGGCAGAAACGGAAAAAAAAAAGAAGACAAAAAACATAAAGCCCCCCGTCTAGGAAATATGGCAATGGCAAGGGAATAATTCTAATATGATATTAAATAACTGTATTTATTACATTTTGCACTATCCAATTTTCAATACCTAATAGTTATATTGGTTTTTATTCGATGCAATCAGGAATAACTTTATTCAAAATGAAATATGAAATTTCAACATGCATCGTATTGTCACGCATGTTTCAAGAAATTCAAGTGAATGTAGAAACCGACAAGACTTGTTTGCAAGAGAGAAAACTGCTGTTAGTGGTCGTTTTATTTTTTTGCGGAAATGATTAGCGGTTATAAACAGTCTTCTAAGATAAAAATGTTAAAATCCCATTGGTATTTTATTAACATGAAGGGAGGATATGCCATGTCCTTGCAAGTTCTTGTAATGTATTCAGTACCCAGTGAGTGCTAAGGTAAGCAGTGGCTTAGTGGTAAAGGTGTCTGCCACTCAATGCGGTGATTGTGAATATGAGCACCACTAAGGTGACCACCTGATGTTTCAACATAAACACTATTACAGTTCAGTTTCGGCAGCAGTAATTCACAATGCCATATGCTGGAGCTCGAACCAAAACTGACCTGTCTTCTATGTAAGTGTAACCCTTAACTTCTCCTCATAAGTTTTCTGAACCTATTGTTTAGAAAAACTTGCCAGTATATGTGATGGTTTTGACCCCTGGTGTTGCATTAAATTTGTAACACCCAAGGTTAGCCAAAATCATCTTTCCTGTTTCGGCACCATATGACCTAAATTGTGTTGGTTTGCCGTAAATCCTAACAAAACAAGCAAAAAATTGTCCAGTGTATAAACCTATTTTGCCCTGTCTTGTAAGCTTACTTGAATGGTTATTTAAAAATAATGTTTCCAGTATGATTGAAAAAAAGAATCTATTTCAGGAGGTGCCGTTTGAAGATTTAAGACGAAGATGTATGGAACAATTGGAGGTGATGTCAAAGAAGAGAATACGGAGGATTCTTGCAGGTAGTTTTAGTAGTTGTATTATAGTTTAACCCCTGGCCGGCAGGCGGTGTCAAATTTTTGTCCGGAGCATATATATTACACGCATGGAGGAATTTTAATGAAACATCAAAGTTCATATAAAAATATGAAAATATGTATTCTGACCATTTAGTCATCATTTATGGAGGTATTGAAACACAAATGGTTATTATCATGACTACTGGTGTGAAACATGTGATTAAGGTTAATATATGCAAGGTCAAGGTCACTAAAGATGATAAAATATAGAGATTTTGTCCACACATATGGTGGAATTCTAATGAAACTTCATAAAAATGTTCACCACTATGAGAAGCAGTGTCACATGCATAAACCTGGTCTCTAGGCTAAAGGTAAAGGTTACACTTAGAGTTCATTGAAAAATGTTTGTTTGGAGCCAAACTTTTACATTCAAAAGGGGATTTTAATGTAACTTGGCACAAGTGCTCACCATTTTGAGGTTTATCGCGCACATAATCATGGTCCCTGCTACCAAAGTAAAGGTCAAATACAAAGAGGTCAAAGTTTGTGTACGGGGACCATTTAGTCATCATTTATTGATGGATTGTAACACAAATGATAACTATCATAACTACAAGTGTGACACATGTAATTCTGGTTAATATTTGCAAGGTCAAGGTCACTAGAGATGATAAAATAACCAGGTATTTTCCGGAAATTTCCCAGAACATATCTCCTATATGTCTTATATGTCATAGCTTTCTATAATGCCCACATCTCTGTCAAAAGATTTTTTGATGCCAGGCTTTAAAATTTTGTGACAATGTTGCCCTTGTTATTCTTGGTGAATATTTTTTTATTAATGTTACTGAAATATGTGAGGAGATATCTTAGGTTAAGAACTATATTATTACAGTAGATCAGATATACAGTGACCCTGGATGGTAATTGGTTTCTTTATAAGGACTACGCTTCCAACTTCTCAACATGCTTCTCTTCACACACCCATAGAGAACAAAAAGGTGTTAAACCATCTACAGCAACAATACATGTGCCAACAGGTACACAGAATGAGTTAGTAAATAGTTATTCCCAAAGATCTTCCTGTGCTAAAAAATAGTCTTAAAATACAGAAATTATAGGGAACTAAGGAGTATGTCTTTAAACTTCCTATAATTTATGAAATCTTACAGAATGTTTTGAGATTTCAAAGAAATCATGAAATGTTAAGAATGCCTTGAAGCTTTGAAGAAATCATGAAATGTTAAGAATGCTGTGAAACTTTGAAGAAATCATGAAATGTTGTGATACTTCATAGAAATCATGAAAAATGATACAGATTTACAGATGGTATATACTTTGTGCTCAGTTTATAACTTCTACATGCATGAAGGGATTTCAAGAAAAAAAATGAAAAAAAAATGTATAAGGTCAAATCCTGTCCAGTGTTTTATCTTTCTCTACTTGATGGATTGTAGAAATATTTGGCATATATCTTCACTGTAGTCAGATGATGTATGGCATGCAAGAACTGGGTCTGCAACTTTTAGGTCAAGGATATATTTAAAGGTCAAAGGTCAAATCCTATGTCCTTACTTGCTGGATTGTTGTAAAATTTTGCATTATGATGATCTATTGAATAAGTCAAAGTGTGTCATTGCAACAGTCATGAAGATGTGTGGCATAAAAGACTAATGCTCACTTCATCAAGGTCATTTTCATTTTTGAGGTCAAGGGTCAAATCCTTTTCTGTTTATAACTACATGTATATCATTTGGCTTTTCAGATAATCATTCATAATTATGTTAAACCCTAATGTCAGCACATTCAGAATCATTTTTGCGCTTGACAAAGTTTAAATCTTGTCCATTTTAATCATATAACTTATAAATCATGTGACATTTGGCATATGTCTTCACCATGGTAAAAAAAAATGTGTCATGCATAATACCCAGGTCATGGTTTGCTAGGAGATAAAAATGTAATATGTGCATCTGTGTCTTATTGACACATTTCTATAAATCATTAAATTTAGGAGATTCATAATAATTATGTTACAAGTGCTTCTGGGTTAATGTGTCAGACTTGTAATCTATGGATCTTTAAGCTGTATGTGTTTAAACCCAAACATGGGCAAGCTGTTGTTTCCTTGGGCAAGAAACTTTACAGTCATTGCTCAGTATTGGTTGGTTCTAGGAATGAATCCGATAGTGTGTATAATAATAAGATAAAAACTTCCTACACAATGGAACTAAAATAACTTCTGTATAAACAAACAAGCTACAGCCATGAAAATTAATTTTTAGAATTGGTTTGAACACTATTTTCATCAATCAGCTGATTATATTTATTGCTTTATAGATTCATTTAGGTATAAACAACC
Source organism: Ruditapes philippinarum (assembly GCF_026571515.1). NCBI lineage: Eukaryota > Metazoa > Mollusca > Bivalvia > Venerida > Veneridae > Ruditapes > Ruditapes philippinarum. The sequence goes on from NW_026854960.1 coordinate 504,051, forward strand.
TTTAAAATTATGATGAAAACAAGCCAAGTTCGAAATAACAATATTCAGATTTTAATGATGTTTTAATCTATATAATAATGGTTCGGAGATTTTAGAAAATTTAGGTTAATCGTAAAGAACTTTTCTTTGCCACAAGAATCTTTTAAAAAATAACCATGTTGATATTTTAAGAGCCTCAGATTTGTTTTCAAAATAGGTGGGCAATAAAAAGATTTAATGTTTGAAAACTCACAGAGGGTTTTAGATTTTGATCATGGGGTTTGGAACATTAACTTTAATAGGGTCAAGTTGTTGGAAATGTAACTGTTTTTATCTGTTGATTACATCTCTTAGTTTAGGTATAACCATTGAAAATTCCTCTGAAGCAAAATTTTCCAACATATATATTTTTTTTGATCTTTTGACTTTAACACTTAAAAAGTCGATGGTGATGCAAAATTAATCTATAAATAATGTTCGGGATATTTATTTTGGATAAGTGTTAAAGCCTATTCTGAAAAAAAATTAATGTAGGATGAATTATGATAAAATGATGAGTAAAATTAATTGAATAAGAGAATGTTTCAGTTTATATAAACAAAATGTAATGTAGAAAAACCTTTACATGTAATGCGCAGTCAGTTTAGGAAAAGCTAGCGAAATGAGTTTTCATCTGCCTGTCTGATGGCAAGGTCATTGCATGGTTTTGTTTTTGTGACAAAAAAGCTGGGTATATTCGAAATTGTATGGTACCATCAGTCTGATTGTCCCTGAGTGGGCCTTTCGGGTTATGCCAGGTCTCTAACCCCAGGGATTGAAAGGCTGGATTAATTTACAAAATGTAACATAGTATTCTCAAATTGGTATATTAGCTTCAGTCAAGCAATAAATGACTTTTGGTTATTAACAGAAGTGTCTTCTGGTTGAATCAATTAGAAATTGTCCTATTTTCATTCATGGCATTGTCTGTT